>NC_071671.1:52119545-52440909 GCF_028554725.1 Zeugodacus cucurbitae
ATTCGCATCATAAAAAATTAATTTTTCTGTTTGAGTTCCGCTTTCCGCAGAGTTGTTTCATAAGTTTTCTGGGAAAATTGCCTGTGTTTTTTAGGCGTATCGTAAAGTCACTTGACTGACTGCTTCACTGAAATGTAGATTTATTTTAATAAATATATACACACATACATGTTTAAACGAGGTGAGTATGTGTGTTTATAGCGAAAGAGTATATGCATGCAAACACGTGCCGAAAGCGGCGCCCACAAAATTTAAACACTTTCCAACATAGCGGACACAAACACTTGCATACCTAGTCATCCGCGGACATATTTAAGCTCGGCGAAGAGGTGAAAGGGACATGCACAAATGATGTTTTCATGCCTGTTCGGTGGCGTTGTAAATATGTGTGTGAGTACAAGAAATTCGACCTGTTCGTGTTTGTTCATTGTTAATTCTATTTTATGGGTTTTTCTCGGAATTTTTTAAATCCACTCTCATGTGCCACGGCGCCCGCATGTTTGCGTTTTTCGTACTTTTATTACGGCGGTTTCCTATTATTCATAGGTATATTTTTGTGTGTTTAAAACTTGTTTGAAGTGAAAAATACAAAATTAATTTCAATGTTTCTTTTAAATTTAATAATAGTCCTAATAATAAAACATTGTAGAAGTTAAGTCTGCATTCAACTTTTAAATAATTTAATT
Organism: Zeugodacus cucurbitae; assembly: GCF_028554725.1. Lineage (NCBI taxonomy): Eukaryota > Metazoa > Arthropoda > Insecta > Diptera > Tephritidae > Zeugodacus > Zeugodacus cucurbitae. The sequence goes on from NC_071671.1 coordinate 52,120,232, forward strand.
CCCAATTCGACTGGGTGGTGTAGAACGAGTAAAAGAGGTTTATTAAATACACCTTAGGTTTCGTAAGTCAGTTAATTAAGAGCCTTATAGCCTTCTCACACAGCCAAATTAATTGATCAATTAAATTTTGATTGAGAAACCAGTTCTTGCACTTCACACTGTCGGCTACTCGATAACGAATCAGTTGTTATATATATTTGTTTTTGCTTTTTATTAGACGTTGGTAAGTTTCATCAGCTTTTAGTTCTGCTTTTTCCCGCCTGGATAAGGAAGCGAAGCGAATGGGTCTGGTGGTGAACGAGGACAAGACGAAATATCTCCTGTCATCAAACAAACAGTCAGCGCATTCGCGTCTTGGCTCCCACGTCACTGTTGACAGTCATAACTTTGAAGTTGTAGATAATTTCGTATACCTAGGAACCAACATTAACACCGATAATAATGTCAGCCTTGAAATCCAACGCAGAATCACTCTTGCCAACAGGTGCTACTATGGACTGAGTAGGCAATTGAAAAGTAAAGTCCTCTCTCGACGAACAAAAACTAAACTCTACAAGTCCCTCATTATTCCCGTCCTACTTTATGGTGCAGAAGCGTGGACGGTGTCAACATCCGATGAGACGGCACTAGGAGTTTTCGAGAGAAAGGTTTTGCGGAAAATTTACGGTCCCTTAAACATTGGCAACGGCGAATACCGCAGAAGATGGAATGATGAGCTGTATGTGTTGTTCGACGACATAGACATAGTCCAGCGAATAAAAAGACAGCGGCTACGCTGGCTGGGTCATGTTGTTCGAATGGATGAAAGTGCCCCAGCTCTGAAAGTTTTCGATGCAGTACCCGCTGGTGGAAGCCGAGGAAGAGGGAGACCTCCACTCCGTTGGAAGGACCAGGTGGAGAAGGACCTGTATTCACTTGGTATTACCAATTGGCGCCAAACCGCCAAAAGGAGAGATGCGTGGCGCACTGTTGTGGACTCGGCTATAACCGCGTAAGCGGTTTCTACGCCAGTTAAGAAGAAGAAGTTTCATCAGCTGATTGCTATTTTTTGACACAGAACGTATATATAATTGCAAATACGGTCTTTGTCGCAGAGTTGCATGTCATTTTCAAGTGGATTAAAATTCAATTAAATATTAATGTAGATTTTTATTTTGTATGGTAAATCGATCTAAATCAGCGTTTTAATCGAGCAGAGGCCGGTTAATTGATCAATTAGCTTCTATGTGAAAAGGTTATTAATTAAAATATGCCTTTGGATAGTTTAGACAGTATCAATATGTAGTATATATATATGTATGTCGCTATTCAGCTGGTTTGCTTCAAATGAATTCATTCATATTCCCGAATGTACAAATCTGGCTCAGTCAAGCATTACATGGCCTTGTACTGTTATAAAAAAAAGAATATATCAAAAGCTGCACGTGAGATCGCAAGACCATGAATCAGACTTTGAGAACGTGATTATATTCGGGGATCTTCAAAGCTAATTGCCTTGAGTGTTTCACTAACATTTGATGGCACGTTAATATAATTCCGACAGAGTCGAAACTGTAAATGTATTATATAAAAATATATTTCGATTTGAACTTAAAGTCTCTCTTCAAAGTGAAAAATCAACTCAATAAAGTTGAAAAACATTTAACTAATTTTCAAGTTATCGTTAAATGTGACAACTAATGAATATGATTTACGCATACCATTCCTGATAATATTTATTTGCTTAATACATAAATATAAAAAAAATTTAAAACTTCTAGTGGAGTTTTGAGGCAATAAGCTAAATCTATAATATAAAAATGAATCGCCAAATGTGTTGCTAAGCGCATAACTCGAGAACCGCTGGACCAATTTCGCAAATTCTTTTTTTAGAATGTTTCAAGAGGTCCCGAGATGGTTCTTACGGAGAGAAAAATTTTAAAAATTGCCTGAAAAAGTCTTAAATCCACAATTTTCTAATCTCCCATACAAACAATTTGTGTCGTTAGTCTCGAAAAAAGTTGAGAAGGACCAAACCGATCTGGCTAATTTTAGTTTTGAAATATTTATGGAAGGCCAGGGAAAGATTAGAAAGTAACTAAATATGGAAAAATTGTGAGGAAGATAACAAGAAGATGATTTTATTTGAATTGACAACAAAGTTATAAAAAAAGAAAACAAAAAATAATATTATTTTCAAAGTTGGCATTGTTGCTTTGTTAAATATTTTTGTTATTGTTCAATTGTATAATGCTGTATCGAAAGCCTAAAACAATTTGTAACAAGTAGGGAAAGGCAACCGAACATTTTATACTCTCGCAATTTATTGATGTAATTTTATTACACACAATTTGAAATAAAGTCCAATAGAATAACGAAAATCCTCTTATCTATACTAATATTATAAAGAGGAAATGTTTGTTTTTTTGTTTGTTTGTCTCGAATAGGCTCCGAAACTACTGAACCGATTTGAAAAATTCTTTCACCGTTGGAAAGCTACACTATCCCTGAGTGACATAGGCTATATTTAGTTTAAAAAAAAAAAAATAGGGTTCCTTACCAAAACTCCGATAATGTAAAAAAATACCAAAAAACTTTCTTTAACCGCGAATGCTGCGAAAACGATTGAAGATATAACAAAGTGATGTACTACAATTTTGTAGAACTTATCATTATCTACGAAAAACGTCGCGACATCATATCTCTAACTAATATAGTTTTGTCACAATAAGCGATTTTATATAAAAAAATTAATTAAAATACCACTACTTGAAAAGACTCTTTATTTATACCTTAGTATTAATCCTTATCGAAATAAATGATTTATTATTTAAGATCGCTTCGCACCTTTATATAAATTTTTGAATTATCAGATTCTGACATTCCATTCAAAAGATATCACGAGTTAAAAATTTTGAAAAGCCGCTCGGCTAACTATGCGTTGTATGTAGAGTTGTAGGCGTCACTCGGGAACGAGAACGGCCAAACCGATCTGGCTAATTTTAGTCTTGAAATATTCGTGGAAGGCCAGAAAAAGATTAGAAAGAGTGTAAATATGGAAAAATTGCGAGGAAGATATCAATAAGAGAATTTTATTCGAGTTGACAAGAAAAATATAAAAAGAGAAAACAAAAAAATAATAATTTGGAGGTTGTCATTGTTGCTTTGTTAAAATATTTTTGTTATTGTTCAATTGTATAAGGTTGTGTCGATATTCCAAAACAATTTGTAAAACATAAGGAACGACTAAGTTCACGACCAACCGAACATTTTATACTCTCGCAATTTATTGATGTAATTTTATTAAGATAACAAACAATTTGACCTATATATTCGGCATAAAGTCCCATAGAAAATCATAATATATAGTATATAAGGGCTGATGTGATTCCAGAACCAATTTCACTAATTTTCACCACCAAGGTTAACGGGAATAGGGGTAACTTGGCACCTGTTAGTAGGCAAACAAACGGCACATTCGGCCTTGAAATTACTCCTAAATTGCAAATGAACGAAACACCAGATAACGAAGATTTTCCAAATATTCAAGTAGTCGCTGGAGGTACTGCACAGGACTGTAAAAAAAATCTTGATTGTCGACGAATGTTTTTGGTGGAGCCAGGATTCTGTTAGCAGGTGATTTACGCCAGACTCTTCCAATTATTCCTGGATCAACTATTACTGACGGGCTAATCGCATGCCTAAAATCATTTAATTTGTGGCGACACATAAAGAATCGCCAATTAACACTAACATATGGGTGTTTTTGCAACAATATCAAATTGCGATTGTAGAAGCAGTTGAAAATTGTAGGGTCGCAGTTGACACCTCGATGGATTAACAGCATTTCCAACAGATTTCTGTCACTTCATTGACTCGAAAGAGAAGTTTTGCTGACATGAAACCTCAATATGATAATCATAAATGACTGATTGAATGACCTATATTGGTGGTAAAAATAAGATATCGATGATCTTAATGCGACAATTTAGAATTTCGGTCCAAGAGAGTTGACACAGCTACAAACCAGGATGACGTAGTCAATTATCAAAAACTATTTAAAATTGCCTGTACTATCACCACTCACTTGGCAATTAAAAGTAGTGTGAGTTGTCATCATGCTGCGTAACATAAATCAACCTCGAATAATCAATATCGTCGCCGAAGCCAAGATTGGACCAACTTAATTTAATATATACTTTAGCCACGAAAACAGGTGGTCGGGTCTGCTAGTAGGATTATAAAATTAAATTTTGTGTTATAAAATTTGACGAGGGGTAAAAAGCGTCAGCTTTGGCTGATTGTACACATTTTTAATTGGCTGTGATTTACACAACTTTACAACAACAACTTCCACGCTAAATAAATTTAATGGGGCAACTTTGTCGCGAAAAGCAACAGAAACATTATATAAATACAGAAATAAAAAATATGATAAAAAAGAAAAAAGAAGAAAAATAATAATAATAATAATACCAAAAACACGAAAAAACGCCGAAAAGGTATACAAAGCAATATTCCCAAAGAAGTGTGTGCCTGTGGCATGCGAAAGTAGTGAGAGTGGAGGAATAAAAAAATTATATAACAAGTACATACCTAGAAACATACATACCTACAGGCATAACAACAAAAAGTTGAAACATCTGAAAAATTATTCTTGAAAAACACCAAAAGCTACGCGAGGCCTTGAGCATTTGCCATGCTTGCGACGACGAACGAAATGTTTGAAAAATTTAAGAAATCATAAAACAAAAAAAGGAAACATATTAAAAGGCAAAAATCTCAAAAAAAAATAAAGTAAAACATATTTTAGTTAGCAAGAGAAAAAAATACTCAAAAATCAAATGACCCACCAAAAAACATAAACTCAGCCAAGCATGACGTACAATATAGCCGCCATACCTTACCTAAAAAATAGCATTCTCAGAATATTGCAGGTTCTCCCTCTCTTTCCCCGCACTAAAGACTGGACTACAAATTCACGCCACTTATCGAACTGTGGAGCGTGAATGCAACCAATTACACCATTATAACTGACAGTTACAACGCTGTAGTTAACCGAGGAGTAGGAGTTGTCATGGATGAGCGAAGAAACAAATCAAATCAAGGCAACAATTGTGTTGTAAAAAGTATGTGAATTAAAAGAGTGTTAAGAGCTCTTGAGATGAAGGTTCTATGGTCTAAAAAAATAATTATTTGTGAAAAATTACATATAGGGTTATTTTTAGATTGAAAGTATTTTTAGATTGAAAGTAATTAGTATGCTCTCAAAATTCTGTTACATGCCAGCTATATAATGGGCTAATAATACACAATCAATATTTTTGAATTTTGTTATGCTTCAAATTTTTTTAATTGAATTGCAATTTAGCACCAAAATAAAGATGAAAGTGCTGTATACCAGATAACACAGCATCGGTAATAGGAATGCAATATGAACGACCCTTAGAAAAGGAAATGACAGATTTACATCGAATATATCTTTGTTGGCCGATGTTTTGTTTTGGTAATGACAAAAACCTAAATAATTTTCAAGTATTCTTCAGAGTTAATAGTTCTAATTAAGATATAAATCCTATACCGCTCCGGTTACATAGAACCGATCGTGAGTATGGAAGTTGTCGGCAGTTATGTTGGTTGTCGTGCCGCTGTTTTCGAGTCTTCAACTAAGATTGGAAAATGATGAATCTAAAGTTGTACTAATAAGGTTCTGTCAGTTCATTAATGATCGGATTTTTCCGGTACTCCTGCAGATTCCATATCAGAGTCGATCTCAAAGGTAGAATATTAGCTGGTAATTAATTGACACTTCCCGATTTACTAACGCTATTATTACTGATTGATTGATTTTTGAATCCATTATTCTAGAAAGAAATATATTATATTGATATCAAGTAAAGCAGTGATCTAACTATTTTTAATAACACAATTCTTTACCGAGTTAAAGGATTATGGATTTGCACTCTAATATCTTTTATTAAATTATTTTAATTATGGTTGAAAATTTAATCAAAGTAGTAAGATAATTTTGTGTTTAATTTATTAACATTGAAACTACATTTCACAAAACCAAATACATTTACACTTCACTTAATAAATCGATTAATGTAGCTTTTAATTTTCATTAATGTTAGCTTTTAATTGCATTGAAATATTAATTTGTGATATTAATTATCAATGCTCGCCAGCAGTTGAGTGCTCTGAAGAACGACATATCTACTAGCCGTATTTATATACAAATTTATCCTTAAGTAATAAATCAGTTGCAATTAATAACGCTTAATACAATCACAAATAAATTTTGCACAAACACTTGAAATTAATGGTCAGTAAGTATATTATACTATATACAAATAAGATTTTGAAATAATTGAGAGTTTAAATGAAGGATTTAAAATTGCATTTACTCTAAAAGTAATGGTATGAATTTATCAACATGTAATACAGTAATCGTAGGAATGTTATTAACTAACCGTTTGTCTTCAAGTTTTTTAGATTTTCTGCAAGACGTTATGAAATGTCAGAGGGCTGCATTTAAAAAGTTATTGAATATGGAGGAAAGTATACATGATTTGGTCTAGAGTTTCAGTCTTTATAGAAGCGATGTTGAATTTACTCAGCTTTGAAAGATGATTTATGGGTTTTTATGAGAAGTATAGGTGTATTGGGTTCCTTTCTAAAGAGATTTAAAATTATTCTGTATTTTCTGTGCACCATGACTACTAATATGTGAAACTGGATGTTGGGGAGTTTATATTTCATATTTGCAACGCACATGCAACTACAAATGTAGGCATGGTTTTTGGTATAAATAAATGAAGTGTCGGCGGCCAACTGAGCAAACACTTCATGTCATTCACACGTACACGCTGATACACCAAAGTGAATGTGAGTTTGGGAATATCCATCCAAATGAAAATGCACTTGAGAGCGAGTGGTGTGCAAGCGGTTGTTGCGGCTTACCTTTGTATTGTAGCCGGCATTTCGTTGGTCCACAGTGAATGCACATGTCAGTGGCATGAACAAACAACTGGACAAGCAGACAGATGGAAAAATGCATGCATGTGCAAAGATGGATGGAGGTGGTTAGTTAAAGCAAGAGCAATGTGCTGATTAACGTGCAAGGCTCACTTTAGTTAAATGAAAAAGATAAAAAAATATTTACCAATACCAACAAACAATGCACATTTTATTAACAGAGCAACAATGTGTTTTACCGCCCGTCGCCATGCAAGTAGGCCATAAAGCAATGCCGTGTTTTACGCCACTTGGTGCGTCAGTGCTTGCATTTTCTGCTGGTTTTTACAGCGCTGATTCATTTATTGCTTAATTAACTTTTAATTAGAAATTATATAATAATTTCAAGCTATTGTGCGGCGGTTACTATCACTGCTTATGACCTTGCACTGATTAATAAATGTAGTAATATGCTTTTATTTAAGCTTAATGCAAATAATATGTATGTATGTGAGATTTAATAGTTGTTTTTGGCGACTTTAGGGTTTAAATATGTTTAATAAGTAGTTTTTAATATTTTTATTGAGTCATACACATATGCTTGACATAATTACTGGTAATGCGAATTAAAATTTTAAAAGGTATAACGTTTAAAATTATATCTGAACATGACAAAAGCAACAGAAAATAATACCTTTGTATATTTACTAGATATTTGACAGTGTATAAACAAGTGAGAGAGAGAGAGTGATTTGTAAGTTCAAGTTTCAAATATGTCAAACAAGAACAAATCATCCATCATCAAAATTAAATGGGGTGTATGAGTAACTTTTTGAAATGGGGGACTATGATGTATAAAACTCTATATTATTTTTGTGATCATATTTTTTCGGAAAACTTCACCTGACGTACAATTAACACTACGAGAATACGACTGCACTCGAACTAAGCCCTTCCGTAGTTGTAGGCGATATATGTATTTTGTGTTATAACGGGATAAAATGTGTTAAGCAACATTTTTTTCTTCCCAATTAATTTCCATTAATATTTTATAATTCGATTTTAGCTCATTTTCGTTGCCAAAGTCAACGCGTAAGTGACATAATAATCTCAATTCAATAAAAGTGGGAAAAGCATGACACAGCAGATGGCCAGGTGACCATCAACCACTATAAGTAAGTTTCAGTTGATTACAACATTCATTTGCTTTCAATAGCCACTTTTAGCTGCTGTCCTTATCAACGCCACCTCAACGGCATCAGCAACAACCCACCAACACCAGCGCTACATATGTTTCCCCAACGGTTATTTGTATGACATCTTCTGCATATTTGCCGTAAGTTTTCAGCCAATAAGCTGATTATGTCGGCACAAGCTCGACACTGCTCTGTCCGCAGCCCGCTATTTGCAGCAAACAATTTAACAATTTGTCGCCGAGTCAGACAGCGAGCGAGTACAGTTCTTAATTAAAAGTACAAACAGATAAATATATTAAATAAAGGAAGCAGGCAATGAAGAAATGGAAGATAAGACCCACACACAATAAATATCAAATGTAAGTAAAACATACATTGTATTATACGTAAAGGAGAGAAATTATGGTAGAAGGTTGTCATAGCAACTTAAAAGAGTACTTGAAAATAAACTCTGAAAGATTTTAGCTTTCTTCATGAAATAGTAAAAGTGCATCACGTCGTATGAGTAACATTTTAAACTTTTAAATATTATTGATATTTATACTCTAATTAGTGTTTTATTTTATTTATTTTTCAACTTCAACACTCAAACCAGCAGATTAAATAAATTCCAAATTTTGGCCTTGTAAATCACCAAATTAATGAACGGCAAATTGCAAGCACAACGCAAATTGCAAATAACAACCCAAATGCACAAGCAGGAGAAGAAGAGGACGACGCGCACAAAATACGGTGAAATATGGAACCTCAGAGTGCAGTGTAGTGCGAAAGGTTGAACGCACCAAATCCATGACCATGACAGATGGTGGAAGAAGCAATAGAAGCGACAGAAGCGCACTAGGGCAACGGCAGACTAAACTCTTGTGGCAGCTGCAACTCCAATGGCAACATTTGTTCTAGTTAAAGCTGTGCCACACAACCATATCCATACACCTGGTGGCAGCAGTGCTACAACTGTTTGTGTTTTTGATTGCTACAGCTGAATTGGTGGAGCGCACTTGTTATTCTGCAGATGCTCTAACAAGCATACCGGTGCACGTAAACACATAAACAAACAAAGAAAGTTGAAGAAAACAAAAGCGCAAAAAATGGACTGAGTACCAGAGAACCACGGCTGCAAACAACTAAAAGGTAAAACATCATGTAAATGATTATTCTCATAGCGCAAAATTGTCTCATAGACATCAAGAACAGTTGACTGTTTTGTTTGCTTCTTTGTCAGAGACGTATGAGTTTCCTTTATATTGTGGGAAAAGGAGATGTCCGACTATGTTCCATATGAATTTGTGCTCAAGATAATGATTAGTAATTGCGGAAATTTCAATTCTTGATTTAATTTAGTTGTAATTTCAATTTAGTTGGACACCTTCTGTCGGTTTGAGTAGAAAAAATGTTGAGTAAGAGCATCTGAATGTCTGGTGACAATTTAATTAAATTTGAAGTTTCATACAATTCACATTTACGTTATAGCAATGCCGACGCAGCAAAAGTGAAATATAATCAGCAGATGAAAGATACAGAATAAGACTGAAGAGAAGAGCACAGCCGCCTACAGTTTGGTGCACAGAGCGCGCTGTAAGAAGATACGCTGAGCATGAGAGGAAGAATAATTTACTTAAAGAACGCATACGATTGCAATTAGTGGTCGCTAGTGCTTACTGGACTTGGAACCCACTTCAATATTCACAATGAAACCATTGAGGCCGCCTAGGTCGCCGTGAAAGCACGGAATGCGTGCCACTTGCAATTTAACTTAATTTTACTTAATTTTTTCTTAGTTCATCTCGTGCCTTTTACAGTCCTTTTCTTCTCAGCACGACGACAGTCTCTGCGTTGGACTGTTTTTTCAAAACTCCAATATCTAAGTGTGTTTGTTCAGTGTAAATTTGGCTCTGAATGTACTTACTTCTACTTGACGATGCGCTAACATATGCCGAAGAGTGGCGCTTCAGTCCACTTGTGCCATCATTATTGCTTCCGACTGGCAGAAATCGCGACAGTGACAGCAACGTTTTGAATATGTCAGTCACGTTTTGATCCTCCTTGGCGGAGCATTCCAGCACTTTCGCTCTTTAACGAAGAAAATAATGCAACTGGTTAAAAATTAAGAAGGAAATTCATGAAAAGTGCATATATAAAAATATTGGATATTTTGCGTAAGTTATAAGGAGAAAGTGTTGACAATGAGAATATGAGAGTTTTAGTAAATTTAGAAATTAAAAAAAAGTTTTTTCTACAATTGATGACATCCCTCTCCCATGAAACAGCTTGTTTATTATAGGTACCTATTTTTTTTTTTCAAGACAACACTAGTATTGGCTGATTGGGCTTCAATTTAAAAGATAACAAATAGATTGTTTTCGAATGTACCGAGCGAAAAAGAACCTTGTAAAGTTTTACCTCAATAACTTATTTGAAAATGAAAATATCAACTTATTTATATCAACTAACTAACTAATTTTATTTGAAATATATCAACTAATTTATAAACATTTACAAGTCAATATTGTTGTCCTTCAAATCTACACACCCGTCACAACGTCAAAAACGGCCTATTATTAGTTTGTGTGGGTAGCAGGCCAGCGGAAATGAACAAAAATGCAGCGAAGCAACACAGCTTATGGAATCACTCATACATTCACTGACAACTATTGCGTTGTTTTTAATTCGGGTGTTCATGCGTCATTGCGCCATACATTGCGCTTTGTATAGCCAAATACTACGAGTAGTATATGCTTGTAGTTCAATGAATCACTGCTGGCGGCAACAGTGGCTGGTACCAGCGGTGTTTGTCTGATTATGATTCTTATTATGATTTTTTAGAAGCTCAGATTTATTGCATGACGCAGAATGCCAATTAAAGTGTCACATGCGAAATTGAAGCAATGAATATTGTTAATGTGCCTTTTCAATCTAAAAGTTGTTCAAATTTCACTTTACAGACACTTTTAATCAGGTACATTTCATTTCACCCACTGTAGTCATAATACTCCTCTTTCATACATACATATGTAAACAAATCAGTGCTGCTTAATTTAGGCACTTCAACACCCTCCGGCACTCGATTCAGAAATTTACTCAAATATTTTGGGTAAATACATTTATGGTAGGTTATGCCGTTCACTAATTGACGGCAACAGTCGGTGCTAGAGCACTAGCTACTTATGAGTTCTGCAGAATGTTGGTGCAATCATCGAAAATTATTTAAGTACTTAAGGGACTGCTTAATACTGTTGGCATCTAACTGTTTCAGTTTCGTCAAATTTGAAAGTGGCAACCATTTGAGACAGTGAGCAACTGCGAAATGCCTAGATACACACATAAATTTACATACATATAATACAAGAGCAGTCAGCTGTTGGGAAGCACTGGTGTGGGTTATGCCTTTCTAACGAGGTAATGAGGTAGTTTGGTGCCGACTTTGAGTAGTCACCCACACAAAGTCAAAGTACAAATACTCTCATCAATATACCGCCATTTATGAAGTACTTTGTATTTAGAATTGAGGAGAAAATAGTGCAAAAGAAACTTATTTAGTTTATCGAGACTCCGTTTACATTTATACATTTGTTGAACTTTGGAAAAATTTACAAGGCTCAAAGTGTCATGGTCTACAGATTCGAAGGTAATGATTCGGGTATCTTGAGTGTGGATTGTGGAGTTATGAAACGCAAAAACAAAAATGTATAACAGCTGATCGGTTATCGAGTAACTGGCAGTGTGAAGGGCAAAACTTCAACTTCTAACAATAACATCCATTTTCTTATATTATAACCGAGGCTACAACTAAGCTCGAGGTGAGGAGGTGTGTATCCTCGTTTTCCACAGCCTCGAATTGGTCTTACCAAGCATCTATTAAAACTATATAAGGACACTCGAATATAAGCTAATATAACCTCAACTACTGCTCTGAAATGAAACCAAGCGCACCATTCAGCATATTTAACCGTTTGCCGAACGTTAAACTTTTACCAGCCGTCACTATGTACTTAAAATTTTAAAATTCGACGACTTGTTTATTTGCTTGCGTGGCCTTGGTACGAATTTTATTTTTCTACGAAAATATTCCGTTTGCACTGCGAAATATGTCAACAATTTTATTTTTACGAGTTCGAAAGTTTCACTTGTGCTGACGATCGAGTTGCACACACATACAAATACACAAATAAACAAAATTAAAATAGTTAGACTTTGCTGATGGCGTAAAATTCATGCCAACTATGCAAAAGACTTACAAAGTTGCGAACAATGTCGAAGCCACTCCGTCCAACCACGTTGGTTATAACAACGCTAGTTGTTGTTGGATTGCTGCCGATGTTGGTACAGCGTTGATCGATGCCGGAGTGGACTTGAAAACTTTCAGTGCGATTGCAGGTGCTTGGAAGTTGTTGTTCTTTTAAATTGCTGACCTGACACGCTAATTGTGGCGATGCAACAATTCCCAACAACTGCAACAAACTCATCAAATGTTTGCAAATTCCCATGTGTATAGTGGGTGCCTGTTGGCACAGCATTCAACAGCTGTTGGTTGCAAAACTTTAAGTGACCATCAATATTGTATTTCTTCTCGCCTGCGGTGGGCTTGCAGCAGAAGTTCGGCGATGCATAAAATGACGCAGCGAGTTGAAAATGTAATAGACAGTAGTTAAGTGTAATGTAGACAGTTGAATAGGAGGACCTTATGTATATACTCACAGATTATCAATTAAAAATAAGTTCAGCACTTTAAACAGTTCTTGAAACAACATCGTAGTATTGTACTAGCAACAGTAAATTCGAACCATTCTTTTAGATACATATAACCAATAGATTCATCACATGAATTATATTCTCGTAATAAAAACCTTCCCAAATTTCCAAAATTAAACAGACATTGGGTTCTCTCTTTATTTCTAGATTTTGGTAACTTAAACTCCTTTCTTTTCACACTTGACTCTAATTTTACTTAAATAACCTAAAAACTTACTCCACTAGCACAACCTATAATTTAAAACGGTGGAATAGTTCGTTCATAGAATTGCCGTCGATTAAAACTTCAAACTATTTCTAGAAGACAGGTTCAAGATAATGTGTCTTGTGTAAATAAAATGTGACATTCTTTTTACAGTGGATATCTGAACGACAAGTATTATCAAGTTCTAAGTGAAGGATTTGGATTAGAGCAGAGGGTCGGGTACACCGAGATATGTTCGGACTCAATTATAAGTCCTCTATGATCGGTTATGTATTACATAAGATTTTCTGCTGAAATGTAAACGATTCTCTCATTTATTTCAGATAAAGGTGAAAGTTGAATAACTAGCATAGAAATCACAATTTTTCATCAGTTAAAAAATCAAAAATAAGAAAAAAAACTAATTATAAGCTGAACAATACAATATGCATACAAAATGTAAAAGACACCATAGTAAAAACAAATATTAAACAATTTTCAGAATTCCCAGCAGCAAACAGTATCGAGAAAGAATTTTTAATCGAACACGCTCGCTTTTCGCTTAAACAAATTTCACACCAACCCGGACAGTATTTTAGAAACTTCGAAAATTGTCAATTCAATTAATATTTTGAAGCTACCCAAAGCGTGGGGGGTGCAGACAGATGAGAGAAAAAGGAAATATATATGATTGAATTTCGCAAAAATTGGCTTTTTCTATAGTTTTCACAAACAAAAGAACATACCTCAACGCAGCATAGATGAGAGCGTGACGTTTTTTTATTTTGGTTATTTCATTTTCGTTCAATTTCGCTGGTCTGTGTGTGTGATTTTTTCTCATTTTGTATTTATAACGGTTACTCTTTCGTTCATAACAATAGTTTCACGTTGTTGCTTTATTCTTTTTGTAATTCTTGTTGTTGTTTTTTATTGAACCTGTAGCTTTATACTTTTAACATGTCACATGAGCAACACTGTGTCAGCTGTGTTGGTTACAATTACCAAGCGCTTCAGCGCCAAAAGGCATGCTTCGCAAGCCAAAGCGACGAGCGTAAGACACAACAATCGTGTGTGCGTGTTTGTTGATGTAATTTTTGTATGCTGCGGAAGCGATTTTTTAAATCTACCAGCTATTATAAGGGTTAAGGTCATTCGGCTGTTTTTTTTTTTATAGAATATTCAATATTTTTTTTTGCCTCAGCGAAATGGTTTACAATGTTGCTTTACTTGTTCATTTAATATAATAATTAATGAGTTGGGTGAAAAATCGATTTCCCAAGAGTGAAACTTCGGTGTCTTCTCACGTTTCTACACCTGTGTTTATTCCCTGTTTTGAATCCCTTATTTCACCTTTTTCCGGGGAGAGATTAAAACTAAGTAAGAAGAAGATAAATTAATTTTGGGTATTTTTGGGTTGGGTAAAGAGAGGCAGCGCCAATATTCTTGAGATGTTGATGGTTCAAAAAAAAAAATTTAAAAAAAAAGTTGTTGTCGATCTTCGGTCGCATTGAATATATGTATTATTGACCACTAAGACAAGACCGATAAAATATTATTGAGAGAAAATGTGAAGATAATGTCTTAAAATAAAATTCATAAAAAATATATTTCTGAAGATATTCTTATCGATGTACCCTCTACATTCGAGCATATAAACACTTGTCTATACAACTTCGAGTCGTATAGGATAAAAATGCAATCAAGCCGCATACAACTCTGTGGTCAGCGGTCAGCGGTTAATCGTTTATTAAGAGCACACATACATATAAATATGTTCATATATGTAAGCTTTCATACATGCTTCATATGCATAACATGCAGGTCTTACGTTTCTACACCTGTGTTTATTCCCTGTTTTGAATCCCTTATTTCACCTTTTTCCGGGGAGAGATTAAAACTAAGTAAGAAGAAGATAAATTAATTTTGGGTATTTTTGGGTTGGGTAAAGAGAGACAGCGCCAAATTTGTAGTTAAATTAATTTTTTTTAACATATATTTAAGTGGATTACTTATACTTCAGTCTATAAATTGACATTGCATTATTTAAGTTTTTAGTCTATGTGTTTTAAGAAGCTTTCATTTAAAAAATATGGTTGTTATCATGAAACTCTAACTTAGGAAATCCTTCCCGTATTTATTATTATTTTTATGACTTCCTGAAGGACTCAAATATGAATCTACTGGGTTTTGGAGTTGGATCGATATCCAGCATCCCTGGAGATAGAAAAAGAAATAGTTAGAGCTCTTAATTATAAAGAGATCACAAAATCATTGTGGCATTATTTTAATAACTGAAACCGCTATAGAGGCATACAGATGGAGCTATAATTGTAGTACAGTTAATGATCTGAAATTAACAAGAATGTGAATATTGTTGGAATTAGTTGAATTAGTTCGAAGGCGATTTCGCTTTTGAGTGTTGTACATATGGTTTTCCACACCAAGCATAGTAACTATAGCTAAAATTAATTTATAAAGGGTGATTTTTTAAGAGCTTGATAACTTTTTTAAAAAAAAAAACGCATAAAATTTGCAAAATCTCATCGGTTCTTTATTTGAAACGTTAGATTGGTTCATGACATTTACTTTTTGAAGATAATTTCATTTAAATGTTGACCGCGGCTGCGTCTTAGGTGGTCCATTCGGAAAGTCCAATTTTGGGCAACTTTTTCGAGCATTTCGGCCGGAATAGCCCGAAATTCTTCGGAAATGTTGTCTTCCAAAGCTGGAATAGTTGCTGGCTTATTTCTGTAGACTTTAGACTTGACGTAGCCCCACAAAAAATAGTCTAAAGGCGTTAAATCGCATGATCTTGGTGGCCAACTTACGGGTCCATTTCTTGAGATGAATTGTTCTCCGAAGTTTTCCCTCAAAATGGCCATAGAATCGCGAGCTGTGTGGCATGTAGCGCCATCTTGTTGAAACCACATGTCAACCAAGTTCAGTTCTTCCATTTTTGGCAACAAAAAGTTTGTTAGCATCGAACGATAGCGATCGCCATTCACCGTAACGTTGCGTCCAACAGCATCTTTGAAAAAATACGGTCCAATGATTCCACCAGCGTACAAACCACACCAAACAGTGCATTTTTCGGGATGCATGGGCAGTTCTTGAACGGCTTCTGGTTGCTCTTCACCCCAAATGCGGCAATTTTGCTTATTTACGTAGCCATTCAACCAGAAATGAGCCTCATCGCTGAACAAAATTTGTCGATAAAAAAGCGGATTTTCTGCCAACTTTTCTAGGGCCCATTCACTGAAAATTCGACGTTGTGGCAGATCGTTCGGCTTCAGTTCTTGCACGAGCTGTATTTTATACGGTTTTACACCAAGATCTTTGCGTAAAATCTTCCATGTGGTCGAATAACACAAACCCATTGAATTTTTCACATGCCTATTATCTTAAAAATTGTAACAATTAAAATATTTAATATCAAAAGTGAGGTGAAGAATAATGTGCGTCTATGCATAGGTAAAAAGTAGGTGAGAATATGTCAAGGACAATTTGTCACTGTCAATGACATCAAAAGCAGAAATATAAAATTACACAAAGGCGGTTGCTGGAGAAGTCAGCGCAGTACCTAAATCATTACATTTGTTAAAAAAAAGACCTAAGGTAGACAACAAAACTTCGCAGGAAACAAAGAAATTATTGCATTTGAGTGCTGGACGCCTAAAAATATGCTTCTGAGTTATTTGTTACATCCAAATGTGCGCCATTATTTTTCGTACGCTTAGACAATGGAGCTATCAGTGTTGGGCTCAATTCAAGCAGGAATTAAACTCTTTACGACATTTAAAAAGGTATTTTTGGAATACTATTGTGGTAATGCCTGTGCAATGTGAGGATAGTTATGGTGGGAATATGAGTGTATGTATATCTAAATATTTGTAAACATATGGAAATGATTATATTGTGAGTTTTAAGGACCCACTTTAAACATAATTATATTTATATTCCAAAGTAAGTAACTGGCTAGCTAGCTAGAATTGAATACAATAATTATACTATATACGCTATAAATAATACTTTAATTAGAAGGTTTTAGGAATGACCACGGTTTTCCTCATTCTATGTTCATTTTTATACTAAAATTAAATAGGCATCTTCGTGCCCACGTTTTAAGAGCTGAGAGAGATAATGACCAAATCCATGACCGGCCAAACTTTGATTCGAAAATTTATTTGCGTTAAGCGCGTTGAAGTCGACGAGGGATTCATTGAATACCACATTTATAGGGAAGAACATTTAATTGTTATGAATAAATTTTTGGTTTTTTTATAAAATATTGAAGGTTGTTGTTAACAAATAGTCCATCTAGTACCGCACCATACTATTACATATATTCTATCATTCGGTATACTCAATTTAAATTTTAAATGTTTATTGCCGAACAAACACAAATTCCTCCATTCTATTTACAAACAAACCACAAAAAAATAAAATTACAACTAAAATATATAAGCAGCGTGACGCATGAAGGCGGATAAAATGTGACCCCTTGTTGATCTTGTAAATTTCCAGTTGGCATGCACTTGCACCATTATATGCCAACTGGGCATTGCAAATAGCTTTCGCAACTACATACATATACAACAATCTGAACAAAAGCAACAACTTGTACTTTAGCAGCGCATTAATGTCTTTTGTGGTTGTTTGCTTCGCCGATTTCATCAACCGCTCATTTCCAACATGAACGTGTATGTGTGTATTTGTATGTTATTTTACTTCACCGTTTTATTCCTTAGCAGCCTTTTTGTTTTCATTTTAATTTTATTTCGGGGAATTGCCACCACATTGTTGTTGCTACATTTAAACGGTCACAGTTACACAGATTGTTTTTGTTTTTTTTTTCGCATTTGGAAACTAGTTGCGCGCTCATTGAAGATAGAGAAAGAAGAGAGAGTGCGGGTGCTTCGTGTAGTGGAAACCGCCATTTTCGATTTGCTGCAATAATTACGAGATTGCATTGCATTACCTCGTTCCGCCATGTATTGCATTGTATCACACTGATTACACAGACACAATTACCCACCATCCGAGAAATGTGTGGGGCAGAAATCAGATTTACTTCGGTTCCAGTCAACAGATGTCACTATACACCCTTCACTTCGCTATCACAAACATTCGCGTCACTTGTTTGACTGCCGTTTTTCTCACCCTCTCACTTTGATTAGAATTGTTTTTTTTTTGTTTTTAATTAAATTCACATAAAATGAGTGCCATAAAATATAATCATTTCATAAATTGTTTAGCAGACTTGCTCGTATATTTTAAGGGCTGAAAAAAATTTGTGTACGGTTTAATTTAGAGAGTGTAGAATTTAAAAATTTTCTAACTATAATGCACTACCAATGATCGACTTAAGAACCTGTGTAAATATCAACGACAATGTCAGACTAGTGATTAAGTCTCTTGATCAAATATTTGCAGAAATATTACGTATTTGAGGACCATAGAACCAGCACAAGGTGTATGGCGAACCATTGTTTCTGAAGAGAGTGAATTTGATGCCAAATTAGTTTTCGCCATTTTTTGTAGATTTTTTTAAAACAAACAACCTTAGGAACTACC
Source organism: Zeugodacus cucurbitae (assembly GCF_028554725.1). Taxonomy (NCBI): domain Eukaryota; kingdom Metazoa; phylum Arthropoda; class Insecta; order Diptera; family Tephritidae; genus Zeugodacus; species Zeugodacus cucurbitae. The sequence continues at coordinate 52,138,871 of NC_071671.1, forward strand.
CTGTGTATGTAGTACGCACGCACCTAAGCTTTTACCTCGCTTATATCGTTATGCTTAATCAAGCATATTAATTGTTATCGACTTCAATATATATGTTTGTTTCGTCAATTTGCATAACTGTCTCCCACAATTGAAAATCGCACGTTCGCTTCAAATCTGTGGGTACGAATTAACGAATTTATATTTTATCTATATAGAAATGTCCCTAACGTTTTTGTACCTCTTAATACACCCAATAGTAATATGAGTGCAAACCGTTATGAGTTTACCACATAAATAAAACTAAGACGACGACATAAAGAAAGCAGCAAAACAACTATGAGACACAGGAAATGATGTAAACAATTTTGAGGTCAATGTTTTTGAGTTTTTTCTTCAGTTTTGAAACACTGAAACCGCATAAATATGCTGTTATGTTGGGCACAAATAATTTAACAGACCTTCGGGACATATACGCACTGCACGCACATGAAAAAGCAGTCAAAGGTATGCAGATAAATAATTTTCAATTTGTTTGAACTCACCTTAATCGCGGCAATTCACAGTAGACCCAGTCCGTGACTTCTTCCAGTCGCACCTCCCTGTGTGTATTGGCCAAATCCGATTTATTGCCGGCGATTACAATGGGAATATCCTTTGGCGGCAAGAAAAGTAAGAGAAGTTTAAAAAATAAACGTGTTTGTAAGTAATCTAAATGACTTTGAAAATGACCGGACTTAAATCTAATTTGTAATGGAAGGATCAGTAAAATTCACTACACTTCACTAAATTAAAGAGAACTATTTCTAGGATAGGTTCAAAATGTTTATTAATGAAGGCTATACAGGTAATTATGCATAGTCTTTAGCTCAGGTCCCTGATCTTTCATGTAAGTAATGAATGTCAAAGATCTGGAGAATTTTTGTCTCGGGTGAGTACTATTCTGTTTAATGACTACACTTGTGGCGAGTATATCAGCTGAACAATTCATGATACGAAATGAAAGTATTAAGGTATTGTTTTGTTAAGTAACATTTTAGAGGGCATATAGCAATGCATATTGACGCAAATGCCATATAAAATACATTAACCCATAAAAGATATGCTTATTTCAGAATTTAATAAATGTCGATATGAATTTTACTCCATTAATTCCAAGACTTTCATACATTTATATATATATCAATGTATTCAGAGTTCATGAAGTGTAGAACCTTGAAATCGGCAAAAAATCGTACTTGAATGATTGCAAATAGTTATTGATTACCCAACTGTCATCACTCAACTTTCTTTTGTCACTCTACTAAATCTATTTAATGGTACTTTCTCTGCTGGTATTTGACATATTCCAACATTTTCTTCTTTTTTCCTCTTTTCAGCCAGCATTTGATTTTATGCTTTGCTTATGTCAAATTACTAGTTTTCAATGTTGTCAACAAATTATTTCACTTATCACCAAATGTCCCGGCAAGCCATCATTTCGCCTGACTGTTACAAACAATCGAATATTCGTAATTAATATATACGTGTGAAAAGGCAAAACATTTTTAAAATTTTTTAATGATTTTTTCTTACCTGAAATATTGTATTTGTGCCACACGCAATCCAATCACCACACAAACATTATTATTGACAGTTACTTTTAGGTTATTTTTATGTTTTGATTTCAAATTGATTGCTGCTAATTTTTGATTGCTTTCTGTTGCGGAATTGCGGCAAATGCACAAACACACGCACACAAATAATTTATTTATTGCAATAGTATAAATAGTAAAATTTAAATAAACTATAATTACTTCATTTTGATTGAGAGTTTACAGCTTATGCTTGAATTGAAAATAAATCCAGTTCTGTGGTAATTTTCCTTTTTTCTTTATAATCAAAAAATTTATTTCCAATAAATTTGAAAAAAGTGGAAGTGTAACAGTTCTGAGCTAAGATAATGTAGTGTGATGAATTTTCAAATATTTGTAAACACATATGGAAAAATATATAACTAAATGTTCACATAAATAAATATATATATATACATGTATAAATGTATATACATATGTATGTATAGTAAAATTAATCTGATTTGGCTAGGTTAAAGAATTCTGATTTTTTCTAAATATTGAAAGAAGTGAATTAACTGTATTTAAAATACATCAAGCCTCAGTTCTTTCTAACATAAATTAACTTGGAAACAATAAAAGTCTATCAAAATCAATTAATACAATAAATTCTTGTCTAGAGCATAACTTGATATGAGTTATTTAGTCAATTGCCCATATATATCGATAAATATCACTGATTTCCTTTCCAACATTCTAAAATAGTTTTTTCTATAAACAATAGAAGAACTCTCAAACTCACCTGGAAGTCAGCGCGCTGCTCACGTATCTCCTCGAAACACTGTTTGACACATTGAAAACTCGACGCAGACGTGGACGCATAGACTAGCATGAAAGCGTGTGCGGTGGCGATGGACAGACGTCGCATAGCGGGAAATTGCATATCGCCGGAAGTGTCTAAAATGTCAACCTGAAAATACAAGAAGACAGTTAATAAATTTTGCTTAGTTTGTAAATAATAAGGTGGAGGAAGAGATGCAATAGTTTTGATTAATAAAATTCTCTAAATGTGGAGTGAAAAAATTAGTAAAATAAGTTGTCTAATAAATTTGCGTATTTGAAATTTGTTCAGTTTATTATTATTTTTAGTTTTCAAACTAATTGTTTTGTAATCAAAAATTTTCATGTCAAACAAGCAAGTTGTGAATATGTTTAATTAGGTACCACACGGCGTATGAGTAACCTTTGATGGTAGTAAAAATTAACTTGAAAACAGTTTGAAGCATATAACCGGAGACTGGACTATTTCTAAGACAACTCAAAAACCACTATTAATAATGTAGGAAATATATTTTCAATCTCAGATCAAATTCTTAAATGGACTATGTTTTCCCCCACTGAAGTATTCTTCGGAATGACAACCAAGTTTTCATTAAGTCATGCAAAAACTGTTTCAAGTGATACTAGAAGTTCATAAAAATAAAACAAAACAAAACAAAAAACAAAGCTTTCAATATGAACACGGCGTATAAGTAACATTCGTGAGCACTGAAGAAAAAGTTGAAATCAGGCATGGCGTATGAGTAACCTTTTCACAGCGTTGAAATTTAGTAATGATGTATGTATGTATGTATGTATGTGATTGGCGTTGCAAGCGTTTAGCCGGTTATAGCCGAATCGACGATAGTGCGCCACCTCTCTCTCTCCTTCGCAGTTCGATTTAGTAATGATTCCTTACAATAATAAGAAGAAATATTTGCAACGGCAAACATTACAATACTATAAATGTATTTATTTGAAAAGTTTCTGAATAATTAAGTTTTCTTCACACCACACACACACACATTTCAAACACCAACAACACACGCAATTGATATTACATGCAAAATAATTATTTTAATTATGCAAAGAGCAAAATCAGAATGCTTACAAGTATTACCGCTGTTGTTGTAGCACAGCTTACTTCCATTTCAACGGCACCGCTTTGTATGCAGGCGTTTGATTGCATTTGCGCCTGGCCGAGACCTTGAACATTGTGCAATTAATAACAATTACGTTTGCAACTAATTGCAACTATGTCAAGATTCCAAGTGATTTTAAATGCCACAAAGGCATTGATTGCTCTTTGCATTTGTAAAGCTGTTTATTTATGCACAAACACTCACAGACATATTTTCAAACTCTTCTCGATTGCAGGTGCATTGCATTGGTGTTTGTGGTTGGCATTGAAAATCAAAATTAATTGCAATGAAATTGTGTTACGGCTATGAATGAGTATATGCAAGCGGAGAGGCAATTAACAACAAAAACAAAATAGAAATCGATTTGCCTTCAGGTAGTTTCATTATTGTTTTACAAACATATTAAAGTGCTTATGGCTAGTTTAAAGGGAAAATTAAGTTATTTCCTTCTATTAGCGTTATTTTACTCTAAACTCGAAATTTCTAGTGCGACACATTTGACAATTAGCATTAAACAGATCCATTACAGCATGTCTAAAACCTTCTGTTATTGTTGTAGTAGCACTAGAAAAAAAGTATTTTAGTGTAACGAGTGGGAGAAGAATTTCAGAGATGCAGAGTTTGAGAATATGATATTGCGAATAACGTCTAGGGTTACAAATAGTGTACAATAGCATCAACATCTAATAGAATTTTCACACAGCCTAATTAATTGATCAATTAAAATTTAGGTTGAAAAACCAGTTTTTGCCCTTCGCACTGCCGGCTACTCGATAATCAATCAGATGTTACACATTTTCGTTTTTGCTTTTCATAAGAAGTTGGTAAGTTTCATCAGGTGATTGTTATTTTTAGCAGCGACATCTACCGTCATGTAGCGTGAACAACAACTCACTGACAAAGAATGTATATATAATTACAAATACGATCTTTGTCACAGAGTTGCATTTCATTTTCAAGTAGATTAAAATTCAATTTAAAAGTAATGTAGATTGTAATAAGCTTAATAAGCGTTTTAGTCGAGCAGAGGCCGGTTAATTGATCGATTATCTCCTGTGTGAAAAGGCTATAAGTTGATGCTTAAACTAAATATCTAGCGACATCTACTGGAGCAAAACCGAAGTTAGAGATAAATACCTTAAGATTCCTACGTAAGAAATTCAATTAGAAGCTTCAAACAAGTTCACTTGCAGTTGCGAAGAGTTGCGAAGTAAAATGGACTAAATACAGATATTTAAGGCACTTATAATATTGTAAAACAACAATAACAACAAGGCAAGAACTTAGAAACTTAAAAGCCGAGTTGGTGTCGCACCCCAAGTGAAATAGAGTTTTTTATTCGAGCTTTTGGAGAAGTGAGCTTTTTGAAGCGACATTAAGAGACTCATACATGCACATGCAAACGCTTATATATAAAACGAGTAGTGCACATGTCATAAACCTAGAAATCCCCAATTACCCTCTTAATGTACAGTACCCAGATCCACATGCATACAACATACATCCAGCGAACATGCAGCACCGCTCCATTAAGCCGCTAGCCATGAAGAACGCTAATCTCATTGACGTTGGCAAAACTACCACAGCAACGACCTAATCGCATTGTTGTTGCTTCGCTTATCGTTCTTGTTTGTGTTTTCACTTTCTGTCGCTGCACGCATCATTTATCAAATTTATACACACGTTGCCCTCTTAAATTCGCTATGCATAAATCGTTTGTCACCAATGTGTACACAGAGATATATTCATGCACCCACATACATTGACATCTTTAACAACCGTCACAGTCTCTTCGGCTTTGTGAGAATTTTTTATAGTCAGTTTTGGAATTAGTTTTTCTACTCCGGGATTTGTATATTATACATAGATTAATGTAGAAGTAGAATGAATATTATGACCGAATGCTTTCTCTAAATTAGTTAACATTTTATTAGTATAGGAATCTCGGAATAAACTGGATCCACGTCTCGTGTTACAAGATGGATCGTACTATGTATCCACTATATGAATTGCGCTCCAAATAATATTATTAAAATCAACCATTTAGTATAAACATTTTGGCGCGATAATTTAGCTAATTAAAGTCACGTCAATGATATATCAAAGTGCAGTTAAACAAATTTGCCTTACACCATTTAGTCGTATTATTAATATATTATCTACTACCAGCGAACTGGCGAAAATCAGCAGCTGAGCACAATTCTCAATCGATATTTGATGTATATACGTGTGTGTGATGGTGTAGCGTAAAGATTAATAACCCGCTTTATCATATACGCTGAAGTCGAGCAGCACATTATTTAACAGCAAGTGCTATACAATATATGAGGGTGACACAAAATATAGAAGTAAACAAATCTTAATATATGTATAAAAATCCGTGTGTATGTTCCGAATTTGATCCAACTTAGATGATACGATAGTTATTATTCAAATTAATCGTCTCCACATTTTGTTTTACTTCTAATTTACAGTTACATATGTATGTACATAAATATAATATAAAAATGAATTGCTGTTCGTTAGTCTCACAAAAAATCGAGAACGGCCAAACCGATGAGGCTAATTTTAGCCTTGAAATATTCGTGGAAGGCCAGGAAAAGATTAGAGAGTGAGTAAATATATAAACATTGGGAGGAAGATAATAATAAGAGAATTTTGTTCGAGTTGACAAGAAAAATATAAAAAGAGAAAACAAAAAATAATATTTTGAAGGTTATCATCGTTGCTTTGTTAAAATATTTTTGTTATTGTTTAATTGTATAAGGTAGTGTCGATAGCCCAAAACAATTTGTAACAAATAAAGAAAGGCTCAGTTCGGGTCCAACCGAATATTTTATACTCTCGCAATTTATTGATGTAATTTTATTAAGATAACACATAATTTGACCCATATATTCGGCAGACAATATCAAATTGCGATTGTAGAAGCAATTGGAAATGGTAGGGTCTCAGTTGACGCCTCGATGATGAATAAATGATAAATGACTGATTGACTGACCTATGTTGGTGGTAGAAAACAAAGATATCGATGATCTTAATGCGACAATTTAGAATTTCGGTCCAGGAGAGTTGACACAGCTACAAACGAGGATGACGTAGTCAATTATACCAAACTATTTAAAATTGCCTGTACTATCACCACTCACTTTGCAATTAAAAGTAGTGTGAGTTGTCATCATGATGCGTAACATAAATCAACCTCGAGTAATCAATATCGTCGCCGAAGCCAAGATTGGACCAATTGGCCAATCATTTTGAGGCATATGTCAGAGAAGTTGGAAAATTTTCACAAATCATTTTATAAGGTTTTGATCCGTCTATACAAGTGTTATTGTGCCAGAAGTCTGTTATAGGAACATATGTACATACATATGTAGAGCAACGAGTAATAATGAAGAGTACCACAATTTTCGTATTTCGTTTTGTATCCTTTTACTTTTGTATGTTCAATTCTACTCACTGCTATAAGCTATTATATTAATTTTTGAGTTATTGCAGGGTTTTATATAAATATTCTAAGATATGTGCCATCCTAATGCGTATGCGTAACTGATATTTACCCTCATGAAAGTGGCCATAAATTTGCATAATTAATTTTAAACTATTTTTCGCTATGCTGAAATGCATATTTTATGCGAGAATTACGGTGGAAATTACTATATAGTGGAGTAGCTGATATGCGCATTACACTTAATTATAATGGCAAACTATAAACTGGGCAATAAATAATAGGCGAATTTGTATGAAAACGGCGGAAGTCACGTGCCAAAAACCATTTACAAGCATTTGTCGCGTCGAATAAAGCGGATATAATACCGTTAGGCACATATTTCCACACTTCAAATATAAATTCATGCATGTCCGCGGGCAAATCAACGTTTTCGTCGCCATTTTGCATACTAATATAGCCACAAAGGCACGCACACATATGTCTATATATATGTATGTATATATAAAGTACTATCAGCCGTCAAATAATGACCTTGTGCCCCTACAGACGCACTTAAACCAACAAATTCCCACAGAAATAACTGCCTTAAGTAAAATTAATCATTCGCCTACATCTATATTGTTGTTGCCGTTAATCGCAGTTTTCATGTCGCTTTGGCCTTTTTCTGACTGCTGTTGAGTAAGTGATGTACTCGTCGCGCGCAGCATGTCTAGCTCACTCAAACACATACGCACCCAAGTATATAAGTAATAATGTTGGAAATTCTTAAGACAACGAAGCTTTTCCTATCTCGCGCCGCGTCGCTTGTTTAATGTTGCTTATACGCTCCGATGAACCGCAACGATAAATGCACAATTTTTCAACACTGTTCGCTATCAGCAGCCCACGATGGCATTTACATATATTATTAAAACAAATACAACAATTATTTCGCTATTTTTATGCTCTCGCAACAAAGTTGCTAAGTGAGTATAACAGTTTTGTTAACATAACGGTTGTTTGTAAGTCCTAAAACTGAACGAGTTAGATATATATACCAAATTGATCAGGATGACGAGTAAAGTTGAAATCCGGATGTCTGTCTGTAAAAATTGAGATATCTTGATGAAACTTGGTACACGTATTTCTTGGCATCATAAGAAGTTTAAGTTCATAGATGGGCGAAATTTAAAAAAAAAAACCAATGAAATTCGGTTCATAATCATTTCTAGGCATCCCAATGATATGTTATGAAAATAGACCAAATCGATTTACAACCACTTTCTTTATACCAGAACAGGCAAGTCGATCTCAATCGTTTACTTTACAATATATAAAGTAAACACTAGTGAAAATATCGAACATGAGAGCCTCAGTGCTTCTAATAATTTTTTTACCGAAAATATAAATAAGTTTCTCAGATATTTGCAAGAAGTTCAGAGGAAATATTTTCTTCCTCCGTGCCAAAAATAAGTGAAATAGGGTCATAACTTCCCTTAGCTCCCATATACATAGTATTTGAGGTTTTAAACTTTTAATGGACTTTATACCATTTATATGACGAATATGTGAGTCAAATTGTTTGTTATATTAATACAATTAAATAAATATAATGCGAGAGTATACAATGTTCGGTTACCCAAGAACTTAGCCCTTCCTTACTTGTTACTTTTTGTTTTTATGTCTTCGACGCTTTTATAATATTGCTTATTTAATTGTACATATATTTTATCGCATCGGATGCGCTCCATTTAACAATCAAGCGAGCGAATGTGCATTCATTTATATTTATAATATGTGTTATGAGAATGTATTCATATAAGCTGCCGACACGAATTTCCGTCTCCACCATAATTATCTTTCTGGATTAATGCTTCCACAAGCGAATCAATCAAAGCGGGAAAACATTTTCTAAGGTAGATAAGTGAAGTTTTTATGTGTGCGTTCATATTTTATATAATTTTACTTTATCTCAAACGCTTTGGTGACTCCCACAGTAAATTCCAAAATGAATGCAAAATATTTTCCTTAAACAATCGCAAATTTGAATGTTAACATAAGCATTAATAAAATGGAAAGCAAGAATTCTTAGAGCCGGAGTTAATAGAAGACTACACAAATCAATGAAAACGACGGCGAATTATGCGAATGTGGGCTCCAATGATTATTGTACTCACCTCATGAGAATATTTTCTACGGAGAAATTAAGCGACAATCGAGAGGAAAATATAACTGTTAGGTCTCAGAATTCAACTACTTCACATTATCCGAACTTAGGCATCCCTCAGCAAATGTAGAATTCTGGTTTGAAACTTAGTTCTAATAGTATACGTTTTAACGAGGTACTGCAAATATCACACCATTTAAATCTTGATTAAGCTAAATAAATGCTATACAAATTAACACTATCAAACTTATATTGTGCCACAAATTTCAATTTATGCAAATTGCCATTTATCCATGACCACACGTACAAATAACTATGGCGAACCAATGCGAATTGGGTGTCAATTGGTCAATTTAGAGCAAGCGAAGCGGTCAATGGGGCGAAAGTATGGCAATGAGGCGCAGTAACATGTTAAATCACTGTCATTTGCGGTGAACGAACGAGCAAGACGGTGGGAAAATACCTGACGGTTAGTAGGAGGGGTGTGATGTTTAACCGCCGTCGCCGCCGACTAGGCTGGACACAAACAAATGCGGTTGAAAAATGTCCCGTAAATTGGTTTACTTCAAAGCGATTTCACATAGAAACGATTTGTGGCATATGGATGTATATAATACAATTAATCCCATATATTCGATATAAAGAGATGATTCAATTTTAATGCATCCCACCGAGAAATTAAGAGGCCTATAATGCCAGAATTACATAAATTCCAGCGAAGTAAACCATAAAAGAGATGTTGGTTGCTGTGTCTGCTTCTACTGCAGAGATCAGAAATGGGTTTAAAAGCGAAATAAAGTAGGGGAACATAGCATAGCATAGCATGAGACTCAATGCTCATAAATAAAAATATTCAGATAAAAATAGCTAAGCGTCTCGCATTTCATTTGCCATAATTGTTTGTGTTATTTCTCTTATTTCTGCGATGGAAAATTTTGCGAGTAGACGCCAAATCGCAAACAGCTGTTTGATGGTGTTGCTGTGGATACATTAGAGATGAGTGTTTTGGATGTATGCCTTAGTGCAGGAATTTTCTATTTCGATCTATATCTCTAGACTTCTCTAGAAAAAAAAAGAATTTTCAATATCAGAAAACTTATTATACTAAAACATATTCATAATTATTTAATAATATCATATTACTTAGAACCTGCCTAATGTAGATCCAAAATAGATGGCACTTCATTTTATTGAAGAAACAAATTTAATGCAAACATTTAGCTTGTCAAATTTTCCGGTATTTCAAATTTAAAACCATAAAAACAAATAAATTTCTGTGCCTCTTATGGAACTTTCTACAAAAAGCCTAATATTCTGTGATAATTCTAATTGTGCGCAATGTCAACGAAATTTTTGTGAAATTAAAGACATCCAATAACAAGAGCAATAACACTCACAAATGTCAGCTGCAACGTAAGCTTGCGAATATGCAACAAATCACTTGAAATCACGATTGTGTCGGGCCAAACATTACCACAAATACATTGAAATCGTTTACCTAATTTAATTGTTCGCCTGACATGCGCTCATTGGATGGTTTTTATGTTACTTACGTGTGGTAGCGATTTTACGTTACCGAAATGGATGTGTGAATCAGAGAACTGCAAAACTCACTTTTTCCTTGAATCAGCTCATACGCAAAAGTTTCTATTCAACTCCAATCATTGAGCGAAACACAGCGTTGAGTAAAAATCAGCTCATGTTGCCGAACCGCTCATTCGCGTACAATGTGAGCCTTCGGTCCGAAATGCTTTGCTCACGTTTGCTCACTTCACGAAATGTTTAGCTCACTTTCGCTCAGTGATTGGAATTGAATAGAAACTTTTGCGTATAAGCTATTCAAGGAAAAAGTGAGTTTTGCAGTTCTTGAAATTAATATACATATCTTATATAAGTGTAATAAGCATGAATTGAAATGTGATTATATTATTTTTTCCATTACCATTGCCATTATTATGAAAAACATTCACGAATGCCATTTTGAGCTCTTGAGCCGGGTATCGATCGTGCATGAACATTTTTGCGCTCACCGGAAGCCGTTCTCTGGTGTGAATATATAATAAAACTACAAATGTTTCTCTTTTTCTAGTAATTCAGCTTATACCAGGTTTTAGAAAGTGGTTTTCGGTCGATAATTAGAACCTTTCAAGAAAACAAAACATTGCTTTGGAACCATTTATTCTATTTATACGTTTTGCAACAAATATAGAGTTCTCCTTTTTTTCGAAGGATGGGTTGGAGTTTCTCCATCTGATTTCTGAAAACGCTATTATCGAATAATCTTGGGTTGACCTTTGCCACTCTATTCTTGAGATATCAGATTTAAATGGTGTAATTACGCCTCATAGTAGCACAACAAATATTTTATGGTTAAATGAAAGAATATGCCTAATGGAAAGCCTGAAGCCTATACGTTTGTTGGCAATGACAAAAAGTGCCAATGAATCTAAATGGCCGCGTTCGGACATGTTTAGGTAAAAAATCTCATAGAAACCAACTGCTTCCTGAAGGGGTATAAAAAGCTCGTAAAAAGAAGACATGAAAAATGCGTTTTAAAAGACCCAAATGATACGTTAATTAAAAAAATGTTTTTTTGGAAATTTTTCTTCGGTTATTTTTATTTGCCCTCCCAAAGTGGCATTTACTATTTATAGACAAAACTCTATGATAACTAAAAATTTGGCATGCATCGAATTGTTGGTGAAAGGTACTGAGACAGACTACTGTCTCATGTCTATGTAATCGTATCGTATATTGGTATGAATGTGTGTGTAACAAAGTGGTGCCAATATCTACCAGCATTCTTTGTCAACTAACAGCAAATGCTAGTGTGTTTTTGTGTATGTGTGTGTCTATGCGCTATATAAATATTTCGTGTCGAGCGTGTCATGTTTAAGATGTTTGCAGACAAAAGTTTTTGTCGTTAATTGTCTGCCAAGTGAATGTGTGTGTGTGTGTGTATGTGTGCGACACTATGTTCATGTTTGAATGAATACGAATTTCCGGCAGAGCGCAACGTGGCGAACAAAAATTTTAATGTTGTTACCGTCATGTTTCTGAGACTGTATGTGTGTATGTTGTTGTTGTGTGTTGTGTATTGACTTCTATGTACGTAATTAAATAAGTATTCCTTGTTGCCACGGCAGTGAATAGTTGAAGCATTAGATGTGCATAGGCATAGGGTGATACCAGACAAAACCTTATAATACAAAAACAAAAACACAACGAAAAAAAAAAACAAAAAATCAACGAGAAATTCAATTAAACACTAACATGCATCGCTCTACATTGACGCATACATTTGATGGCTCAACGATTTTCTGCTGGTGAAACCTGATACACAGTCAGACACCTACACACAATGAGTGTTCACTAAGGCAAAGACAATTGCTGCAAATTAAGACATTAAAAGCTAAGATGTTGAACTATACTCAAACAGGTCGACAATAAAGTCAAAGAAACATGCGAGTTTTCTAGCTAACAGATTGTCACTGGCTTCCAATGATATCACTGATATCGAGTGCAGTTCTCTTGCAATTTTGTTGTCTTTGTTGTGATTTAAAAAGTAAAAATATTCCGACTGCTTAAACGAAGCTCTCTCATCAGCTCTGAAATGCTCCGTATCGCTCAAGAATAGATGACTATAGTCTTTGCAAAATAGCGAAATTTGGTTCCCAGCATACTGGAGAGAGAGAGAATGTTGGTTTTCACTACTTTCTTATAAATATCTTTTTAAAAACTACTAAACTATTGACGAACCTATTCATGTCAACACATTAGTAACTTAAATTGTTTTTGTAAATATTGTAAAGATACTAAATAAACTACTCACCTTCAGTGTAACGCCGCCCAAATCGAATTCGCGATTAAAGAAATCCTAGACCGTGGCGCGATATTTATCTGTGTAGGTCTTGAAGAGGAAACGTTTGATGATGGATGATTTGCCCACACCAGCACCGCCCAGGATAACCAGTCTTATGCGTTCCATTATGAATGTGGCCGACGACGGCTGCTAGGACGACCAACAGCTAAAAGTTACTGTTTGTTAGTGTACCGTAATATTATTTGATCTTCTCACTTCAAACGACGGAAAATTAAGTTGAGAATATCGCTATTATTAAGCACATTGGTTGATTAAAGAAAGGTGGCATTTAACATGACACTTAATGATGTACCGACTACAAAAATCACAAAAAGAAAGATTTAGCTCTCAAAATATTGCTTTAATGTATTTTATGATTTCTTATCCCGTTCTTCATTTATGTTTCTTAATTTATATTTCACACTTTCACATTACTTCCTATAATCATTACTCAACGTTGAAGAACAAGAGTGAGAGTGGACGTGCGGAGGCTTTGCGGATGCTCGTAAATTCAATTATGCTTTCGCTTCCGATTTATTTCCGTTTCCGCTATTTGCACAGCGCACTTTTTTAAAACAAATGTTCTATTTTTGTACACTTGTTGTTTTTGTATGCATTTGGCAATTGTAAGTACGCCACCACATGCTATTAACGCCGTCTCTCACTCTTTCTCTCACTTTTCACACTTGTGTCGTCTTTTATAAGCAGACGCTGTGTTTTTTTGAATACTTTATTTGTTGCTTATTTGATGTATTGGCTCACATTAGTCTCATATTTTAATGATTACAACAAATTCGCTTGTCTTTCGCCATTTGATAATGCCTTTAAATGATGCTCAAATGTCTGTTCTTGTTACTAATCTCATAACGTTATGCCATTGTGTATCTTGAAGAATGAGCTGAAAAGATAAATTATAAGAAAATGGTAAGAAATCTTTTTATACAATTTTATGGCGGAGGAAATAAGTTAAAGGAGTTTGCAGAAAAAAGCTGTGTGTTAGATATTTTCTGTATCATTAATAAGAGATCCTCCCAACTGTGTTAATAGAAGCCTCCCAACGAAAAATGAATCAAATACACAGGCATATATTTATAATTTATATCTACTTGACGACTTTAAAGCCAACCGAAATACTCTGTAGGCCATGACGCTCCATTTTGTTCATCTCAGTATATGAGGTGAATTCATTTTTATAAATCTAGCTTTTTTACGCAAGGTTTTAAGCTGAATTTTGAGTTATCCTTATTTGGTTCTATTCTCTCAGAAATTTTATTTGATATGCACTACGGTATAAGAGATCTCATAATCATCTCGGTATAAAAAAGCAACAAATAATATTATTATCATTTACTACTAATTAAATTTACTTTAAGTAAGTTCAAGTTGTCTCGGAGGCAATCTAGCTAACAAATACAGTGTGGCTGTGAATATATATTTTAGTTTAACTATGAGAGCTCCTATGAGTATGTACATGCATACTTACTTATATAGTGTATATGAAAATGTAAATGAGATTAATGTAAGACTTTGTATTTGCATAACTCTTTCGTCTTTGCAGGCAGGAGTTTGAAATTAACACATCCACACATTCATACACACTCAACTGATAATTAAATGTGCGCCCAACTTGAAGCTGAAAGCTATTATATCTGTGTGCATATTGTATGAGGATGTACATTACTCTATTATAATGGCAAATATTTGTCTTTAATCAATTTAATGAATTGACTGACACTCTCACACTGTGTGAAGGATTCTGATTAAATATGTATAGACAAATATCAGTAAATATGGACTATGCAAATACAATGAAATATCTATTTGATGGGTTTCTAGTTTTGATTTTGTTTTCATTTTAATACATTTTAGTATTAAATTCGAGTTTATTAACAATCACATGGTCTGCCACTCTATACTCTGCAACTCCGACTTTAAAGGCTTATAGTTTCATGCAATATTAGAGAATAAATGTTTGTAAAAAAAAATATTTTATAATAATACTCCCAAATTATGGAAATAATTTCCCTAATAAAAATAATTTCCCAGGCAAATACCGGCGTCAAAACACTTTCTAATTAAACGTTTACAAAAACTATTACAGAATAAATAGTTACTGACGGAATCACTCAGTAAATATGTTTATTTATTTTTTTGTACATCTATCTATCAATCTTATCAATCTAAATGAATTCATTTTAGCGGGAGTATAAACAAATTATGGCGATTATTTGTGCGCATATTAATTTCAACATACAATCGCAATAAATTAGAAAATTAAAAGACCGGGACAATATTATTGAAATTTATTAGCTTTTTATCGAGTTTGGTCATTGCGTACAGTATTACGGAAATATTTGAAATAGTTACTAAAAGTCATTAAATTAAAATAATCCAAATAATTTTACAAACTTCAAAAATTATTTAAATTTCCTAACCTAAATTTGCGCGCAATAAAAAGCATACACTACCAGAATGAATAGGACTGTTTAACTTTCATAGCCTTAGCCCTTAGCATGTTGTATATGTACATAGGTATATATTTCGGATTTGAAATGTAAACATTGATGCGTAAATACAATTGCAGCAGCTCTTGAAGTTATAAGCACATGTGTAGGTATATAGTTAGTAATGTGTGTTTGTAAAGTACTAGAATCCGAAATATAGTAAATAGCTATTGGCAAGTAATATTGGAAAGATTTCAAAATATAAAATACACACATATGTGAATGTAAAACTTACTATTTCAGATACTCCCAGCGGCACAATGGTTGTTAACCAAGCAAAGGTACATATACACAAAGGGCCAGTTGCTTTTCATGTAAATGTGAATACATATTCATATGTACCACGCACAAAATACGATTACCACAGAACTAGCACTAGCTTTTTTAAAGACAGTACTAACTTAAAACCTGTCCACTTTCACATGGAGATGTCATTGACCGTGGGAATTATTGTCCATTGCATTGCTTTGCAACAAAAATATGCCGATGAGAATGTAACCGGCAATAGTGACCGTTATCGCGGCATGATAATCGACTATTTGATCCTCAAATTGAAGATCGTGATCTCGACACATCGCATCAATCAATGAATTTATTGAGAGAGCACTTCGTTGATTGTTGAGCCGGTCGTTTTTCATTAAATTTGAATTTCTGGTTTTTTTCACTAAAAAAGTAGGGAGCATCGAAATGGATCACACTTTATATGTAAGTATGTAATATATTGTAATAACTTTGAATTCTAAAGCAAACTTACACCTGTTTACAAATACACACTCACACACACATACAAATATAATATGAAGCTAACGACATAAGTGCTGTCTGTCCGAGATGATGGTGGCAACTCACCACTCGTTCAAGTTGTCTAATCTTCACTGAAAGTTTTGAGCACTTTGCTGCGCTTACAGTTGTTAGCAAATATGTGTTTGTGTGTGCGTATGTGTGATATGTAAATGTTTTTGTGTTAATATTTGCCAGTGTAGAATTTCACCTGCATTCTCATGCATATTTCATATATATTAATAGCTGTACTTTTTTTTTACTTTGTACATATGTATGTACGCCTATTCACAATTCAGCGGAATGTAAATAAAATCTATATTGTAATATTATGGGAGTAGTAAATTTTGAAAATCCTGCCCCTACTTCAATACTGGTTAGGAAGTGGATTCTGTTGAAGGCTGTGCAATCATTTCCCAAGCAAATGCAACTCTGTGCAAATGTGGTTTGGTGGTTTAACAAGAGAACTAACAAATAGGTAATTAACGCACAGATGTAAATGTAATAATGTTTGGAATGGACTGAATTATAATTTCTCATATATTTATATTTTTTTGGTTTTGGTCTGCATTAGGTTATAAGTTATGGCATGTAGTTTTTAGTTATTTTATTTATTTAGTTATTTAATATAACCGAATATTGATGACTTTATGAGTTTAAGAAGGTCGACATAATACTTGGGTACCATGTGCTTGAAATGAAAGTAGTCAGCAAAAATTGGAATAATCAAGATATCCTTTTTGAGCTAATATTATATACTGGGAAGTTAAACTCCTTATCAATCCCAAATCCTCACAAAAAGAGAAACATCGAATCGATAGATAGATAGATATTGGGATAGGAAACATTGAGTTCTGCCATTATGTTTTAAAAATGATTTCGGGCAAGCAACCACTGCGTCTGGCTCGAATAAATTCCAGCCGAAAGGACCGTATGTCAGCAAAAAAACGTTGTTATATATATACATTCGTGTTTGTTCTCTATGATTCGCTACCATCCCGCTATGCGCCTAACTTAAGAGCTTCAGCCCACAGCTCAGGCTAATGAGTACAGAAGTACTTGATTATAATTAAAATTTAATTTATGTTATGTTATGTTTATGAGTGAGGCAAAGGTGTATGTATATGTACATAAGTGCTGCACCTACTTTTTCTCTAGCGTTTCAATGAAAATTTTACATTTTTTATTACTTCGTCGTTTCTTTTTTCTTGCAGCTTGACAACCTTTTATTTGGAACGTTGCACTATTAACATTTCCTCAACACATGAAGCTTGTATATAGCATGTAAAATTTATCTATATAAATTATTTATATAAAAATAAGCATACGGCAGCAAAAAGTTTTTGCATGAGTGTTAACTATACATAAGAAGGCCTGCATGAATATGAAATTTCGATGTGTGATTTTTTTCAGGTGCCAAAGCATATTCACTGCAACACAACTGGCTTATAGCCATTAATCCGTGACGAGATCCTCGCAGTGCGGTTTGAATAAGCAAACATCCGCTTTTAAATATATGCATGTATAAGTAAATACCCTGTAGGACAACTCTTTTATTTAGCGACGCTATCGCTAAACACTACAACTAAGTAAACATTTATTTTAATAGACTTTGTCAATAATCGACGGTCGAACAACACGGAAAGCCAAGGAATAGTTTCGGTCGGATCGGTCTATAAATAAATGGGCGTTAGATGTGTTCAACACTCAACTCTATCAATCAATGATAATCAAATTATAATTTATTGAGAAACGAAATACCAGTATAAGGATGTATGTTCCCGCGACAGTCAGCGAATTTTCGAATTCATTCGAACATTTATCTGAATTCGGCTAACTGGCATTATACTGTTTACTTTTATTGAAGAAACGATTTTAAATCTTTCATTTAAGCAACGATTCCCAAGATTCAAAAATTCACCTTAAACGTATCAAGAACTCGGCCAACTAAAACCGCTAGTTTGCACGATGCAGTTGTGGTAAATAGCACATCATTCGCGCCACGAAAATCCTGCGCCCAAAACACTAAGCTATCTCTTTGGAAGAAGGACTGCATTGCCCGCGCTAATTGCACCCAAAAAATTTCTGGAGAATTCCTATCGTTACTCGTTACCTACAACGAGCAATTTATGTCGATTTCGAATTTCAAAACTGACGAGAGCAGGTGACAACCGTCGCTTACAGTCGAATACACTTGGCAATAATAACAACAACAAAAATAACAATAACATCAAGGATAGAAAGGAGTGATAGCAGCAGTTGAAATGATAGTCGAAACAATGAAATAGCAACAAATGCGTTTGCAATTTGAAGGAAACTCAGTGTCCTTGGATGCTACAGCTTGCTGCCAATATTGCCGTTACCTTGTTACTCGTGCATGTCTAATATGAGTATGTTGCAAGCAATGACAGCAATTGTAAGTAAATTTCTTCCTCTACTTTTATGAGCGAGTTTGTATGCATGACAGCAACAATAAAGATCACTTAACCTGCTCCACTTTAACATGCTTTCGCAAATTTTTTCAATTAGTTTTTTACGCACTTTTATTGCTGTTTTTCTTTACTCCTACTTTTTCGTACACATGTTGTAAAAAGGTTCTTTTAATTGTTTATTGTTTTCCTTGTTTTATTAAATTTTACATTTCCGCTTTTTATGCTTCGCTCCGAAATGTTGGCTTTAAAGTATCTACTGACCATCCTACTCTTACTAATTACTAATACGTTGCCTACATTTAGACGGATTGTTTAAAAATTATATTTGGAAAAGAGTTTAGTTTAGAAACATTCATCTATGGGCAACAATTTAGCGCACTTGCCTTTACAATTAAATAATATTAAAGATCCCAAACTGTTAAATTATTACAAAATTCATAAGGCGCCATGTCACAAATTAATCCTTCGCGATTTCGAATTTCGATTTCGATATAAAATAAAAATAATTTCCCAGTATTTCTTTAATATACCGAAAAGGAGATACCCACATGCATAAACAGATGGAAGCAATTCTTTGACTCACTTACTTATACATACAAACAAACAAAAAAATATATTTACAACCAATGAGAGTGTATGTATTCTTCCCACAAGTATACCAGTTGGCTGCCGCCCAAATTCGGCTAAATTAATAGACATTACTTGAGGGGATTTATTACGAATTCCGAGATTCCCCAACTACTCTCAACTACACAGATTGGTCAAGGTAGCGTTTGGCCGTCGTGAAGAATTTTTTTTAAGAGTTGGCAGACAATGCGCTTAATTGGCTTTTATTCTATGACAGCTTAATACTTAGGACTCAGTTGGATGGGAGTTATGACTTTTATTTTAATCGAAAAATTGTTTTGTGCTTTTGTTCATAATATTCTTTCTTTTGATTTACTCTACAAAGCATTATTGCTGAAGTATGTGAAGCCTTTGGAGTGAATCTACGTGTTTTGCCCCTTTTCTTGTATCCCAAAGAGGCTGGGAGAGGCCAACAAGTCGTGATACTCACTAAAGGAAAGTTATAAGAAAAAAATTTCGAAATCCGCTTTGGTTTTTTAAATTAAAAAGTATGAAGGAAAATCACACCAAATGATTGGCATATTCTTGTACCTAAAATAACTATAAATTATTTCTGAAGATTATAAGCCTCATACATTTGAATTTTAAGAGTTATAAGATCCCGACACCGAACATCAAACACCGTTTGAATTGATAAATGATTCACCCAAGGCTAAGGTACGACACCAAACCATGCGTCTGGCATAGTTATGAAATGCAGTTCGCTGAAAATTTTGTGCGCAGCCAGACAAAATCTTATAGCTTATTTGTTAATATGGAATGCGACTGCTTTGTGATTCTGATGTTCATTCGAGTTTGCGAAATTTCACGGCACTTTTATTGGTTTTATTGGTTTCAAACTATTAACTGTAAATATGATTATGTAAGCTATGGATCTGCTTTGGTATTCATTCTATGTGGATTTATACGCGCGAAATTATAATTGGTTTATGAAAATTTTATTAAAATGAAAAACATATCTTTATTTGCATGCTTCAACGGTATGTAACGGTTAGTTTAAATTTTGAGAAGTCACATGAGGTTAATTACATTTAATGGGTTCATGTGAGGTCTGATTTGTTTGCATTTTCAAGGGTCACGTGTGGTCAGTTTTTGTAGATCTTTATGGGTTAACCTCTTGACGTATATGCTCCATACCCATAGTTAGTACTCTATATCTTTTAAAACAGACACTTCGTAAAAAGTTAAAAAGCGATAACTTGACATGAGTGCAGCTTATAATTATGAAAGGAATTGGGTGAGTTTATCTATTAAGGTTGATTTCAATGTATATCACGTCTTAGTATGGTTTTATGAAAACTTTGCATTATTTTGATATATTTAAGTAGCCGCCTAAGAGTTATGTCTGGATTTATTGTGAATTAAGATTTGTGGATTAAGAAGCACAAAAACCCACAGTAAAGTCAAGACGTTTTTGTTGTAGAAGTAAATTTGTGTTTAGCTTTAGGGTTTCATTCTGTTGTTACCGCTCTGGTTGAGATCTAAAGTCAGGTCGATCCCAGCTAAATGAACTGCCATGTGAAGAGAACAAACATTCCATAAATACTTTTCGAGTAATGCCAGTGAGGCTACTGAGTTCGAATGAATATAAATATTTAAAAATAGTTATTACTTAGAACAGGCTGCGGTGGAAAATGAGTCCGTTAAAATCCGGACGGACGGAAAATTTTATTAGATGATTAGAATATGATGTTTTTTCATAGTCGGGTATATCTAGTAGATGGATCGTCAATATTCTTTTGCTTTTAGTCGTCCACTAAAATCATTAAAATTGTATTTATGAAAACGTTTTTGGATCAACAACAAACACAAAGATCAGACCACAAGACCGCATAAAGTTGACCACTTTGATCTCAGGTTAAATATAATACAGTTTTTAAATTTTGAGATATGTATTTTGTTTAAAGACCTAAAAGACCTTTGTGAGTCCTAAATGTAACCGACGAGAAAATTAGTACTGTCAGTATGTCTGCGAAAATTAATCGATCAACGATTCTAAGAAAAGACACTTCATCGGCAAAAAAAGTTGTTTATGGTCGAAGGGTGCCAGTGGTAAAAGGGGTAAAAAACTACCTCTTTTTGTTTGACTGGTGTACGCGATCCGTTAAAACAAAGCTTTCGTAAAAAAGGAGACAAGTGGGTAATTCCGCAGGTAGGCGTGATCCAAAAATAAAGGGTTTATTTTACCCTTTCGAGGATTTCTTAAAACCCAAAAGTTAGGTCAAATCAAACGGTACTTTACAGGTGCGTTTGTACCTGCAAATTATAAAAGGACAACCTATGTGCCAATGCATATCATAACCACAACGGAGTTCATTAGAGCAACATTAAAATTATAAAAACACAACAGCAACAAAATAAATACAAAACATGACATCGTTAAACAAAAGTAAAATCGTCCAACGAAATAACGCCGTCAGGAAGATACATCCCATTAACTCAAATTGGCTTTTGAACAACAAAGATATTAAATTATCTTTAAGCGGACGGCCACAAACCGGAGTTAACAACCAACGCATTGGTGATTCGAAGACTATAACTGGAGATGACAAGAACCAAATTAAGAACAACAAAGTCTGTGGAAGTGAGTTGTTTCTAAGAGAAAAGCCACAAAATGGAGTTCCAAAGGCAAACATTGGAAATAACAAATTTCAACACATATCGACACGTAAAATCCGTGAACAACTAATTCATATGCTGGGTTTTAAGTCGTATACCAAAATTGAACTGTATGCAATTCTACAAAGGGAAGGTTTGCGCGATTGCGAAAGCAAAGTAATCTCTATAGTACTTAAAAATATATCACAGATATGTAAAGGTGTATATAGCTTGCGTCAATGCATCTGGAGAGAAGTTGACGAAAAATGGCCTTATTACACCGACAAACAGGTTCAACAAGTGAAAATACGCAAGGAACGCGGTTTAAATCCAACAAACAACTCAGAAAAAGTTACCTCCGTAAAGACCCAATGTTCTATATCAACATTAACAACTAGAACCAATCCACCGCAACATGAAAATAAGCCGCTCAAAATTGATAATGCCTCAAAGCGCCCAAGCGCTCCACCGAGTGAAAGTCAACCGTCGAAGAAAAGACGAACGGATTATGCTACCGAGCACCTGAATTACGACTTTAGCGATTACACAGAAATCATAAACTTGGAACAGCGTCAACAATATAAGGCTGCATTTGACCGATATTACGCAGAACATATGCCACTCTGGTAGCAACACGATGAACTGAAACGTAGTTTCCGCGCACTTGGCGTGCAAATTCTTGATATACCTGTAGATCATACCGACTACGAGCACATCCAGAAATGTATTGTGGAGAAATTCAAGCGTATTAATAGCGAGGACGAACTCAAGCGTAAGCAGCGTTGTGACTATTTGCATGCTAAATTGGATCACATTAAGCAGCTCATTACGCTCTATGACCGGCAGCGTTTAGAGGAAGCAGCAGTGGCTTTTGCAATGTCAATTGCTAACCAATATCGCCAGCAGTCAGAACAACAGCTCATTATCAGGATGGATGATAGGGAAATATTGGCGGCCCCAAAAAGTGAACTCCACACACAAAACACGACACAAAACACGACACTATTCCTGATATTATGACCGACGATCTGGCGCTGTCGGATAGCGACAGTGATGAGGAAATGATTGTGACCCCGAAGGACAATGCAAAAACAAAAGTCACTGAAGTAGCGCCACCCACAAAATACGAATGCATTTCTAATATTTTGACCGACGATCTGGCGCTATCGGATAACGACAGTGATGAGGAAATGATAGCGACTACAACTTCAAATGATGTTCCGGCTACAAAAGACGATGGAGCTGCAAAAGCTCGTATAGAAACCCCTTCCGCCAAATATGAAAGTATACTTGATGTTTTGACCAACGATCTGGCGCTGTCGGATAGCGACAGTGATGAAGACTGACTTTCATGTACTATTAATTAGAATAAGACTTTTTATGTTGGTTTAAATTTATATAAAAGAAAAAAAAATTGTATTGTGTTTTAGTCAAAAAAATTACAGTTAAGTTTTTGTAAGTTTAAGTATCAATTTTTTTATCAATAAGAATAAGTATCATTAATATAATAACAACATTTTAACAAAATTTATTACAAAAAATAAATCAGTTTTTTTACATAAATAAATATTTAAAAGGAATTATTTAGTTTAACTTTATTTTATTTCATTTTATTTTGTGTTTATCTCCATGTTAAACTGTTCGGGTGGGGACAGTCCAGGCAATTTTAAATAGTCTGTGGGACATACTGGTTTGTAGCTGTGTCAACTCTCCTGGAAGGAAATTCTAAATTGTAGCATTAAGATCACCGAGCTATTTGTTTTTTACCACAAATAGTCATTTATGGTTATCATATTGTGGTTTCATGTCAGAAAAAAGTCGATGAATAAGCTTCTCCTTCGAATCAATGAAGTGACAGAAATCTGTTTGAAATGTTATTAATCCATCGAGGTGTCAACTGGGACGCTACCATTTCCAACTGCTTCCACAATCGCAATTTGATATTGTTTCGAAATCACTCGTATATTAGTTGTTAATTGGCGATTCTTTATGTGTCGCCACAAATTAGATTTAGGCATGCGATTAGTTCGTCAGCAACAGTTGATCCAATAATAATTGGAAGGGTCTGGCGTAAATCACCTGCCAACAGAATCATGTCTCTAACAAAAACGTTTTAGTTGTCGCGTAAATCCTTTAAAGTCCTGTGCAGTGCTTCCAGCGACTTCTTGAATATCTGGAAAATCTTCGCAGACTGGTTTATCATTGATTTGCAATTAATGAGTAATTTCAAGGCCGAATATGCAATTTAACCTTGATGATTTTCTACTGGATGCCGAATATATAGGTCAGATTGTGTGTTATCTTAAAAAAAATATAGCAATAAATTGCAAGAGTATAAAATGTTCGATTGCACCCGAACTTAGCCATTCTTTATTGGTTAAAATTGTTTTGGGATATCGGCACAACCTTATACATTTGAGAAATGAGAAAAATATTTTAACAAAGCAACAATGACAACCTTCAAAATATTATTATTTTTTGTTTTCTTTTATTTTGTATTTTTGTTGTCAATTCAAATATAATTCTCTTATTATTATCTTCCTCGCAATTTTTCCATATTTTCATACTTTCTAAACCTTTCTTGGGCTTGCTAGAATTTTTCAAGACTAAAAGTAGGTGACCGGTGTGACCGTTCTCAACTTTTTGCGAGACTAACGAACAGCAATTCATTTTTATGTTTGTAGAGTAGTTTGTATGGGAGATTAGAAAAGCGTGGATTTTAGACTTTTTAAGGAATTTTTCGATTTTTCTCTCCGTAAGAACCATCCTTGTACTTTAAGAAGCATTGCAAAAAAGAATTAGCGAAATCGCTTCAGCTGTTCTCGAGTTATGCGCTTAGCAACACATTTTGCGATTCATTTTTATATTATAGATGCTTCGAAAAAAATATCGTTCTCTTTGACTAATGATTTTTGATACACATGGACAGGAGTCCATTATCTTGCGTGCATACAGTAGTAAAATTTACTTTTGGTTTTGAATTTGTAATATTATTGACGGACTCAATAATCACTTAACCTGCTCCACTTTAACATGCTTATTTATTGCTGTGTTTCTTTACTCCCTCTTTTGCGTACAGATGTTGTAAAAAGATTCTTTTAATTGTTTATTGTTTTCCTTGTTTTATTAAATTTTACATTTCCGCTTTTTATGCTTCGCTCCGAAATGTTGGCTTTAAAGTATCTACTGGCCATCCTACTCTAACTAATTACTAATACGTTGCCTACATTTAGACGGATTGTTTAAAAATTATATTTGGAAAAGAGTTTAGTTTAGTCACATTCACCTAGCGCACTTGCCTTTACAATTAAATAATATTAAATCAGATCCCAAACTGTTAAATTATTACAAAATTCATAAGGCGCCACGTCACAGTAATATAGATAATAGTAAATTTTGGCAAGACACAATTAAAGCTCTGTCACTTACATTCATTTAAGAAATGGCCACCGACTAGGCTGTGAAATTTCATCGCAGCAGATGGTTTTCGGCAGGCAAGTGCAAAATATGAAGAAGAATATATGTAAAATGAGACAATGTAAGTATTACAAAAGCAGCAAGCTTATGGTTTGGGTTTGCGAATTTGCTGGAAAACGTCATTTCCATTAGTTAATACACCGGCGTATGAGGGTGGTCTAAAATTAAGATCAGTACTGAAATTTAAATTTTAATAGTTCAGGCCGCTTGCAGTCCGTTTTTTAAACAGTTTTAATAGTTAAATCTAGTATATTTTGAAGATAATTTGCTAACAGAAAGTAAGCATTAGAAAGATGTATATACGATAGTCGATCCAAGTCTCCCTAGTTGAATCTATGGATATCGAGAGTAATTCTCATACTTTTTGGTGTTGTAGTGATATAGAATATTCCCTAATATTTGCGCTAACTGTTGTCGAGTTTACTGTCCTTATCAGCTAAAAATGAATAATAAAATAATAATAGAAATGTTCCGTTTACAAAGATCCGAATATCGTGAAAATTGGCGAGGTGGCTCAATGCAGTCAGTAGGTTTGAACAACAAGCCGTAGAATTATTAAGCTGAGCACTTGGCATTGCCGAAATTTAGATTGCATTCCCTGATATTTCTTCAGTATGACTGATATTGGCGACTATAAAATCGTTGGACCACAGGCAAGAGACGCAACTCGACTGTATTGATGAAACTATGTTGAAAAGTAATTGTTTTACAAAGTTCTCAAAACGTCTCTACCATTGGACCAAACCACTATAGCAAAAACATTTGTATTTAGATTGTACATCCAATTTCTAGACCAATCAAGTGTCTAACGAAACACTTTGCCGTGCATTCTCGCATTTTCGCATCTTTTTTGTCCGTTGTTGTTCTCGTCTCCTGGATTTTAAGCGGTTTTTTCGAAAATTTGCCAGCAACGCTATTCTAAATTCTACCGGAAATTCTTTCAATTTTGTAGCGCTTTGAGTGTGTGAGTGCCGGCACAAACTTCCAAAAGTCCAGTACGTGTACGGACGAAAATTAACAAAGCACTCACCGTTAGGCATACGCTGCGCTGCACTTGAAAGCGATGACATTTTGCTGAGAGTTGGGTGCACTGACGTCAGTACAACTGCTAAGGAGGCCACAAAACGATAGAATATTTGGAACCAGACAGGCTTTTTGTCTGTTCGTTTTGAGGAGGTGATGAGAAACAGGTGAATATACAAAAAGGATGTTATTTCAACAAAACCAACAACAACAAACAACAGTCAATGGTGGAATCAACATTGTCGCATGAATTTTTCTTCTCTGAAGTGTGTGTACGTGTAGGTGAAACAATTTAAGTTCTCGGTCTGTTTACTTCGCAGTTGAAAAACAATGCATTTCTGCAGCAAACTTTTCAAATATTTTTAATTAAAATTTGATAAAATATTTGTATTTAGGAATAATATTTTTGAAAGTGTTGCCATCTTCTATTTATATTGTCTATCTAAACAATTTTTCTGTTGAAATGACTTTGAGAAATGATATGAAACTGAAACTGCCTAGGAGAGTGTAAACTTAGTCGCAGAGTAAATTCTTTGGTGTACTCTTTAACCATGGAATTTTTTCCACCTCCCGAATATCATTCTGCTTCAACTATAAAATATCAGCATTGTGGCTACAGTATTTTAATTTACTAAACTCTGCTGGGAGCTTCATGGAGCTCACACAACTGATTATGAAATTAGTTTTGGGATTTTTCGCTAAAAGATTATGTGTCTCTTACGAACCTAAGAATCTAAGAACTTTTGTAGAAAAACAAATTGGTCTACAGAACCACCAACATTTTTACTTAAGGTAGCTTTGCTTCTTTAACTCTATTGTCTAATGTGTTTGTAGAGTTTAGAGAATAAAAAAAAAAAACCTTCGAACATGAGCCAAATATTTAGCAATATATCCGCCCAAACTTAAAATTTTCCATCAAGTGTTAAGGTTTCTCCCTTAGTTACAAGGAATAGTTCGTACTATATTAATGCTGCTTAATATAATAAAGATTTTTATGTTACAAACTACCCCGCCATTTAAGTGACACTTGTCGCCCTGAACAGTCACAAACAATTGACAATTGAATTTAGTTTTATAATTATGGTAGGGTTTCGACATCGAACTGAGTTCATTTCAGTGCAAATGCAAGCTGAAGCCGCTGACGACACTATGATGTTCGGAACGCACTAAACAAAGCGAGATTAACAAAAGCAAAAACAAAAGCTTTAGCGGCTTACGGAAACATTGGGGACAATGGAATTTGCTGTTGCATCAGTCTCTGTAACATAGAAAATGCAATTTACTCACTAACACGACTCACTTGCCACGGCCACTTACAGTCGCTCACTGGAATGGGAGATGTTAAGCGTAGACACTCCGGATGTAATCATTAGAAATGAATTGGAGTTTCGTCATTATCTTCGTTATGGGTGGCTTCACAGCTACGAAGGGAGCAAAACATAGTCAGTAACCATAGTTTGCCTCCGGCTTGCAACATTTATTTGTCAGCATCTTTTTCCCCTTTATATCAAACAAAGTAGTATTTAAACAAAGTAGGGCGCAACCGACTGTCGGAAAGAGACTGATGCCAATTATAGAAGTTATTTCGGAGATGAACCGCATATAGACGTAAAGGGAGAACTGCTTCAAAGCTTGTAGTATCTCGCATTCCTTTGTGACTGGACTAAAGTACTAAAAGTTGTTTCTTACAGAAAATTACCCGGGTATCAGTTTTGGGGGTTTTGGAAAACGTTTGTTTCCATTCTAGATTTGCCTAGAGTGAGTGTCCATTTTGAAATTGCCCCACAGAAATTAGTTTAAAAGTAGTGAACCAGGAAAAGGTTATAGACATTATTGGTACGGACGAAGGTACATGAAAAGTGTACTGCTCTACTATTTGTAGCTTCTGAAAAGAAATTGTTATGTTACATATTCTGATTTCATGAAACAAATAGTAAGTAGAAGTACAAGAACCTCCGGTATTCGTAATAGACTACAGAAATCATTACATTAACAACTCTTAAACTGTCAACTATTTAGAGAAAGTAATATTAATTCAAATACATTTCTTCCGTTTTCCTCGTTTTGAAACTGCCATCGTTCCTATTAGCGAAACCATCAATTCCAAATTCCAGTTATAAATATAGCAGGCTTAACTGGAAATTAGCGTATGCCCACTTTCGGCATAAACATTTTTAAAGCGTTTCGGCAACAACGACATTAGGCATTTGCTTTCACTTACAAATCAGTTAAGCACGTGCAACATTGATGGGGATAAGTCTTAAATATGTATATTGCCTGAAAGTAGGCAGAGCTATAACTCAAACATTATATGAAATGTCCTTGAACATATACATATGTACAAAGTATTACACAAATATATAATTCGCAATTAGGCCATTAATGCATTGGAATGTGTGAATGCGATGAACCTCAATACAAAGCACAAGTGTTGCCACAAACTGTGCGCCACACAGCAGGTGGCATATATATATGTAGACATATCTATTCATATGCAAATGGTGCTCGCATACACACCCCCAAGTCCTGAATGAAATAAATTTAACTTAAATTACGACATTGATTTCATTACAATTGCACGGCGATTGCTATCAGAATGTGTGAGTGTATTTGTTGTTTGTGTGTGCCTGTATTTGACATGTTAGCCTCTGACAGACATAGCAATTTAGACTTACAGGTATTACAGCTTCTTTTGCCATGCAAACATATAAGCCGCAATCACAAATCAAATGTTGCATACATTTAGGCGTGTAAGCATTTGCAAATGCTTGCATATGTACCTGAGTGCACTTACATACAATTGAAGTTGGTATTTGAGTGAATAAACTTTGGTTGCACGCGTTTAACATATATTGACATTGACAAACACTCGGCCAATAAGCATCACTCAGCCGGTTAGAGAGGCAAGTAGGAAGGCACGAATACGTGAATGCAGTAAGTCCGTCAGCCAGTCAGAGCTTGAGTCATTCAAATGCATATGCCTTGCACTGCAGTCAGCTAGTTCTACTTACAAGTAGCAAATAAGGGCTTACTAAGTCACTCACTTAGCTATTTGTATTTGCTTTATTTGCTCGCTAGTTGTGAGTGAGAACATTCACATTATGGATGGATGAGGAAGCGTGTGTAGAAAAGTCTGAAAATTGGTTAAGTGATGGCCTTTGGTAGCTTACTTCATGTCATTCAATTATTTTCCAAAGTTTTATAAGATGTTATAAATGGAATTTGTGGTTTTACAAAAAAAAATATTCAATTTCCTAAATACTTTTTGCTAAATTGTTTTAATTTTTTTTATAATTAAAACGTTAAATTTTTACTAGGTCAGCTTATCTTCCACCGTTGAGTCGTTGCCTTATGTAACATATATTAAAACTACATAGTCACCGACGCTTTTGTTGCCCGAACAATTGTCTGCGGTTGAAACAACAACCCGTTTGACGCTCATACGTCCAAGCGAAAGCCCTCTGCGGTTTGCACAGATGTCGAAGCATGATGGTGATACGGACAATATGCCCTGATTAGGTAAAAACAAGAAACAAAAATTCTCTTTGTTTGTATACAGTGTGTTGACGGGCTTTTTAATGTGGTTCGCATTATGTCATTGCGCTAAAATTCATCAGAAGAGTCTGCAGTAGAGGCGAAGCACCGGCTGTGTGCGGCTAAGTGCGGAAAATTGCTGCCTGTAACGGTAATGTTTCGCCGCTACAGAGCTGTTGGCTGCTGGCTGCTTTAATTGCTCGCTTCTCGTATAATGATTCACCGGAAATAGGTCACTTTAATGACAGTGCAGCTGAGTGACTAAAATGACCGGTTCGCTGATGCGATTGCTCTGCGGCTTTATGGTTCGCTAACTTACTTAGTCTACCGCCAACTCAACATAGTGAGTATACAGTATGTACGCATCAGCAGTGGAAATGGTGTAGTCTGTCATCATCTGCATTTGCACGGCATATCCTAAGTAGGTAGCCATCCACTTTGGAGACTTTCCCTCTAATATCGGTCATTGCTTGTACGCAGCTGTATGCGTGTGCGTAAGTGTTTTTACATTTATTGTTGTTTAGGGTTTGGCTTAAACGCTTCAAATTACTCTATATTATCCATTTTCGGCGACTTTCGTCCTTCAACGGTGAGCGCTTAGACCCGCAACATTTTGTTGTTGAACACTTTGTTGAGCACTTCGTTACCACTTTCAGGTCGGTGATGTTCACAATTTCCCCTTTATTTCACCCCTTTATGTTCGTGGAAAAACTTTTAACAGAAAACGTGTAAACAATAAAGTCGTCTGTTTTGCTTTGCAGTTCCACGTAATCAATTAACTTGGCCAAAGTGCCGCATTTAAGAGAGAGGAGACAACATAAATGTTAAATTTTATTTACCGGTCGTGGCTATATATTTGTATATGTGAGTATACCAGTTGGAGTCCAGTTGGAAACTTTTAAAGTCATGGTATCACCTTCGTCATAATTATGAGTAAAAGAACTTAGTTTGTCACCCCAAATTTTGCTATGGTCCACGAATAGATCACATGTGCAATGAACATCTATACTAGACTTATTTATTCACTAGAAGTGCTCGGAAACTCGGTTCCAAACTATTCACTGTAGACTAGAGTTATAGAAAGTATTTCAGACGCCTCGGGAAATCTTTACATAGTCGAGCTAATCCATCTTTCGGCATGCTTTCATTGTAATTGATGATTTATTTATTTGTTCATGAAGACTGAACTGTGCTTTTACAGTTCTTAGTCGTAACTCTTTAAGAACTTACTATGCAAGTCAGCGTTCTGTTCAAAAAATTAATTTACAGAAGTTGCCGTTACCTCCTTACCAAGTACTTCAATGTATTAGTCTCCAATACTAGCAGATCCGGGGGCGAACTTTCTTCCACCTTAGTTGCAATAAATGAGGAGGTTTTTGATTAATTAATTTTTTTATTCTATATTAGCTATGTATTGTGGTACATGGGTTGGCCTCTTCAAAGAAACAACTTGGAATTCAAACGTGAATATTCTTGATTCAGCCCACAAACTTTTAACGATCGGTCTTATCAATTGTTAAGGGTCATAGCGAATGCAAGACGGATCGGAAATCGGCGATCATCATTATCCTTGGGAATTATGAGTTTAAGTCATCTACATCTTTATCGTTAACCGTCAAAATTGCTCGTTCACTCAACCACTCATAATTTTAGTGGTCGAGTATACTTTGTTGATGAGTTCGTTTTTCGATGAAACAAAGTTACGGAAATTCGACATGCAACTATGGTGCAATAATATTACATGTTGGTTCTTCAACAGAGTAAAGATTTAACGGTAATTATAATGCCGAATGGCATCTTTCTAATAGTGTGACTGCTAATCTAGAAGACTAGGCATCCAGAAAATATATACCAGTTGAGTTATAAATAGTATAACTAACACGACTTTCTTATATATATATAGATATACAAGCAAACTCAGTCATGTTTTACAGCAATTTAAATGCACTAAAGTTCAGCCAACTCTCTTTAGGTTGTAGAAACTAGAACATGACGCACAGAGTGTAAATGGGTCTGGTGGCCCAGACGGCGCCATTGCTCGGAGCGTGCCAAACACTATGCAAAATACTGAAAAGCACAGTTACAAAAAACACGTCTGGCGGCGCAGTGTGAATGCAGCGAACCAATTCGTTGCATGTGGCGCAAGGCTGTGGTTTGGCGTGTGGCGAGTGTGAAGAATGCAGAGAGCGCAGTACTACCCTTAACGCTGTTACAAAGTGCAAATAGTTCTAAATATAATCACATATGTTAGGAGAATGTACTGAAATAGCTGCGCCTGACAAAGAAATGAACTTTCATAAAGTATACTTTCAAGGGTCTAGTGAGAACCAACTAGGCAGCGAGTTGATGTAAATGAGTTAACTGGGCAATAAACCTCAAGGTGCTTAGACAAAAGTATGCAAAAAATTAAAAATGGTAAGGGTCAAGGCTATGAAGGAAAGTTGCAAATATTACCAAATAATTTAATCAGCCTAGTATTTAGTAATTTTTTGCGCGATTGCCTGCATAAAGTGCTAGTACTAAGAATGACTGACATTGCGTATAAGTAACATAAAAATTAATTCATTTCAGTAATCTATTTGGAAGATGGAAAGAAAATCGATAAGCAAGTATACTACACTGTTAAAAAAAATTAAATTCGGACAAAATAAAATTAATAATGGAATCATAGCTGCCAATAGCCGTTTCATTTTATATGCCCACTTAGTAGAAATAAACGGAATTAATTCGAACTCTAGTTGAGTACGCCAAGCATCAAGATTTTTAAGCCAATTAAATTAACTAAATTAAGTATAAACAACAAAAACTGTGATCCAATTTACTTTAACGGAAGTCGTGAATCTGCGTATATAATAATAACTAAGTAAGAGCAGTGAGTGAAGAATAAGCGGGGTACGTATTGATGAGAAGACACACATATACACACACACTTGGGAAAACTAATTGAGTATTCATGGAATGCCACAAAGTATTTAATAATAATACAATTTTTATGCGAGTTGGGCGAAAGAAAAAGAAAGAGAGAGGGAAAAATTATGTGAAATTTTCAATGTTTTCACGAACAATGGAACATAAATAATAATAAATAAGCGCATAAAATGCTGCATTGATAAGATATAATTAAATGAAAAATCTGTAATAAGTGAGACACAGTTCAAATGAAAGACTTGCGGTCAACTTTTCAGGAAATATCAAATACATTTTTATATGTTTGTGTGTAAAAGTGCTGCAGGCGTAAACAGCATGACTTCCCGGATACTGATTAAATTCTGGCAAATTATTACAATACAACTCCGTGGTTGTGTGCATGTGTGTGAGTACATAATAACAAAGTATATTGAAAGCACAGTAGCTGAAGAACAATATGCATTTTATGCAATTTCTATCGCAAATAATTTAAATGTAAATGTAAAATCGAATTAATAAGGTGTGAAAATTGCATATTAAATGAAAAATATGTCACATGAATTCGAATTCGAATAAAAAACAAATCATATTCACACACACATGAGTGTATATATGTGTTGTTATTGTCAACAGCATGTTTTGGTCGGCGAATTAACAACAGTTCTCAACTACATATCTTATGTAACATTTAATGGCATATTTAGTACATATGTACTTACATTATGAACATTCACAATCATGTATAGTAAACGGATTCACAGAAATTATTATCCCGTTGAAATGTGTTGATTAAGTACTAACAGTTACTATTAGTTGACAATGCGAATTACATATTCTTCACATTCCTGGAAGAATTTTCAACACAGTATTTTTGACCGACAATTAGGTTTCAGCATGAATACATCAGATACTCAGTGAATTAACAAGACTATTGTCCCCATTTTTTTCTAAAGAAGTGATTATTTTTTCATTTTTGACATATTCACAAATATAAAAAAAATTTAATCGTTGTGGCTAATAAAATCATAAATCAAATAAATTTTTTATAATCCTTAAACCACATAAATTGTCTTTATAATAAAATAAATTAAATATATTATACATATATTATATTTCAGTGTATACAATTCAACAAAATATTTTCACATGTGGCAATTCTATTTTTTATTATTTTTGTATTGAAATAGGATATTGTAGATCCAATCATATATATTTTACTAAAAAAAATTTTTACTAAAAAAAATTAAACTCCAAAAAAATTCCATAAATCATACGAAAAGTGACTTATCTTAGCTAAAAATAGTGATTATAATACTCAAGCAAAGAATAATCTCGAAACTGAAAAAATACTGAAATGTGACTCTTGAAAATATAAAAAAGGATCTTTTTCTATTAATAAAAATTAATTGATTTTATGTGACAATCTCAAAAGCATCTCTCCACCAAATGGAAACTAACAAACTGGCTCTTTTGAATGATTTTACCTGCTCTCGGATTACCTTACAGTCACATATCGATAAAAAATATGAAGATAATGGAAGAAAAGTAGGTTGTTGTAGCGTCAAGCACTCATTAAAGGCACGTAAGAATTAATAACTTAAGGGGAATAGAAAGTTGCCAAGGGCTAACATTCACCAGGACGCCAATAAAATCAGTAGTGTACTTCGGCACTGCAATAAACGCTTAACAAAATTGTGAAATGTGAAACCTAATGAAGATGTCACGCAATATTCTGGGAAAATGGAAAAAGTAGAGAATATGATATCATCGGCAAGTGGGCGGCTCCTTCGCTCCCAAGTACGTACGATAATGAAAACATATTGAGAAGAGCAGATTAGCCGAACACTCACGAAGACGCATAATAAAGTCATACAGCAATCTAAAAGTTGTTGCTAATAAGCATATTGCTACGTGTAGTGGGCTTAGTTGCTTTCTTGCTGCGGCTTTTAAGTTGGGCCCACACATATTTGGCGCCGCTTCGTATGCCACAAAGTGAAGTAAATTTCATGGGTTGAATTCCACTCTTCGTGGAGTAAGTGGCGAATAGTTTAAGCAGCCGCAACGATATATTGCCGTTCTCGCTTGCCATCACGATAGCGTTCAAAATACCTGAGTCAACGTTAAGGTCAGATTCCATAAATAAACTCGATTGTTGCCAGCCAGCAGCTCAAATTAACAACAAAAACTAATAAACATATTTGTTAGTGTGTGTGTAAATTCTTTCTCAGCGTAATAATTCCTTTGTTCGATCTGTCACATTATCGACCAGTCCGCGTACGAACTCAACACAACTATTTAATACATATTTATGAACTGTCCTTTATGCGCAAGTAACTGTTCGGTCCTGCTACTGCACACCTGTCGACGACGACGGCGGTAGCGTAGAAAACAATACAAAAACAAAAAGGCAACAAAAACAGCAGTATCACTGCCTCTTCGCAAATACCAAATAGGAATTCACAATATCCCGCCCACCAGGCGGTTTTGATGCATAGTTGCTGAACTGATACACAAGCCCCTCTCCCACTAATGTTTACTAAATGGCACTGTGTAGCTTAGTGTAACATATTAGTGTATATACTATATGTGTGTGCCCAAGTAATTGCTACAATGCCTCTGTGCGTCCGTGTTTGTTTCCCAACATCACTGAGCGGGAAAAGCCTTCGTCATCCCTTGAATGCATATTTCAGTATGGAATGAATACACACTATTTGCGGCATAAGCGCACCTCTCTCTCTGTGCGCTGCTTGTTTATCTTTCTGGAATTAACGGGAAAATATGTAAATATAGCAAAATAACGTAGCGAGGTCAAAGTTCACGCGGTTATTCTTTAGTTTTGTACAGGGATGTCACTATAGGTTACACGTCATGAGCCAATTTCCCTTAAATTTAAATTATTGGCAAAAGAGATTTTAATTCCATACTCATGTGACTTTATGAATATGGTCAACCTTCAAAAATCTACTATTTTATATATGTGAAATGCTCTTCCACACTACAAACCATTATCTTAGGTTATTACTTTATAGACTTGCTAAGCTAGTTAGACCTTTTCAGTGTTTCCAACCTAATTTCTGTAAATTCATGTCTCTAAAAGATTAATTTTTGGCACTTGGCAATGAAAACAAACGATTGCAAATGAGTTCTCCAACGCTCTTATATGTTTCAACTCTATAAGCACGCCAGTGCAATTTTGTGGCGTTAAATTTTGGGGAATTAACTGTATCTCTTTAAAACATTAGCAATAATTTTGAGATGGTATTAGCTACGCAAAAAACTGTACAAATGAAGATCTAGATTCTCACAACCTGTCACCATTGCTCGTTTCAGTTACAACACCTTATATAACATGCGTTAGTTCTGCAACATTCTATTAACAAATTCAAATTTATACTTTTCAAGGTGCACATAGTAAGTTAAAGATCAGTTAAAGATCTCATTTACCATTAAGATTTCACAGAAATTTTGCTCATTATTGCATAACTTATTTGCTTTTGCTTTCATTATTTCTTATAGTTTCATTATATCCTCAGATAACACATATGCAGATATGTATATTTGTATGTGTATATATGCATATATATATATGTGTTAAGTACAGTTATGCGGCATGTTAGCAACGTTAGGGATAGCTGCAAGCAATCGGGTTAAGAGACGGCCACCAACACCAATTGCAGGTGATCTAGTTGTCTGGCAACCGTCCGCTGCTGCGCTGCTGCTGCTGACTAAGCTCTTTCAGAGCGAAATGCAAATGAGCAATGTCATCAGCGCTCGTTTTCCAATGCAATGAACGTCGTTAACCAGCGTCACAACTATTTCGACGCACCAGTAAGCAAAAGTTCATTGCTGAAGATACGTGTACATTAGACTAGCCTCAACTATTTTTAAACAAATGTCTGTACAGGTGGCGCTGACGTTGATAAATAACTTCATTTATGACAATGACATGGTTTACTTCCGCTTAAACACTGATCTCTTATTGCCCCTGTCACGGCTCAAACCCAAAGATACGCGTCTAGTTGTCAGACAAGGCGCTCTTTGAAATTATAATTCAGATATACTTGATAACATATACACAGGTACACACATATGGGCATATAGTACATATGCAGATATGCTCCTGCTTAAACATTTCCATTTTACTACAGTATTTTCTTATAGCTCCCACTTGCATAGCGTTCTTTATATGCCAACAAAAAGGCTCAATGTAATGTTGTGGAAGCATCGAAGTGCCAGGGAAGAGAATGCTCGCTTCTAATGATATTCTAATTAGAAATTGTAAAGTTCCTATTTTCCTTTTTGTTAACTCTGTAAGAATACTTAAATGTTTGCGTGACAGGGAACACTTTTCAAAAAGCAAAGCAAAGAAACCTACTAAAATTCATATAAATAATAATACATATGTACAAGGGCAGTCATATATTTCCATTTCTAAAGCTAGTTTTTTCTAGCTTTCAATTGGAATAATTATTTTCCGAAAGAAATTAAATGCGCAACCGAAATGCAGCTTTTGACAACCGTAATGCGCCTGAGGATATGCACCAATTACTGTATGCTCGCTCTTTAGAAAGCTTAAAAAGTGCCCGGTATTGGGTGTGTGCTTGCAATGAAACTTATTGTGTTAAGCAAAACAATGGTATATAAATTTAAAGAGAATAGTCCTTGCACCACGTAAAAGCATATGCTAACAATTTAATTTAATTAAAACTACAACTCAATAAAATCGGATAGTAACAGCAGGCGCATATAATTGCTTTTAAAAAAGAGTTATATGTTAAACGTAATGGTGAGCGTATGCAACGCAGTGACTGTATTGAAAAAATTGATTTGAATTGAACTGAAAAAGGATAAAGAGAACTTATTTTCTAAATATTCCTTTGTAAATAAATAGTCAAAGAAGGGTTAATAGTGAGGGAGATCTTACTACAAAGCATATAATACAATCCTATATTGAAGTAATATACAAAACGCTTCAAGTCGGTTTCTGGCTAGAATAAGGCATTTACGTGGACCTAATCTGTAAACCTTATTAGATTGCCCCACAATATTTCCATATACAAATAACTACATTCGA
Source organism: Zeugodacus cucurbitae (assembly GCF_028554725.1). Classification (NCBI taxonomy): domain Eukaryota; kingdom Metazoa; phylum Arthropoda; class Insecta; order Diptera; family Tephritidae; genus Zeugodacus; species Zeugodacus cucurbitae. The sequence continues at coordinate 52,176,782 of NC_071671.1, forward strand.
GTGGAGTTTGGGTAGATAGGTAAGAGTGCAGCCCTTTCCGGGCTCAATTAGTGCTAGATAGGGCCGGACATTCACAAAGAAAGTAAAAAACCGTTTCCTTGTACCCTTATAGTTTGCAGATTGGAGTTTAAGTCTGGTACAAACTTGTTTCATAGGAGATCATAAAAGCCGTATTATTGCAACAGAAACCGTTAAAAGAGGAATTCAAGGTTCGTTGTTTAAAATTTAGCGTTGAGTGCATAATCAGAGTTTCCATTGTAATCTGCAAAATTGCAGAAATCAATTAAATAACAATAATAAATTTATATTGTATATATTTATGTGTGTACCTATAAATAAACCTGTCTGATTTAATAACAATTCTAGCAGATCCTTAAATGGAAGACTTCAATAGCTGCAATCTAGTGAGCATAATCGCGGTACTCAATTCAAGCATAAGTGAAATTAATTCCAGATAAAAGTTGATTATGTAAGCAATCTTATTGTTGTTGACGATGTTTGTGATGTCTGTGATTAGCTTAACGATGCCGTTGACAGCAATTGAAAAGATGAGATCACAAAACAGTTTTGCACACACACACCGTTGCATAATCGAAATGTGATAAGTTGAGGCCACGAAATGGCCCACAGGTGGAAATACGACAGACAAACGACACAAATAGGACAGTAAAATGCCAAAATTACAATCAAAGCGCCTTAAATAAGCATAACAAAAAGAGAGCAGATGCGTAGATAGAATTAAAGTGAACTGCAAACACCGAACCACACACAACTCCTATTTTTTATGAAGCTGCTATGTATCTACAGAGTAAGTAGTAAATTAGTTGGTGGGCGGTGGCTTTAACGAAGCGTTACTAGTAGAATAAGCCAAAGCAGTCGAGCATGACTTCGAGCGCCGCTGAGCGTATGGTAAACAGCAGCGGTGACTGCCCTGACCGCCTTGTCAATCCTGCGTATCTTGCTTATGCTATCAACACCAGCTGGTACCTGCCACCAAATACTATGGCCAGTGTTCATCTTCAGTAAAACTGTCGCTAAATTCGTGACACGTCATTTAGAGAGTTGTTCTTTTTCCTGCTCTTTTATTGTAATTCGAGTGGTTGTCAACTTCCTCGCACACACGCTTGTCCTCACAGCATTCGTGAAAAGTAAAATAAAGTTATATTGAAGTAAAAACAATTTATATTTATAATGCCTAAGTTCAGGTGTGGGTCTTCAAACTGTTGATAGACGTAATAAAATTGTTAAGCAATAATAGAAATTATTTTATAATATTTTACGTCTACAGTTTATGTGTTTAATTCAATGAAAATGTGAGAAAAAAGGATCGGGGACATCCCGATCAGGCAAATCTTATAACTGATCGGGACTTATAACTGTTCTTAAGTAACTCAATGACATTGCGAAAAAAAAACAAAGAAAAAAGCATAAAGCCTCCAGGCGCGGCAAGTGAAATTCATAATGTTTATTCCGAGATAAATCCATCAATTGTTTTATTATGATTTTTGAACGCTCAGACGAAAGTTCAGCTGACAGCCGCCAGGCTTTCGGCTGCTGTCTACCATCTGCTTGGCCAGTCAAGTCAAGTTTTTACCACGTTTAAATTTCGATTTCCCTCTCCAGAAAATCACCACAAATATTGTATTCAGAATTTTATGATGAATTCCTAAGAAACTGAAGACGATGCAACAGTTTGAGGACGATGGATAAAAAATAAATCAAAAACGTGAATTTTTATTCTTGCTACACGACCTTCGTTTTCTTTTGTGGTAGTTTATTTTTCAGTTTACTACACAATCTTTCAATTGCAAGAATTCCTACTCTCATTTACTATTTGGCTACTCTTCTATCTGATTTCTGACACATTAGACGGCGAAATGAATGGGTGGCAATTATTGTCAGCTCTTTCTCTTCAAAATGATACAAGTAAATATTTGCCTGTCGCTTTGGCTTTCAGTTATCATTGCTTGTATGCTTCTTAGAAATATGTTTTATACAGAACCTTGACTAAATTAGCAGTAATTCGGACTTTGTGTTTAGATTAAAATTCGCAGAATAAATTACAGATCTACAAATGAGCTTCATGGAACATAACTGTATTGATTCTATTAAAAACAATAATTAATAATTGGAAGATTTTAAGAAAAATCAATTTTGCGACAGTCAAAATTTAATTCCAGAAATTATTTAAACAAAACATTTGTGAAAAAACTGTAAATCCGAAAGAAAAAACAAATACAAAATTATAATGAAATGATGTTCAACTTTTATCAGCATATGATTGGCACACGGTTATACTCACTATTTTTGTAGGCTATTTTAAAATAATATTCAACTGCTTACTGTAATTAGAATCTCTCTCCTTTGCTCTTTCTATCCATTACTGCTCATGCAGCCCCTCGTAACCGAACGCCAATCGCTGCATTCACTCGAGAATTGAGGACTAATTTGAATTGCACATAAATCACTTGACGGTTACACTGCCTACTCGGCCCAGTCGCTCACAGTTAGCTTTCAACGCGGCGGCTTGAAAAGTGCTGAAATCACTGTTTTGTTGGCGTTAAACAAACTTATTCAGCACTTGACCTTCGTAGGAGTGAGCTTATTTCTCAATTGCATATTTTTTGTTTCAATTTCAGCTTGTTCCACACATTTGTATATACAAATATACGAAAAAATAAATACATATATGTATTTAAAAATTTCTCATTCGCAATATGGGAAAATTTAATCAAACCAACCATAATTTACCACAGAAACCAATATGAGTATAAGTTACTTAAGATAAGGAATCTGAGTCAGATGGATTACAGATTTAAAGAACTACAATCTGAAATTAGATCTGAACTAACTAATATTATTGGAAAACTTCGATTTTTAAAGAAATTGGCAATGTAAATAACCGAATATCATCAAATGACATGAAATAATTAAGATTTAAAAAATATAAAAGTTCTTGGGATACATCGAATGCATCTTATTAAGATTGACCCATAGTATATATGATATAGCATACGTATTTATTGAAATTGAACGATAAAAAAACAAAAACTGTAATCGAAAAATTTTAAGAAACAATGAACGCGGTCAGAGCACACAATCTGAACGAAATAAATATAAATATCTAGGAATAATTGAAAATTAAAAGCATTAAAAAATGATGCAGTACAATTGAACTATGTGTTCAATGTGTTAAAAAATATGTTACAAGTTTTGTGGTTATGATGAGAAATCTGCGTAGGTCCACTACGGTCGACAACTAACTGGTATCAAATTTGAATAACCACTCAGTCAATATAAATTTGCATAATTTGCGACAATGACAATGACTTTCGGATGCCAACTGAGTTCCTGTGTACTCGGCCAGCGATGGCAGGTTAGAAAGTTTATACATACATTTATACATATCGACAAACAAATTCAAATGTACAAATTCAAATGCACACAGTGAAAGTGGCTTGAAGTTAGTGAGTTGACAGAAGGTTAGCGATCATTTACATACAAGAATTTACATAACAAGCATAAATACAAAGATACATTGATAAATATGTGCATATTTATATGTTGTTAAAAATAAAATAGCATTCAAACAAAGCAAAAATTTCAATCTTCCGCTGCTGGGTCGTTGGTCCTCAAGGGCAGGTACATACATATGAACAACACCAAAACATTTTGTCGGTGCAACAAAAGTGCAATTAAAAGAAAAATTATTAGAAATTTTGGAAATGAAAATAAAAATTCTTTTACACGCACTTGCAACAACAAAACAATTTTGCCACTTTCTTTGGGACAGTCATGATTTTTGCGCTATTCGTATTGCAGGCGTTGCCGTTATTGTTTTTGCTGGTTTCACTTTCCGGCCGGTTTTGTTGTGAAAAGTCGAGAGAATTCATTGTATTTCCGGCAGTTTGCCAATTTTTTGTTTTATTTTTTATACTACAGTGATCCCCGCTTAAGTGCCCCCCGTTTAAGTGCCTTTCCGCTTAATTGCCTGTAATGAATGTTTAAGCCACAAATACAAAATTGTTTGCAATTTCCCTCTTTTAAGTGCCTTTTCATATTTTTGACATTTATTGCGCTGAGAATGGTCAAAAGGAAAACATATACATAGTTTTGTAATGCTTTTTTTTACATATTTATTGTTATTAATAAGTATTTTTGCTATTAATGTATTTTAGTTGATTTCTGGAACGTTTACCATTTATCACTCAGCCACCGCCACAGAAAAAAATCACGTATGTACATGACATAGCGTATGAGCCTACCAGAGGATTCATCGAAGCAAATCATTTGCAAAACCGCAAACATTTGAAAAAATCATTACATTTGTATACATATGAAGTACATATGTGATGTACACAAAGGAAATAAAATTACTGCGACAGAACTACCATTTCAAGCATAACATTCAATGAAATCTCTACTAATATCATAAAGCTGAAGAGTTTGTTTGTTTGAACGCGCTAATCTCCGAAACTACTGGTTCGAATTGAATAATTCTTTTTGTGTTGGATAGTCCATTTATCGAGGAAGGCTATAAGCTATATAGATGGGATGCGAGGAAACAGTGGTAAATGTGTAAAAAACGAGGGAAATTATTTATCTTTGAGGGCTTCCGTTCCTTGCGCTGCGACAGCGGTTCAAGATACACAAAAGTTATGTATGAAAGAATTCATATGTTTGTAGTTGTTTTCTATATAGTAGATATTTTTTCGTTTTAGTATATTACTTTGTTTCTAATAGTTTCACAGTAATTAATCCTTTTTTTGTTTTCATGTAGATTATTAATTAAATAAGTAGTTTAGTTGAGTATAGACTTGAGAGTCGAATTGCAGGAAGACCAGTCTGGAGAAGTGTTTTCCAAACAACTGCTCGATATTGGTAATGGTATTATTGCTGTTGATACATCATCTGGATACATTACATTCCCTAATTTGTAATTTTTGTGAATCAAAGACCGAACTGATGGAGATGGTTTTCCCAAACATTGCTCAAAATTACGTAAATCACGTTTGGTTAAGCGAACGTGTTATATTGGCCGCAAAAAATGTTGATGTGCATGAAATTAATTTTCAGATTCAAGAGAAAATAGCTGGCGAATTGAAGAATTACATATCAGTTGATCCCATTACTAAAGAAGATGAAGTTGTCAATTATCCAACAGAATTTTTAAATTCGCTGGAATTGTCCGGCTTACCAACTCATAATCTACAATTAAAAATCGGATCAGTTATTATTATGTTACGGAACATAAACCGGCCACGTCTGTGTAATGGCACCCGGCTTGCGGAGAAGAAATTATTGAACAACGTCATCGAAGCCACAATTATGAAAGGGAAGTACGAAGGCGAAGATGTTTTAATACCACGCATCCCTATAATACCGAACGATATGCCATTCAGTTTTAAACGTTTATTGTTTCCAGTGCGGCTTACATTTGCAATGTCAATAAATAAATCGCAAGGGTAGTCGCTAAGTGTATGTGGCATCAACCTAGAAAATCAATGTTTTTCACATGGCCAATTATATGCCGCCTGTTCCCGTGTCGGAAAACCATCAACATTACTTATTTACGCTCCAGAACATAAAACTAAAAATATAGTTTATCAAAAAGCATTAGAATAGAGAGAAGCAGTGTAGGATATAGAGGCTATTAGTTGCTTTATAGAGCGCGCGTGATTTTGAGCTCAGTGTTTACTTTAAAATGCCCAGTTGTTCAATAGCGATTTGTAAAAATATAAGTGATATTATTGAACCCTACGGAAGAAACACTATTATGAAAATATATATTTTGTTTTTTTTGTTTAACAAAATTAGTAAAGTACTTTTTAGGTATGACGAGACCAGGGAAATAGGTATTCAGTTTTATATGGAGGATATTATAGATTCCAGTTCAAATTGAATAGATACGCATATAACGGGTGATTTTTTTGAGGTTAGGATTTTCATGCATTAGTATTTGACAGATCACGTGGGATTTCAGACATGGTGTCAAAGAGAAAGATGCTCAGTATGCTTTGACATTTCATCATGAATAGACTTACTAACGAGCAACGCTTGCAAATCATTGAATTTTATTACCAAAATCAGTGTTCGGTTCGAAATGTGTTTATCGACAAATTTTGTTCAGCGATGAGGCTCATTTCTGGTTGAATGGCTACGTAAATAAGCAAAATTGCCGCATTTGGGGTGAAGAGCAACCAGAAGCCGTTCAAGAACTGCCCATGCATCCCGAAAAATGCACTGTTTGGTGTGGTTTGTACGCTGGTGGAATCATTGGACCGTATTTTTTCAAAGATGCTGTTGGACGCAACGTTACGGTGAATGGCGATCGCTATCGTTCGATGCTAACAAACTTTTTGTTGCCAAAAATGGAAGAACTGAACTTGGTTGACATGTGGTTTCAACAAGATGGCGCTACATGCCACACAGCTCGCGATTCTATGGCCATTTTGAGGGAAAACTTCGGAGAACAATTCATCTCAAGAAATGGACCCGTAAGTTGGCCACCAAGATCATGCGATTTAACGCCTTTAGACTATTTTTTGTGGGGCTACGTCAAGTCTAAAGTCTACAGAAATAAGCCAGCAACTATTCCAGCTTTGGAAGACAACATTTCCGAAGAAATTCGGGCTATTCCGGCCGAAATGCTCGAAAAAGTTGCCCAAAATTGGACTTTCCGAATGGACCATCTAAGACGCAGCCGCGGTCAACATTTAAATGAAATTATCTTCAAAAAGTAAATGTCATGAACCAATCTAACGTTTCAAATAAAGAACCGATGAGATTTTGCAAATTTTATGCGTTTTTTTTTTAAAAAAAGTTATCAAGCTCTTAAAAAATCACCCTATATAAGATAGCTCAGCTATACAAAATAAAGTAGCGCTAAGGCGCTACGAAGTTCGCCAGGTCAGCTAGTTATAAATAATAACGTATATACAAAAAAAAAAAAAAAAAAAAACAGTAAAAACTACAAGAGTCGAAAACATAAAGCAGTCACCGTACAGAAAAATACCGTTATATGGGAGGTGGCCGTAGTTTTTGCCCAATTTTAATCATTTTCATAATCTCACCTAACTAGGTACAATCCAAAATGTGTACTAAATTTACACGAAATCGATAAAGCAGTTCCAGAGATTTACATATGCACTCAAAAGTGGGTGGTGACATGCCAAAATTTTCATATAGTCGGATTTCTGGCTGCAATACAACACCGAATACCAAACTCAAGATGTTTCCCTTCAACAGTTATTAAAATTTCTGATCTTTAGTGTTTTCAAAAATTACCGTTATATGGCAGGTGGGCGTGGTTTTTGTCCGTTTTTGATAATTTTCCAAATATCGCTTACATAGGCATAATGTAATACATAAACAGAATTTGAAAAAAAAATCGGTGAAGTGGTTCCAGAGATATACATATGAACTCATAAGTGGGCAGTGCCACGCCCCCTATAAAAAATTTCTGTACTGTCGAATTTTCTGCTTAAATACAACATCACATACCAAATTTGAGCAAATTAGCTTCGATATCTACAAAACAAGCAAACAATCGACAGTGGAATAGGAATTGGATTTTTTTTTACAAATTACAATATACGAAAGTTTCTCGTTAAAAAACGGAAGCTCGATTTTCATTTTAGACCCATGGTTTCTTGCGCAAATTTTCTTAGAATTCATCGTAGTTTACGATTTTGATAACCGCTTTGTCATGAAAAAAATTGACCCACTCTAATGTACATATTTATGGGTGTGTGTATGTAGAACACGAAAGTACTTGTAGGTCCAATAAAAAATGTATGTGCCGCAGTAAATTATCAACAGCTTTTATGGCAACCAAAGCATGTTATTGTGTTTAGTACTTTATTCCAGTGTTATTAAAAATAACACTTCGCTCACCTCAATAATATGCGTGCGGGAATGTTGAAAATCGCTACGAATTTAACACATTGGAAAGAGGCGGAGTAGTAGGGGTTGCTAATTAATATTTTTTAATAATATCACACTTTCTGGTCGATATTTAGATACCAGATTGACGAATTCGTTGAATGGATTGTCGACCGAGCATTGTTCAGTACTTAATGAGTCTCCTTTGATAAGATTTTTTTGCCCTCAACCAACACTATTTCTTCCACGTTTTGCACAGTTCGTAAAATAAAATTCAGCACTCCTTCCGCCTACCTATTAGTTTCATATCACATTACTCCTACAGCAAAAGTGGCTTCACTAAACATACATATTTAAAAGTGTGTGTTGAGCTAAGAAGACAAATATTAATACACCACACATTGCCGTACGTATTATATGTACGCAAATGCTTGCAAATTGGCGCAAAATTAATTATCAAAGAATAATTCATCCAACGAAAGTTAGTCAACAGCTCTAGCCAGTGAGTGATGCCGTCAGCTATTTGGCACGTGCAGCCATTGAAAGTTGCAAAAAATGTTGTCAACAAATTGTCGTCAACATTCAAAGATTGTCCATTCATATTTATTCGCTACGAAAAGCGCACTAAAACAAATTTGTTCGCATTTGTCTAAATGAAAGCGAAAGTTTCTGGTGACGTGTACGTTGGAGGTCACGGGGCCTTTTGTTCTCGAAAACATTTTCCAGCAGCATTGAATGATATTTGGCTGTGATGGTTGGTTACTTGTTTGATGTTTTTATTGCTGTTAAATTAATCTCAGCAGTTGTAATAACAGATGTAGCACAAAATTGTTTAGGCAATAGATATACGATGTTGCTCTCTGACCTATCATTTATCATTTATAACCAAAATATTAGTCTACCAATGGCCATCAACCGAACTGTTTGCTAATGATAAATATGTTTGATAATGTCCAATCGTTGTCCACCGCATGTCGTCAACATTCTTCTCATCTTTATCATCTCTATCAAACAGGATTGCCTTTTGTCGTTTGCTATTTCGTTGTTAATTAGTTCAGTTATTTGCCTGCTTTTCGCTTTAGTGATTTCGCTGCCAAATTCACTAATTGATTACTTTATTAAGGGAAAAGGCAAATTTCATTTTGCCAATTTGCACTCATTCACCACACAATTCGGCACTGCCGCACTCTAACTGTCTTGATTATGGCATGCCATTTTTTCAATGGGTTTGAGATCAAATGTTTTACATTTTGCTGTTTTGCTCTCCTTTTCGCGTTCTATCCACAGCTTTTTGTGATTTGACAGACCTTTAGCTTACTTTGTGTTTTGTTTCTCACTTCATTTAGGGGGCTATTTTCGGTTGAAGAACTTTGCTTCTTCTTTCAAGTCTTCCTAACGCCTTTTTCTATTGTTGTTTTGGCTATTTGTCTGTAGCCAGGAGAAGATATTCAATACGTGGCTTTACATTAGCTTCTTTAATTACGTTCAAGTCAGCATGGATTTTTATACTCTCGCAACAAAGTTGCTAAGAGAGTATTATAGTTTTGTTTACATAACGGTTGTTTGTAACATCCAAAACTATGTCTACGGATGTCTGTCTGTCTGTCAATGCTTTCGAAGATGGGCAAAATCGGACAACTGCCACGCCCACAAAATGGCGAAAACCGAAAACACATAAAGTGCCATAACTAAGCCATAAATAAAGCTATGGAAATAAAGAAGAAGGTACAGAAGGGCTCCAACCAAATTAAATAAATAAATTGCGAGAGTATAAAATGTTCGGTCACAACCAAACTTAGCCCTTCCTTACTTGTTAATAGCTGGTTTTAATTGAAATTTTAAGGAAAAACCCTGGAATTTCTTTGAATTTGAATAAATAAAATAAAATTAATAAAAATAAATAAGAGAAGGGTTTGGGCATATTAGGTGATCATTGTTTGAATGTTCATAATTCAGTGGAAAGTTACTGGGAATAAAATTACAATACTGATAGCTACTGATTGAGGTTAATCATCCATTCTATCTACCGTCAGTTAGAACCAATTGGAAAACTTAGCCAGCCAAAACCAATGTGTGTCATGTGCATTGGGAACAGCAACAATTCTCGAAGACTTTTAAATTTAGAATAGAGAACTAAGTAGAGTATACACTAATAAAATAGCGTTATTGCTTGTTGATGGGCATTTGGAACTTGGTTATGTAAGTGGTATTTAGTATTATTATTTTTGATTAATCGATTAACTTATATTTAGTTCTAAATAGGTGAAACAAAGCACTCTCAGGGATCGGAGAAAAATTTACTCTTATGATACTTTCTCATGCGAAATCTCACGTAGAACTTCAAAAGTAGAATTTTTGTTAAACGATGTATTGCCAATTCGAAAATAACACAAGAAATTCCACATTTGTAAATATTTACAAAAAAAAAATTAAATATAATTGAAAGAAATACAAGTGGATAACCACTACACCGTCCTTTAAGTGATAAAATAAATAAATAAATACTATAAATAAGAAAATAACTACTAAATACACCATGTTCACCTCACGCATATACACTATCTTCTCAATAATACGTGTATATAACGTATACATAGGTATGCATGTAAGATCTGCAGTCTTTCCTTCAGTGTTTGATTATATTTTACACTTCGTTGAGTGGAAAATTAAATTAATTTTTCGAAAGGCTCCATGCAGCTTGTGACGAAAACCCGAAGTGACTATAAACACAAATACACATGCAGACACGTGGTTAAAAGCGTCGTGGACAAAGAAGCAGTTGATTTTGGTAGCAAATGAAACGGTGTCGGCAAGCATGTAAAATAAGGTGCAATGCAGCTTCGCCTTGCCTTGCTGTGCTGTCTAGTGCAAGCAATAACCGGCATGGATGGCATAAAATGGAAGCAAAAGCTTCTTATTTGCATATATGCAAGCAAGTCCATAAGTAGCCACATACTCCTGAGTTCATCTTAACTCCTGTAATTGACTATTGACTGCACACAAGTGAGCGTATATGCTGTGAAGCATTTGCATGAGACACCCACATGTGGTTGCATGCTGCTCAGTTCGTTTCAGTTCACCTCGATTCGGCTCGACTGGGCGGTGCTACAACGAACTGTGGCTCTCATTAATTGCTCTCTCTCTTACAGCGAGTGTTTTGTAAATTTGTAATTCTTAAGCTACTTTGTTTCCTATATCACTTTTAAACATTGTAAGAGGTAACTCCATAATTAAAATATATACAGTGGGCCATTTATGCGTAATTAGCACATAATGCCTGTGTATGCATACTAATATAAAGCAAATCGGGTCAACACTCAGTATTAATGAAACACTAGGCGAAAATGCATAATCTCCAATATTTCCTTCATCAATAAAACACACGAGAGTGTACATATACGGTATACAGCATTTGCATAATTCACTTCAAAATGGCGTACACGGCGTATAAGCGACATACAATGCCATGTACAGCAGTGAGAGAGTGAGTAGATAGAGAAAGAAGCTGCGTATTCGACTTGGCAGTCGGTATGTTTGATAAACAAACATGAAATGTGTACGTAATGAGTCAGTGCATGCAGCACTCTCAATAGCATTGAATGTGTACAAGTGTATATGGATGCATAGGCAGAGTGGGCGTGACTGCAAAGCATATTTGAAGCATGTTTGCCCGCCTGAACACGTTTACTTGCCCAGAGAGTGTTTGTAGCTGTGTTGCCACAGCTTTGCAATGCAAATGGAAATTCAGGCATTATGTAATAGTAGCCATTAGTTGACCACCTATCCGGCTCTACACACTCACACATATATATAGCGGTCTGATACGCGTATAAACCGTTTATTAAAGTGAAATACTTAACTGTGCAATCAAGCCTTGCAGTCACTCCACAGGAGGCAGACAGTAGCCTGCCTTTCACAAAGCGCTGGCATTTCACCGGCAAAATGTCAACAGTCTGTCAACAAATGCGGTGCTACTACCCGCGCAATTTTCAACTTGCCTTACGCGGGCTGCCATTTTTCCAAGGATTTGAGTCGTTCAGCTCTCGCCGACTCTCTTTTTTGTTATTTTTCTACCACCTATTCTGCGCTTATTTCCTTTTGTTTGTTTAGCTTATGAGAGCGTTTGTCTTCATAGCACAGATCTGTCTTAATTTATCCACATAAATGGCTACACACTAGCAGTAGTCCAGTCCCTGCAGGGGGGGTCACATTGAACTTTGTAGTCGAAGCACTTGAGCAGCTTTTACGCAATTGAATGTGTATGTCGTGTGCCTGTTTGTGAATGGGAATTTCACATGAAGGCATATTCTCAAAATGATGAATTTAAGGCCATTCAAGTGCTTTTCAAAGCATTTACTTTCAAGCCTGCTGCCCCGTAAAGTGATTACCCATTGACGTGTTCTGAAAAATTCGTCATTCAATTGCCACAATACGCACTGACAGGGCACTCGGCAGGGAGAACTGAGATTTTATTTTTTGTTGGCATATTTCTTGCTTGGCTAGACCTTTTCTCCATGAAATGTTCGATAAATAAAAATTAAATGAGTTTCCGATTTTTTTTTGTACGAGTATGAGGAAGTGGTTTAAAATCTTAAAATATTTCCATTTAATATATGAAATATGTTTAACCTAACTTTTTAACATCTTCTTTGTAAATTTTCTACTGCCGTTAATGCTAGGTTATATATGAATTATGTCAGTCTAGTGGAGTTATACCAGTTGTTTGGTCGATTCCCCACTATCAAATAAGAATTCCGTTTGCCGCAATAAACATCACAAATGATGATGTTTGTGAATATTCATAAAATTATGATTGTAATATTTTTGGTAAAAAAAATGTTCTTGCCTCAAATCCACGTTAGCATATGTCACAGCCCCAAAAATACGAGCAAGCTATGTACACAGCCACAGAAGAATGTGAATCTCAATATTACTTTGAGTCAATAAAACTAGGGCGACAACCAAAAGTGTCCACACGCAATAAAAGCAATAATGTAGGTAAGGCTACCCTGTAGGAAAATGTAGTGAGACAAAGTACTACTTCGGAACTATAGATAATATATATAGTATAATTGAAATGCCAAACTTCCTGATAGCTAAATAGAGTCTAAGCGAGAATCAGAACAGTTTGGAACTTATCCCGACAGGGAATACATTGAACATATATCTAGTTCTCCTTACGATTTTAATGAAAGCAATTTACAAACATTGACAATAAAAAATATGTATGACAATCTGTAGGGGTAATAGGAAAATAATTTACTTACCAAACGGACGATTGAGCGTCGTATGATGATAATAATATAAATAGAGGAGCGCAAAAGAAGAGAAAACCTCAACGCTTACAGTGATATGCGGCTTTGCGTTTGACGAACACACTTGGCAGGAGCTTGTGGCTAGTAAGGATATGATGACGTTTAGCTGCAGAGCAAACACATTTGCGTGTTTCTATGTATGTGTTGGAGGTGAAAATATTCCACTTACATATATTTATTTGAACAATTGGTCGTGTGTGGCATCTAAGTGGTGACGCAGCAGCAGTAGCAACAGCTGTTTACAAAACTGATTTGGATACCGGCGCATCTAGCAAGCAAGCACTGCTCCGTGGTATGTCCACATATATTCTTAAGTATATGAAAACATATGTCAGTTATGGCCCAAATAATAGATACACCACAGCGTTTTTGCTCATTATTCACTTTTTATTATACTTTATCACATTTTCTGTTTTGTTTAGTATGCAAAGATGCAATAAAATTGAGGTTGTAAAAATCGGGGTCAGCTTAACGAATATTTTTATGAAATTTTTTTATTCGATTTTTTTATTGGAAAATTAAATTTTATCACACTTAGCTTATCATTCAAAAAATCACCACGCTCAATTTGCACACACGCAATACACTTGCACTGCAAATAAATTAAACGATTACCAGTGATGTAATAAATTTATTAACGCACTGACCTTCATAGATACAATCACAAACCTTACAAATGTGAGTGCTGTAAGAGCTGGAAGTGCAATAAACAAATTCCCACCAATTGCTGTAAAGCAGGCGATACACTCTTTAATGGTCCGCTGTTGGGGAGACGCACAGCTGAAATACTAAAAATCGCAGTGAAATTGCCGGAAGGAAATGAAAAATGTATATATGTGCATGTAAGTCCATTTATATATGTATATGTAAATGCATTTCCCCACAATAGCCCATTAACGCCTACGCTGATGCTTTAAATTGCACTCGGTATAATAAAAAAAACAGTAAAATTTCAAATTGACCACTCATCGAGGGAAAAAATAAAAGAGAAAAAGCATTTCACAACAAAACAAAAGTTGGGGAAACAATATTTGTGAGGCAACTGATCACATGAATGCACAAATGGAGGGAGTTTAGCAGGAGAAAATACAGGGTGTATATTTGATTTTTATTGAATACTTTAAGAGTACATAGCTATATTTAATGCCACTCAAAGCTTAGATCGCTATGGGACTAACCATTTACTTATAATTTTCAATAAATTTTTATTTGTTCAAAAAAAAATTTTTTTTTTTCAAATGGTGTAAGAAAAACCAAAGTCACAGAATCAAAACACTTTGAATATTAAAGCGAAGCTAACAGAATTTTCGCTGCATAGATTAGACTAAAAGTTATCTCTTGAAAAAAAGGTGAAAATACTTATTGAACTGCATGATTGTGATCCTATTCTCAAAAACTACTTTTAGTAAAATAAATATAGTACTAAATATCTTACACTCGCTAGTGAAAACGAAAATAACCTGCAAGAAATTTGTTGCTGATCGTAAAGTAATTGAAGTCACTGTCTTCATCTGGATATCCTTAAAATCCACTCTACTGAGTGTAGCTCTCCAGACGACTTTTTATTTTATTTTATATATATTCTACATTTTATAGAACAAAATTTCGATTTTAATTGTTAGTAACTCTAAGTTTTTCACTGAGTCTGTGATTTAAAGCTTTAAAATATTTTAATCTCATTTCCATCGTCTACAATTTTAAACTAATTAACACTACAACGCCAATGCAAAAAGACAGCAGGTTAGCATGCTAATGGACTTTCGTTTACACGGGATTATATGAGAGTAATAAAATATTTCAGCTCTAAATGATTTGTTAGTCATGTCCGGTAAACTCGTTAAATATACGCTCGTGCGATTGCTTATATGCACTATATGCTTACATGGGACGCGCACGTGCCATTTTACTCTAATAAACAATTGTCGGCGCCTAAATATAGGCAACAGAAGGGACGGCGAGAAAAAAGAATAGCAAGCAGCCTGTATCTCATATGCCAATCACCTACAAACACACTAACACAACAGATGTATGTGCGCCACACAATATGACACACTTGCCAACACAAATACTACAGAGAGCTAAGTACGGCTAAGTGGGTCGCTTGGCTTCATTTAGCAGCGCTCAACACTCTCACTTAAAGCCATGAACTCAGTCGCACACACACAAATCAAACGCGTAAATTATAGACAGAGCAAGTTCAATTTTTTGTAAGCGACACTCGGCTGCCCATTATGTGTGCTATGATCGGCCGACTGGCTGACTATAGTATTTACCACCACCATAGTATTTATTGTCATACGTCGGAAATTTTCACATTTCACTGATTTCCGTTATATTTTTTTTTTCATTGCCACCTGGCATTTGAACCACATGATTTATTATTCAAATACAATACTCAACATAGCTGCACACACATTGTTGTTGTTTAATTTCACCGCAGTGACTTTATTTATTTTTATAAATATTTTTTTTCTAAAGAAAAGGAAAAAATAAAAAAACGACCATCAATCACTGATATCCGAATGAAACACCAATCTTCAACACTCGTTTTTTTCACACTACAGTTCTTTAAAAAAAGAGAAAATATTTTTTTGTTTACGTTTCAATTTATTTAACCAATTAAACGCTGATTTCCGTTTCCGGCAAACGTAGACGCTGCTGTTTACGACGAAACTGACTACATGGCGAGTTGGTCAGCTCGTTTTTTATGAAACTGAAGCTGCCGACGAGGATATTCATGAGCGACTACAACAACAAGGTTTGTTTTAAAACCCAACGCACGTTCAAACTCGAACTTGTGCGTTCAACACTTGGTTCCATTATATGTACCAAATGTGTATAGTTAAAATTCAAAACACAACAAGTTAACTGACAGCATGTTGCATGCAACAAAAAACGAAAACAGCTTTCTTCAGTTTTTGTTTACAAACGTGATAGGCAACGTGGCTTACTCTGACTATAACTGTGTATCCTCACTAAATGCATTCATATATGTACATTTGAAAAGCCACAAACACTTGCAAAAGTATTCATTTTACCAGCTGGGGCACGTAATGAAGCAGTGTAAACTTTCTACAATTCGAAATAAGGGGTACTTTGCATTGCGCATGCGCCAAGTTTGAACGCATTTCTCCACCTTTAGTCGGAAGTTATTTTACCATAACTACGATTAATCGAAATTGACGGTAAAATGTACAAAAAGTCTTGCCAAGATAAACCAAGATGCTCACAATAATAAGAAGATTTAAATAATAATGAATGAAGGGAATCCTAACATTTTTCCCGAATAAAAACGAAAAAGTCAATAGAGAAATTAAATAAAAAATTAGAAAAACCAATATAACTAAGAGTTCAATTGAGCTGAAAAATTTTGCCTACAATTAGGCGAATATTTTTAAAATCACCATGCTCGTAATTTTCTTTTTCAGGCTAAATAATCGTTTTTTCTCAATAGAAAACAAACATTATGGGAACAGGTAATTTACAGAAATCGGTTCCACTTACCAAGAATTATATGTGACATTAAAATATCACAGTAAATCATATATATTCTCTTGTCTTCATATTTAGGAAACATTGTGTTCCAGATATACTATAAGTCATAATTTTTTCGATTATTCTTGATCCATCTTATATAAGCAGTGGTAAGTTATTAGAACTCCGGTTAATTTTGAGACAAATTCTGAACTGAAATAGATTGAAATTATCCTTTTGCTTTAGATTTTTCGATCTCAAAAAATATTTGACTAGGGAATCGGAAGTTACAAGTTTAAGGGGTTTACTCCAGGATATTTATATTGGGAGGATTTGTTGAAATTACACACTCAGACAAAATGGCTTTATATATTTGATAGACTGAAATACATCCAATCCTCATGAAGCCTTTCATTCATTACAAATGCGGCTGCGCAGATTTACGTAAAAAATTTACCAAGAGTCTTCGAAATCTGACCAAATATCTACCACTTGACAATATTAAATAAGAAAATGTTTTTCTGGCTCTTGACAACTGACACAAAAATGTTTGTGGAATCTTATTAGAAAAGCACCACAATCACACATAGGTCAAGAAGTAATATGTATGCACGAGAGCATTGCTCATTGGTATGGTTATATAGTAAAGATGGCCACTGCAGTGTTCGTCAATCATTATTACAATAAATTTATTATTTCTACAGTCGCATTCACAGACGTCGCCCACACAACGGGACACGCACTAACTGTGCAAGAAAATAGAAGAACAGTCAAGAAAACGCGGTGAGACTGTGTGTGTGAGTTCACTTTTCAGCAATTAGTTGTTTGTCTATTCTATTTTTTGTGTGCTTTCATGATGCTCCACCATATTACTTTATTATTTAATTTGTAATTGTGCTTTTTCGGTTTGTTTTATGATGAAAATGTAATTAACTTTAGTGTCAATATTTGCGATTCTGTCATTCAACGCTCTACACCTCAGCCCACGCGGCGACCAAGTCTCAAACTAGGCGTTTGCCTGGATGTTCGGAACCTATGATGGTACAAAGGAGCGTGCACCCAGCGGTCGCCAAGTTATTTCAGTTTCAGTATAACTTAATGATTCACTGTCATTGTCAGATGTGATAATCACCACAGCACGGCCACATTCGACTGTTTGTTTTTGTTTTTGCTTTGGAGTTCAGAACTTTCACATAACCATTGCATACTGACCGACATTCGTCGAGCACTTCGACTGCATTGTGTACGTCTATACTTACTGCTAATATAAATTTTAGGGCCAAATTGGGTAGAATGTAAAATGAAATATCCATTGACTACACTCTAAAGAAAATACGAACATTTGTACACCAAATGACCAATTTTGATATGCTCATACATGTGTGTGATTTACTCTATGCATTTTTTTTTTTTACGCATTTGCGGCTTAGCAAATAGTCAGTCCAATTTGCGGGTCATCATGTGCAGAGCATCTCCGGAGATGAAGAATGCAGCATATGCAAAAGTCTTCAGAAATCAGTGTGTGCTGACATACGTACAGTCATATATACATATGTATGTGTATGCATAAATTTGTGCTCAAGTGAGTCTTTTGAGTAGCGGAGACTCAACGGTAGCAAAACACGTTCATAAATTGCACTCATCTCTCATTCAACACAAACACTGTGCTTATTTGTGGATTTGCTTTTCCCACTGCTCTATTATTTGTCAATTTTTTGTTGAGAACTTTTTGTTCAATTTTAAAAATTATTTGTTCTTCATATGAACATTCAGTTTCAAATTTTATAGTTTTTTTAGCCAATTCATTGCAGTTGCAAATTGGAATAGCTCTGCATGCAACTCAATTTTCTTATTAATTTCGTCATTTAAACTTTATAATTGCAACATTGCGATTGTTACATTCCACGAATTTTACATAATATATAAATATTCGTTAACTTTATCAATTTTATTAAATAAATAAATGATGGAATAATATCTTAATGAAAACATTTATTCAATAAATTTTTAAATTAAAGTTACTAATGGCAATCTCACAAATATCTCCGAAACATGAGCCGACAAAAATTTTTTTATTAAAAACATAGGCACCTTCATCACCATTTTACATTAAATGTACATATTTTGATATATTCGAACATATTCACACCGACATTTATCAACATAAATGCACGAAATCACAATGCAAACACTACTAAGCTTAAAACAACATAACAACAATAAATAGTGCTTGCCCTTCACTGTATTTTTGTAAAAATGGTTTTAACCACATTAAACTATTCACTTTTTCACAGCATTTGTTCACAACACTTGCACTGCAACAACCGAAACATGAATTTCAACTTTTAAACGAATATTTTACACCGATGTTATTTTCCCGATGTTTTTACGATTTTCTAAATAAAACAGCGAGTCCTTTTTAAACCATTTTTGCACATTTTCATTTATTTATTGATCATTATGTATTATAAACTACGATTACATATCACACACGATCTCTATCGTAAAATCAAAACCCATTTAAGTTTGAATAATGCAAAAATTTGACTTCGAACAACAGCACGACGTAGCAAAGCTTTGTTGTTATTGTCACGAAGGTGAGACGATGCATATGCCAAAAGACACACACTTACTATTTGTTATTTTTGGAACAAGTTGGACATTTGGAACACATGTGAATTGTCGCAGCAGATGACACATCATAATTGTAGGCAATTTGACGATTGACTAATATTAATATGGGCGTGCGCCTTGTACTAGTTTTAGCTTTATTATTGGAATTACAAAATAAAAATATTTTACAGTGTCGTTCGCACTCAATCCAAGTTTTATAGTTTAAAATTAAATTTGATTTAGTTCGAATTATTTGGTACATTTCAGATCATGAGATAAGAAGAAGGACTGCAAATGGTGTGTCTGTCATCTTCTGCAACAATACCAGTGCACATGTGTTCCAAATATCCAACTCGTTCCTAATAACAAATACTACATGATCTGATTATATGACCTTGGTTACAATAACAAAAACAGCTTTTCTTCGTCGTGCTCTTCGAAGTCAAGTTGTTGCATTGTTCGAAATTCTTAGTGTTTTTGTTCTTGTCAAAGAGAGAGAGATGATCGTGCGCGATATGTAATGGTAGTGCGAAACAAATAAATGATGCGCAATTTAAAAAATGCAAAAATGTCGCGAAAACGTGTAAAATATTCTTTTATAAGTTAAAATTTGCTTCGGATGCTGCAGTACGAGTGTTGTGCATAAAAGTAATTGGCATACATTTGCATGTCGTCATTTGTTGTTGTATATTTTGAAAATGTTTTTATTGTATTTCCGTGCGTTTGAGTTGATAAATGACGGTGTGAATGTGTTTAAAAATATAAAAATATGTGCATTTAGTGTATTAGTGTAATAAAAGTGTCTAATATGTTAATGAAAATGAAAGTCTGTTAGCTCAAGAACATGCACATGCATGCTTTCTGTGTTGATGTGTTAGAGCTCTGTAAAGTACTGGTGTAAATTATATTATTTGTTTTGATTTGTCAGATAGAAAGGTGGAGGAAAAGAAAGTACGGTGAATAAAAAACTGCCAGTTTGTTTGAAAATTAGATCTGATAAAGCAATTGGTAAGTAGTTTGTAAGTACAGGATTACCAACCTCTTAAAATTTAACAAACTATTACAATAGTATATCTAAGGTTAAAACTACTGGTTGGTTAAGATGGCCACCAGATTAAAAATTTTATAAATATTTTTTTTTTTGCAATAGTTGTACAAAACCAAATTTGTATGTATCTGTCAGATATGTATGAGTAGTTTTAATCAAAAAATTTAACGAATATATTTTTTTGTAAAAGTGATTATTTGTTTATTCCATCATGCATTCAAAATTATTTTTAAAAGGCTTGCCACCTGAATAAAATTTGAATTGCGTAAAATTAATATGATTAATCAATACCATATACATATATGCGTAGCAAATTAAGGACGCCCAAGGAGTCTTACAATGTAAATATTTTTTACAGGGATTGTCAAAAAAATATACATCAATATTTGTTTGAAATTATATGTATTTGAAAAATATCTTTAACAGAATCAACAAATCAGATATTCGTATATAAAGTTTTTGGAATGTCACAAATGCAATGTATCAATCAAGGTTGCAATTTAAACGATAAACTTTAATAAATCAATCAAATATTGACGAAATTTAAATTAGTGCGACTTCATGAGTTAATTTAGTTCCATGCAGAGCTATTCCATTTTGAAACTTCAATGCATTGCCTTAAAACACAAAAATCTGCTACTCAGTGTTCATATGAAAAACAAATAATTCTGAAAATTGAACAAAAAGTTCTTAACCAAAAAATTTAACAATAATAGAGCAGTGGGAAAGTGCAAATGCACATGCATACATATATTCCATTTCCATACAGTGTTTGTGTTGAATGAGAGATGAGTGCAATTTATGAACATGTTTTGCTACCGTTGAGTCTCCACAACTCAAAAGACTCACTTGAGTACAAATTTATGCATCCCCATTTGCATGCATAGAAAATCGGACATACATTCATATTTACTATTTAATTAAGTCCACTATTTGGTATACAAATGTTGGTCTTTTTTGGAGTATGCTAATGGTCAATGCATTTTTCATGTGCTATCCAATATGCTACTAATAAGACAATTCATATTTCAGTTGCTTAAGATAGGTATACAAACAAAAGATGAAAGAGAATGCCATATGATGTAACAAAATAGGGCTTATGGACAAATAAGCTGTTTTCCTCTGATAAATCTATATCTTTAGATAAAGTACGAAAATTTTTCCTTAATTGATTTCTTTATATTACTGTTGCCCCTATACTATTGACAACATGATTACACAAACGTAAGGCATAAGGTTCTCACTTTAAGATTGTATATTAGAGTAGTTGGCTCACCGAAATATATATTGATTGTGTTTTTTTGAATATAATATAATATAAGACCTTAAAGAGAAAATCATATTTTTATATCCGACTTTTGGTAGATCTGAAGACTTCTTCACTTCGTGTGTTGTTTAGTTGGCGGGTTGGCGGACAATGTGAGAGTTCTAAACTCTAAAGCAAAAACCCAAATTATGTGTATATCATATTTTCACATGAAAATCGACAGATCTCTATCAAAGCACTATCTCTGTTCGCCATCACACAGACACATGTGGTTGAGCAACGGAAATTATCATACACAATGACAGAAATCGTTGAATAATACCGAGGCATACATAATTTGGCGACTGCTGAGTGCAAGATTCTTCGTAGCTTTGTAGATGCCGAATATCCAGAAAAAGGTACTCTTCTGGACTAAGGTGAAGAGCGTTGAATAACACAACTTCGTGAATAATGACACAAAAGTTAATTAAATTTCCAAAATAAAACAAACCGAAAAGGCAGAAATGAAATAATAAAGCGAATGTCCCACCATATAAGTACACGAGCAATTAACTTCTACACCCGGATGCAGCGCAATTTCTCGACTGCTCTTTCAATTTCCATGCACAGTTTGGTCTGACCTGAAAAGTTTCTACTGCTCAGACAGTTATTGTTCTTAATAGTCTTGTTTTCCTCGAAGATAGGGTTAAATATGATGATTTCATTATTCATTTAAATATCATAAAAAAAGAATATAAAGTAAGCATATTGTACTATGCGCCTAATTGTAGGGAACATTTTTCTGTTTTTCTTATTACCATGATTGTGTGTCGATAATTCCGCTCAATTTTAAGCTTAGCTATAATGATTTTTTTTAATTTTTCATTACATTTACCATTTGGGGAATACGCCATTGATGGTGTCAGACTATTTAATTGTTCTTTACGTTCTCATTAATTTTGGTCGTTTCTTTGAAAAACTCTTCTCATAATACCAATATTTCTATATTCTCAATATTTAAGTGTTTTCTAGGGTTTTCTCCTTTCTGCAAGTTTTTTACAATGTGAATTTATCCTTTTTATTCGTAAAACATGCCAGAATTCCCATTATTTACATTTTATACCTTCCCATTATTGTGGCTACGGTATAACGTACTACAGAATAGATGAAATGAAATACGTACAAAGCTAGTTATTGCGCATGCGCAATACTTATTTCGAATTGTGAAAAACTTAGCCTTTTTCATTTTGTGTCCCAGCTGGTGAAATGAACTCTTAAAATAGGAGATTGTATGTTAGTGTTTGCATATCTGTTTGTATGTGATGAGTATATGTCTATAGCGCTACTGCGTGATGTCGGCTTTTACCATTGTATTGCAGTCTCTCAGTTCCTCTTCCGTTGCGGATATTTAACGAGTTTGCCGGACATGTCAAACAAAGCCCTTTGACTCGAACTATTTTATTACATATAATCGTCTGTTAGCAAACGTTCATTGGTATGCTAACATGTTGCGTTGGGGTGTTAGATCTGTGCGGTTTTGATGTGTTTAGCGCTTATTAATTAACGATTTAATAGCCACTTCAAAGCGTTAAAAATACATTAGGGTTATCTGCATTGGCGTTACAGAGTTAATGTATTCGAAATTGGATCTGAAGGGAGTAAGAGCTATAATTTTAATGGTAGGAGTGGATTTAAAGATAAAAGCTATAGATTTTCAAAATAGTATCAATTTTTTAAACTAAAGCTAGTCATATGACTTCATTTGAATTACTCAGAGTGAAATTTACTGTTACATCGATGAGTGGTCAATTTGAAATTTCATTGTTTTTTATTATAGCGCGCGTAATTCAAAGCATCAGCGTTGGTGTTGATGAACACTTGGTGGGGACTCACACACACACACACAGACCATTTTCCATTCCTTGCCGTAATTATTATTTGGTTCATAATTTAAATATATGAATATGAGCCCACAACTAGTCGAGCAAATAATCTACGCTCCGGCACACAAACCCATACCCTCACATTTTCATAAGCAACTGGTTTTGCAAACAACTGTGATTTCTGCTACTGCGACACCATATAGAGGCTTATTGCTTGTGGATACCTTTGGTTGTCGCTTCAGTTTTGTTGGCTCAAAGTAATATTGAGTTCGTGAATTTAAATTGTATATAACTGAGAATGGCCTTCTTTTCTGGCTGGTTCCATTCTTTGTTTGCACTTTTTTGGTTGTGACATTTCAAGGGAGACCATTTCTTTCATTAAAATGTTTGCAAGCATAAAATTTATGAAGATTCACAATTATTACATGAGGTACATTGAATTTGTATACATACATTTGTGTTCCAGAAACTTGAGTTCAGTCTTTTATATGCAACAAATATGTCAAATGACAAAGCAAACCTCCTCAATTTTCTTCTCTCAAGTAAGCGACAACGTGCATGTTGTGGTAAACCATTGACGAATTTTGTTGA
Organism: Zeugodacus cucurbitae; assembly: GCF_028554725.1. NCBI lineage: Eukaryota > Metazoa > Arthropoda > Insecta > Diptera > Tephritidae > Zeugodacus > Zeugodacus cucurbitae. The sequence continues at coordinate 52,200,836 of NC_071671.1, forward strand.
ATACGTCATTGGGGATTACTTAGCGGATCGGCAGACTTGAAAGGAAATGCTTTGAAAAGCACGTGAATAGTCTTTAATTTATCATTTTGCACATGCCTTTATATTCTCAACCAAACACACACACAGCTACACAGCTGACTATAAAGCTGCCCACTTGCGTTGCTGCTGCGACGAAATCCGCTTCAATGGAGCACTTCAAATCAATTTGTGAGCCCCACTTCAGAGACAGGGCAACTACTATGTGTAGCCATTTATGTGGATAAATTCAGACAGATTTGTGATGTGCATACACATTCACATACAAAGCAAAGAAAAAGAGACGCAAAATGCCAGAATTGGTGGCAGGAAAAGAGCAAACAAGCGAGGCGCTGAAAGCTGAACGCGTCAAGTTCTTGGACAAATGTAGTAGTAGCTTTTGTTGACATTTTGCCAGTGAAATGTCAGCGGTTTTATTCAGGCAGGTTACTGTCTGTCTCCTGTACTTGTTTCTGCAGTTAAAGATTTCACTTCAATTAACGGGCGTAGCAGAGCCTCTGACTTCGTGAAGGGCGTGCTTTCGATTTATGTTGCGGCATCCAGACATGTGTTTACGAAGCGTATAAAGCAGTTGTATGTGTGTGTGGAGCACCAGGTGGACAGCTGATGGCTACTCTTGCATAATACATGAATTGTTATTTGCATTGCAGAGCTGTGGCAACGCCACTTTGAATACGGAACGGGTGCTCAGATGCGCAATGATATGTGTCAAATATGCTATGCAATCACGCCCACTTCGCCTGCTCGACCATATACAGATGCGTATACTCAACTTCTCTCTCTCAGCTGTGTAATTTCCTAATTTCCTTCCATCAGCGTCCTCTTCTTCATCCACGGTGCTTTGAACCAAGTGTATGCATATGTATGTGTTCGTAGTCACGTGCGTGTTTCGTCACAGAAACCATACAACCTTTCGAAAAATGAATTTAATTTTCCAAAAAAATAGTACTAAAAAACGAATGAATAGACTGAGAAAATTTACTTACATAATGTACATACATTTATACATAAGTTAAAGAGTGTACATGAAGTCTCCTCATTGCCTCTTCGAAAGAAACATGAACATAGCGGTTAAAACGATGAACCTCCGAGTCTACTTAAGATTTTTCGTAACTCCGAGCGATATAACAAACTATTTTTATTGAAATTATAAAAGCATCAAACTTTTCCATTCATATATTTGCTTTTATTATAACCAAAATATTAAGTTCGCACTCAGCCGATTTGATGATAGTACGATTAAAGAAAGCCTTCTCGCTCTGTCAAAAAGAGTGTTAGCCACCAGGCAAATATTCATATTCTCGGATAGTCAAGCGGATTTGAAATCATTAAAGTCTCAAAGAATATCTTCTAAGATAGTGAAAGAATGCTTGGATTTATTATTGACAATGACGTCATATTTTACGATACACCTGCAATGGGTCCCAGGACATAGCGACATCACTGGGAACTGTGTGGCAGATGAGCTAGCCAGATTGGGCACCACACTGCAGTTGGAGGCCGATAAAGAGGCAATATATATATCTCTGGCAACCTGCAAATACTTAATCGATAAACATGCAGTAGATACGGCTGAATCACAATGGAAACTAGTAACGACTTGCTCCGTAAGCAGACAAACGTGTTCAGAGTGGAATAAGAGCCGTACTTGAATGCTTATTGAAATTTATGAGGAATGAAATAAGAAACCTTGTGGGGGTGTTAACGGGGCACTGTCTGATTGGGAGACACGCCCAGTCTGTCGACTGGGGCTACCTTTCAATGATTACTGTAGGAGCTGCCAAGAAGAAGAAGAAGAAGAAACGGTTACACACCTTCTCTGTGGATGCAAGGCTCTGTATAGGAAAAGAATCGCAGCTATTGGACGCGGTTTTCTCGAGGATGTGGGCGAAGGTGCTCATGTCAAATTGGGTGAGCTTTTTCACAGTGGTATCACAATGGGCCTCCCAAAGGCCAAGGTGCGTCGTAACCTAACCTAACCTATGAGCAGTCAAGCGGAGAGATCGAAATTCTTTAAATTCGGCACTACTGAACTTTTGAGCATTTTCATGAAAGGGAACAAATGCTTCCTTTTTATGTTTTATGTGTTCAGCTTGATAACACCGAATACTTCATAAAGATATTCGAAAATTTGAGACTGTTATTATAATTTTAGTGAAAGGTGTTGGTCAGACTAAATTAAAAAAAATCGATTTTTCTCAAAATTTTGATTTCAAATAAATCTATGTGGAAATGGGCAACTGTTTTGTGAACACAAAACTACATTTATTTGGGAATATTTTCCGAATTATTATTGATGGGCGAATAAACCCGGAAGTTAACCACAACTCACATTCGATAATATTTGTCGATATATGCATACACATGCGCCAATATATGTGCTGCGATAATATTTGCTTTAGTAACTCTATACACACTTTTAAATTTGTTTACTGAAATCAGAGGTGTAGAGACATTATTTTGTGGAGGAAGGGGGTCATGAAAATATCACGAAATATTTCCTGTCGTCAAACAAACAGTCAGCGCATTCGCGCCTTGCCTCCCACGTCACTGTTGACAGTCATAACTTTGAAGTTGTAGATAATTTCGTCTACCTGGGAACCAGCATTAACAGCAATAACAATGTCAGCCTGGAAATCCAACGCAGAATCACTCTTTCCAACAAGTGCTACTATGGATTAAGTAGGCAATTCAAAAGTAAAGTCCTCTCTCGTCGAACAAAAACCAAACACTACAAGTCTCTCATCATTCCCGTCCTACTTTACGGTGCAGAAGCGTGGACGATGTCAACATCCGATGAGACGGTACTAGGAGTTTTCAAGAGAAAGGTTTCGCGGAAGATTTATGATCCCTTAAACATTGGCCACGGCGAATACCGCAGACGATGGAACGATGAGCTGTATGTGTTATTCGACGACATAGACATAGTCCAGCGAATAAAAAGATAGCGGCTACGCTGGCTAGGTCATGTTGTTCGAATGGATGAAAGTGCTCCAGCTCTGAAAGTATTCGATGCAGTACCCGCTGGTGGAAGCCGAGGAAGTGGGAGACCTCCACTCCGATGTAAGGAACAGGCCGAGATGGTTCTGGCTTCGCTTGGTATAACCAATTGGCGCCAAACTGCCAGAAGGCGGGATACGTGGCGCGCTGTTGTGGACTTGGCTATAACCGCGTAAGCGGTGTCTACGCCAGTCAAGAAGAAGAAGGGGGGTCATGAAATGGGAGCTTCGATTGTGAGCAAAAATTACTTATCATTAAAAGAGCTTGGTATAAAAAATAGCGATATATATAAAATATAACATTGTAATACTATACCAAATAGTTGCTTAAGAATATATCACGTCTTATTGACCATTTTTAAATGATATTGTCACATAAAACCGGCTGAATTTAGAGTTATTTCGATTATATCGCTTCTAGATTATAGGGTTTGGATAAATAAGTAGTTTTATGCATATGGCTATTATAAATATATTGGAAAAATTTAACAAATTCGACCAAAAATATGATTTTCAAAAAATTTGGGCACCTTATTGAGAAAAAAGATTTTACGAAGAAGTTAATGTTCCAGAGTAAACATCTTGATTGAATTCAAGCGCACTTTCTGTGTGAAATTTCATTTTTGAATGAATAAATTAAAGATTTCTAAATAACAACAACTACAAAGCAAAACAAGAAATTCGAGCCACTGATGCTTTGCTGGCCATCGAAGCTGTTGCCAATTTACTGCTGTTGGCGACTAATTTTTTATTGGACACACATCCAGTTTGCGGCAAGTGCTTTCCTGATATACATACCCACATTTTTATTGTTGTTAGGATATTTATTCTTGCACCCATATAATTGTGTGATATACCTAAAATGGTAGTTGTGTCGCATTAATTTTATTTCCTCTCTATGCTTTACACATGTATGCACTTTAGTGTAACAGCTGTTTAGTTGCTGTTGTTGTATGGAAATTTACTGATTTTACCAAATGCTTGTGGTTTTGCGAATGATTTGCTTCAATAAATCCACGGACAGGCTCATACCGTATGGCATGTGTGTGATTCTTTCCGATTCGTTGGATAAGTTATAGTGAAAATTCGAAGCAATCATTTAGGAAACATGTACACATTTTTATATTTAGTATACCCAGCAGTTAAATGAAGTAGTTGGACTTGTTTGAATCGTAGGGACAACCAGTCAGTTAATCATTGGCATGAAATATCAGAGATTATTTTTAACAAAAGTATATCAGCAACATAGTAGTATAAAACACCCGAGAAATAACTAGTTCAACTCTTGATACAAGTCACAAGTTTATGATAAACAAGTAAAGAAAGGCTAAGTTCGGGTGCAACCGAACATTTTATACTCTCGCAATTTATTTAGATATTTACCTATATTTTCGGTGAAAAATTACCCTTAGGCACTGAGTTCTTTATGTTTGATATCAGGGCCCTTGAAAAGTCATGGTCCGATTTTGACAATTTTTCCACAAGCGATGTCACAGCTCAAATACCGTATTTGTGTAAAGTTTTATTTCGCCATCTTTATCGGTTCTTTCTGTATACATTATAAAGTGAAAGAATCAGAAGGATTCAAAATTGAGTTATATGGGAAGTAGGTGTAGTTGTGAACCGATTTCATCCATTTTCCACACGTGTCAGCAAGGTGTCAAGAAAATATTATATACAGAATTTCATTCGAATCTGTCGAGTAGTTCCTGAGATATGGTTTTTGACCCATAAGTGGGCGACGCCACGCCCATTTTCCATTTTGAAAAAAAATCTCAGTGCAGCTTCCTTCTGCCATTTCTTATGTGAAATTTAGGGTTTCTGACGTTTTTCGTTAGTGAGTTAACCTACTTTTAGTAATTTCCAACCTAACTTTTGTATGGGAGGTGGGCGTGGTTATGATCCGATTTCCTTCATTTTTGGACTGTATTAGAAAGTGGCTAAAAAAACGACTGCAGAAAGTTTGGTTTATATAGCTCTATTGGTTTGCGAGATATTTACAAAAAACTTAGTAGGGGGCGGGGCCACGCCCACTTCCCCATAAAAATTACATCCAAATATGCCCCTTCATAGTGCGATACTTCATACTAAATTTTGTTTCTATAGCCTTAATTATGGCTTAGTTATTGCACTTTATGTGTTTTCGGATATCGCCATTTTGTGGGCATGGCAGTGGTCCGATTCCGCCCATTTTCGAACTTAACCTTCTTATGGTGCCAAGGAATACGTGTTCTAAGTTTCATTAAGATATCTCAATTTTTACTCAAGTTACAGCTTGCACGGACGGACAGACGGACGGACACACATCCGGATTTGAACTTTACTCGTCACCCTGATCACTTTGGTATATATAACCCTATATCTAAGTCGTTTAGTTTTAGGACTTACAAACAACCGTTATGTGGACAAAACTATAATACTCTCTTTAGCAACTTTGGTTGCGAGAGTATAAAAAGTATTTTTTTCGGATAAGTTAGTAAACTGGTACTTTTCGAATTAGTTCTATTTTCTAAGTAAAACATTCTTTTTCTACTTAGATATTCATGTACGATGTATGTATGTGCATCTGATATAGGCTGTCAATGCGAGGAGTGGAACACAATGCCTTGTTGTTTGCTATTATTGTCCGCATGTTTCCGCTGTAGCCACTCGTTGACCCCAGGCGGATTTAATGGCATCCATTAGTGTTGTGGGCTTTTAAGAGCATAAAATTGCTTTACGTGTGTGTTGAAATTTACATTGAAATCGATAAAAATGACGTATGTTAGACGTTGATACGGTTTATTGCCCTTTCTTTATAATATAATAGACCTCAATGCTGGAAATAAAGATATAAAATGAAATCATTAAAAAAATATTAATTAACATAATTTTGGTATATTTCAATTTTTTCTAAATCTTTTTAGAATTGAATTATATTAAAAACCGCTAATCTTAATGAATTTTAAATTAAATTCTTCTCAAAAACCTTTCGAAAGTTGAAGATTTTCTGATACTTAATTTCATTTTATTTATTGCAACTCTTTCATAAAATATTTTCGTATTTAAAGCGCATCCGAAAACTTTCTGAAATCCAATTCGTTATAAGATTAATTAGAAGAATTGCACTGCGAACTAGAGAAATGGTATCACGTCTTCTAGAATTCTAGAATACAATTCAATTTCAACTTTTTCTGCTTTTACTTTATTTAAATTTCTGTTTTTCACACTTTTTTCACAATTTTTTGTTGTAAACCCTCATTCTCCATTTAATGCTTTTGTGGACCAAATAAATGGCTTTAGGCACAATTGAGTTGCTCGGTCGTCCGCTTGATGTGAAAATTGCCGTCGAAAACCAGAAGAAAATCGAAACAAAAGCAAAGTGAAAAAGCTAGAGAAAACGAAAAAGCAAGAAAAAAATTCTACAATAAAAAAAGGAATTGGCAAACTGCCGGAAATACAATGAATTCTCTCGACTTTTCACAACTTAAGTGGACAGAAAGTGAAACCAGCAAAAACAACAACGGCAATGCCAACAATACGAATAGCGCAAAAATCATGACTGTCGCAAATAAAGTGGCAACATTGTTTTGTTGTTGCAAATGAATATAAGAAAAATTGAATTTACATTTCAAAAATTTCTGATTTTGATTGATTTACTATTTTACTTCGCATTTATGTTGTGCTTTTGTTATTGGTTGTTGTAATTATACTTTGTTGCACCAGCACATTCATTCATCATTACATACACCTGGCCTTGAGGACCACCGATCAAGTAGCGGAAGTTTCCTGTTATTGAAATATTATTTGCTAATCTGCCTGAAAATTTTGCTTTGTTTTACTGTTATTTTATTTTTAACGAAATATAAAATATTATTATATGCGTGTACATTATATGTAAATTTTTTCCGTCAATGGTCGCTTACCTTTTGCCAACTCAACTGTTCTTAACGCTGCAGTATTTGCTTTTTGTGTGTGTGTTCGTACATTTGTACATATATATAACTCGTGAAAACTTTCTAACCTATCATCGTTGGTCGAATTCACAGGGACTGAGTTGGTATCCGTGTCATCATTGTCATTGCCGCAAATTATGCAAATTTAAATTGACCGAGTGGTTATTCAAATTTAGTACCAGTCAGTTGTCTACGGATTTTTTTGCAGATGAGATCATAACCTCAAAAGTATGTAAAATTTGGAAATTTATTTTTTGATAAATAAAGTATTTGTTGTTATTCTACTAATGATGTTTAATGTTCTTAAGCACTTGTTAATAACGGCTGCACTTATATAAGAAATTTTTTCATGCAGAATCCGGAATTCTAATTTATTAGTACATGAAAATGTGTTAAATAAGTTGAAAATGAAAAAATGTTCTTGAGAAATAAGTAAAAACAGTAATTTCAGCACCTTTCCAGCCGCAATAGTGACAGCTAACTATAAATTCTTGAGTGACTGCGGTCAGCTGCTTAAGTAACGATGGATAGAGAGAGAAAGTAAAAGATAGGGAGAGTAGTAGTAGGAAAACAGTTTAATATTATTTTTAAAATAATAGACTAGTAGTCATGCATCTGAGTGCTAATTTGTGTTAGTTTTTTTTGTTATTCTCATTCTAACTTTTATTATGGAACAATGAAAATATCACTTTTTTATTCAGATTCCTTTTTTTGATTAATGTAGAATATTCGTTTGTTTGACTTTTATTGATATTGTTTTCTCTCTTTTATTTTTTATGTAAGAATGAACGCTCCTTTGTATTTTCACGAAAGACAACTAGTTACTTGTATCATTGTAGGTGATGTTAGCAATTGTCACCCATTCATTTTACCGTCTTATTTATTAGAAATCAGACAAACATAGTCGTCATAGACTAAGTGCGCACACACATTGTAAAAGACTTGGAATTCTTGCAACTGAAAGAGTGTGACACTCCTTTTCGTAGCATACGTTGATGTAATAAATGTCATTTACAAGAAAACGAAGAGAAACGAGCACACATGAAAACAAACGCAGGAAAAAGAAGAGTTCACTTTTTGTTTTGTTTTTATCTTTCATTTTTAAAGTACTAGGTCGTCTTCAGTGCCTTTGGAATTCGTTATCAAATAAAATAATTCAAGTTCAAAAAGTTTTTTTTCACTGCCGTTTGAAGCTTGGCAGGCAGATAGTAGGGCAGCAGGCTGTCAAGCTGGACTTTCGTGTGCTCTCAAGGAACGCAAAAAATGGCACAATTGATCAAAACTTTTCGGAACAAACATTGCGAATTCCATTTGAGGCGCCTGGAGGCTTTATGTTCACGCGCGTACGTGTTGTTGCTTGTCGCGTTTTGTTTGTACTGTCGTTTCAAATTCTTAAAGCATACTGTTAACTTTAACATATGAGTTGACTTCCTCCTAGGAAATCCTGTCTATAAGTCATCTAAAAGCCTTTTTATCCAGGATATATTTATAATTATACAATTGTTGGAAAACATATAAATTCCAAATAGTTTCCTGTGCTTTGTGTTTTTGGAATTGAATGGATGTTATCATCTTAGGAACTATAGAACGACTGGGCTATTATTAGTATTTTGCAAATATTATTATGATTGCTCCAATGTTGTTAAGGATAAAGTTTTTCCCACACGATACAATTTGCTGCGGAAGTTGACAAACACTTTTTTTTTTTGCTGGCTTCGGCTTATTCCACTAGCAATGCTACGTTGAAGACACTGCCCCACACTACTCATTCGTTAATCATTCAGTAGACTTATTGCAGCTTCATAAAAATTAATATTTGTATGTGTGGGTATTTTTTGGGAAGCTCTTTCATTCTATCTACACATCTGCTTTCCTTTTGTTCTGATTATTTATGCTGCTTTGATTGTAATTTTGGCTTTTTACTGTCTCATTTGTCCCGTGTATATGTCGTACTTTCACCTGTGGGCCATTTCGTGGCTTCACCTTATGGAACGTTGTGTGGTCTGTCATTACAACTATGTGCTGTGTGTGTGATGCCATCTGTTCAATTGCTGTCAACAGCATCGTCAAGCTAATCACAGACATCACCAACAACTTACTTAACATGAACTCCATTATCATGCTCACTTCGGGTGCCTGAAGGCAAGGTGAGCGGATTGATTTATGGCATAATGAGAAAAAGTTGAAGAAGAAAGCTGTTCAAGTGTGCTATTTAAAGATTTGTCAGAAAATCAGCGTCACACTGAACGATATGTTTATTGAGTGGCCACTCAGCCGTGCGGAAAGTGACATCAATTGTTTAGCTGTTCAATGGAAAATTTTATTTATGCCTACGATGCTTAACATTACTCGGCGAAAATAAATGCTACGTCATCAGCGTACAGGCCTAAAAGTCTGAATCCAATATTAAGTGTTCAGAGTTAACTAACCATCACTAATCTCGATTAAATTATTCACTACCATCACATTCACTCCAAACCTTTCTTTAACTATTTATTTAGTAGGAGTATTTATAAAATAAGTACTTTTTATCTTCTTTCAGCGCGCTTCCGCCGCTAGCGTTCAAAACACTAGATTTAATTAACTCTTCTGCTATGTTAGGAAAAAATTACACATATAGTGTTTTGGGTCAATTTGACCCACTTATAAAAACTCCACTAATAACTCTATTTTATTGAAAGAGTTCATATTTTTTTATTTGAATCAAGTTAAGTGTATGTTAATTGTATAAAATAGTTGAGATATGTATGTTTAACGGCAATTTTCACAAACTAAGCTGCTGTGTTCCTTGCAAACAAATTTTTGGCACGTACTACAAACAGCTGAATATTTGTTCGAATTTTTTGTATGATGACAGAAGAAACATCGCTGACGTTTTTTGGTGGATTCATTTCTGGCAGAGCATAAAGCTGTGCAAAATATACTCGATTTCCGATAACTAGCTTTCTTTTTCGGCGTTTTTGATCGAGTGACGTAATAATAAACGGCAAAATGTTTCAAAATACTAGGTGGGTCAAATTGACCCAAGTACGTAATAAGTGTAATGAAATTACATTTGGCATTCTTCAGCAACATAAAAAACAGATATTATTTTAATTTTCATATTTATCTATTCCTTTTACTGCAGTTAACAAATAGAAGAAGAATCAATACAATACGACTAGACTAACACGCGATTTTCGACGAGTTTAACTGAAAATTGGGTCAAATTGACCCAAACATAGCAGAAGGGTTAATTAATATTGTAAGCATTTATTTTTACTTAGTATATGGAGAATTCTCTTTAATTGTATGCATTGTTGTTTCCTTTAAAACAATAATTCTCATTAAAAACACACGCCTCAACACCTGGCGCTTTTAAAGCTTCCTAAAGGGTCGTACATACAATAATTAGTGTATACCCTTACGCGTCCAACGGGTGACAACAGCTAGAATTCGGTTGCGCGTTTAATTTCTTTCAGAAAAATAATTATTCGAATGGAATGCAAGAAGCATTTTCATTTTGTTGTTTCTCAAAAAAAAAATATCATAAAAGCTGGCAAAAGTCACAGCAATTAAGTAATCTCGCAAAGAGCTTCATACTACTACGTTGTAATTATGAAAACATGAATATTACAATTCTTAATTAGAATAGCATAACAGACGCACATACACACTCTCCCTCCAGCAGCACCTCGATTCTCCCACATCACATTGAGCAGCGCTGCTGCCGTATAAAGAACGGTAGGCAAGCGAACACAAGACAGAAGGCCAGTAAGAAAAATAAAATATATTAGCAGAAGAATCTGCATATGTTTGATATATGTATATCTGAATTATAATTTCTGAAAGCTCCATGGCCCCAAACGCAGATATTTGGCTTTGAGGCGTGACACCGGCAGGAGAGATCAAAGTGTAAGCGGAAGTCATTGCCACAAATTAAGTTATTTATCAATGTCAGCTCCATCTGCATGCCCAAACATTCACACTTACACACCTGCATTTGTATATAAACAGGTGCGGCAAGCGTATATGCGTATTTTTCTCTTGCTTACTGTGGTGCGTCGAAGTACGCACGTCCATTTCATTGGAATGTGAACGCTGATGACATTGCTCATTTGCATTTCGCTGAGAGAGAGCGTAGTCAGCAGCAGTAGATAGCAACGGATGATTGGCAGACAGCCAGATCACCTGCAATTAGTGTCTCTTAACTCGGTTGCTTGCCGTCATTTTATCGCCAGCGTTGGTTTGGGCGTCAAGTCAAAGTCATGAAACCATAATTACAAGCCATATGACTGTATTCTACACATACATACATATATGTGTATTGAAAAAATCCGGGTCTGTAAAGAATATTTAGATCCGACTGTCGTGGGAACGATGATATTTCCATATTGCCATCTAGGGATTGCTAACATTCTGCTTGTTGATCTTCATGTTTGAAGTAATTAGTGTTTTTGTTCGAGTTTCTGAAAATCGGAAATGACATTGACATCTTTCCCTCTATAGGCTTTCATGCACAGTACCATTAACTGTAAACAATGAAAATATACTCTATTTTTACAAAATGTTACATTGTATTAAAGTAGTTCGATTAAAAACTAAAGAATAACCTCGTGAACTTTGACCTCATCACAGTATTTTACTATATTTATTCACATATTAATACCAGAAAGATAAACAAAATTGAGTAGTCACGGAGGGAAACGTGAGCTTATGCGGCAGATAGTGTGCTATCGGAGTTTTTTCCACACTAAAGTACTGATATAACGGATGACGAAAGATTTTCCAGCTTAATGAATTTGAGAACCAAACACGGCCGAACAGAAGGATCTCAGCAATTACTTGTATACACAGATAGTTTGTATTTATGCCACACTGTGCTATTTAAAGTTAAAGTGAAAGAAGGGAGTGTGTACGGGGTCAGCAAGTATATTGCAGTCTCATCAGTTGGGTTGGGTTGGGTTGGATAATAAATGCATATTCGGAATTGGCGAAGATACACCGTGATGCTGCACATTTGTTGCAGTTTTTTTGTTGCTTTTTGTTTTTGTTCGATGTTTTCTAAGCTGCCGATGTGGCTAAATATATTCAGGTGTGTGGTAGCAGGGCAAAACAGTTACGTATGCAGAGCGAGCTAGCTCATAAATCTGTATTAAATAGTTCTGTTGAGGTCGAACGCAATTCAGGTATTTTCTCGACGGGCCAAACGATAGCGGTAATATATCATTGGCTGCTCAAACTATTCGCAATTTAATAAATGACCAGTGAAATTCTTCTCACTGCAACGCATATTAACTACTTCACTTCATAATTTACCTTTAGGAATATCGCTGTTGCAATTTACTTTGTACTTTGTAACATACTGGCTTTGTGGCGAGTTTAATTTGTGTGAACTTAATTTAAACACTTTAACTGAGGCTAAGAAGTTCTATTCCGCCTACGAAGAGAGCAAGTAAAGTATATTTTAAAGCTATTTTCCCCGATATGCTTGTGTGAGCGTATCTACTTGAGACCGAGAGGCCCATCCTCTTGCCGCAACAACATCAGATTTCAGAGTTCACATAATGTCATGTGTTCATATGACATTATTCAATTAAAATGCAATTTCGAAACAATATTAATTCGATTATACATTTACATTTAAATTATAATTATTTGGAAAAGAAATTGCATAAGATTATATTATACTGCAGCTATTGTGCTTTAGTATTGCATTCCCACAACAAGCACGACGACGATGTATTGTAATAATTTGCCAGAATTTAATCGGTATTCTGGAAGACATGCAGTTTTCGCCTGTAGCGCTTTTACACAGTTATACACTTGTATATGATATTTTCTGAAACACAAATAAGCAACTAGTTATGCACATATATTCGGCCGCAGGTTATTAAAAAGTTTGTATATATTTTATATATTGTATATATTTTAATATGCATCCTTTGTATGCAGCCTGTGTGGCAATTAAAGCTATCTGCTCGCTCAATTTGTTTTCAATCTTAACTGTTGTAAAAATTGGATTACAGTTTTTGTTTTGCACTTAAGTGGGGTTAATTTAATTGACTTGAAAACCTGGGTGCTTGGTGTACTCAGTTAGATATCGAATTAATTAGCTATTTTAATTCACAATTACGTTGAAGGTTCATGTTTTATTTGTGAGATATGGAGAGGAAATATTCTACTTTTGTATTTGAGCTACACACTATTCTTTGGGTTGATACCAACTCGACATATAAAATGAAACAACTATGGATTATAATTCCATTATTAGTCTTATTCTTATTTTATTATTATTATTATAAAAGTCTATATTTATGGATTTTCTTTTCATCTCAGGCAACTTAAATTTATTAGTTTTTCTCTACAAGTATTTTTACTTTAACTACTGATCGAATCTCGACCTTAATATAGTTATGTTACTTATACGACATGGCAAACCCTCAATGCATGGCGCCGGTCCACATTTATTTCAGCACAAATACATCAAATGTATTTCCTTCATACCCTTGATACCCTTACTATTTCACTGTATTTTCCATATATATTATCCATATTTTTACCGTCTAAGCAGTTTGATGTTTATTGCCCAGTTAACTCATTTACATCAATTCACCAACTCGCTACCTAATTGGTTCTCACTAGATCCTTGAAAGTATATTTTACAAAAGTTTATTGCATTGCCAGGCGCAGCTATTTCCGTACATTCCCAACATATGCGTTTATATTTAGAAGTTTTTGCACTTTACTACAGCGTCAAGGGTAGTACCGCACTCGACGCAATCTTCACACTCGCCACACGCCAAACCACGGTCTGCACCACATGTAACAAATTGGTTCGTTTCATTCTGAATACGCCGCCAGACGAGTTTCTTTGTTTTTGTAAGTGCACTTTTCAGTATTTTGCATAGCGTTTAGCATGCTTCATGCCATGGCGCCGTCTGGGCTGGATCCATTTACACTCTGTGCGGCATGTTCTAATTTCCACAACCGTAAGATGGTTGAATGAACTTTGGTGCGTTTAAAATGAATGATTTTAAAATAAAATGTGCTACTAAATGTAGAAATGCATTTGGTGGGTCACAAGTAAACCGAAGTACATTTAACTATTATAGACCGACATAAGTATAAAATTATATTTAAACCGAACCTTGACTTAATAAGTAAGTTGTTTAAGAAGGCGGAATTAGAAGTAAGACCTATGTACCATGAACTACTTCGAGATATCAACTAAGATAAATGGAAAGACTTCCACGAAATATTGCGGGAAAATGGAGGACCTGGAGGTAACTGGAGTCAACATTGTGTATCTTCAATCAATAATATTGTAAAAAATTGTATTGACCCTAAATTGTTCAGAGATTTCGATAATTTAAAATTTTAGTGATTTAGGTGCACGTCCACGAGTACACGATTAAACAATATTAGTACTAGTCTAATCGGATGTTGGAAAATATCGTTCTCTAAGTAGTTTTTCTTAAAATAAAAAGGTCAATTAGAGCTTAAAGCATCGAAGAGTAATTTCAATTTAGGCTGTTGGTCTGACTTTCCTCATTTACGTTTTCTGTGTCTTGAATTAAGATAAGTTAGATAAATGGGTTTCTAAGATCTGAAATATAAGCATGGTTCGATTTTAAAACTAACTTTTGGTGATTTTTGGAAAACTTACGGAAGATGAGCTCGGCACTAATACTTATATATATCTCTATCTCTCCCTAAATATCTCTTTTTCATTCACAGTTGCTCATTGCAATCGTTTGCTATCTCTTATAGTCTTATCACGGAGGTTGTATTGCTCTCAGTTTTCATCTAAGCCACATCTTTACTCTTAAATATAGTTCTCTCAAACATCATAAATTACATTTAATTGCATTTCATAGCAACTACAGCAAATAAATTTCAAAATATTCTTATTAAAAATTTAAGATCACTTGGTTATATTCGACAGTTTTGGTAAGTTAATTGATTTCCTGCAATCGCACCGCCTATCAGACGAACTTTTTGTATACTTGTATTCCCTTAAACGTTTTTCCACGAACATAAAGGGGTGAAATAAAGGCGAAATTGTAAACATAACCGACGTAAAAGTGGCAACAAAGTGTTCAACGACAAAATGTTGCTGCTGGACTACGCGCACTCTGCTGAAGGAGGAAAGTCGATCAAAACTTTTAACAAGTGGAAATTGCATAATATAAAGTAATTTGAAGCGTTTAAGCCAATCATGCTGAACAACAATAAAAATAAAGACCCTTACGCAAACATCGACCGATTTTAGAGGGAAAATTTGTGAAGGAGACGACTACATATTTAGCATACCCCCTTCGAAGACTGATGAAAGACTACACTAGTGCCACTGCATATTTGTTCACTCATATAGCTTGTTAATGAGTAACTTGGTTGGCAAGGTGAATTCGCGAGCCATAGAGCCGCAGCGCAATCGAGCCAACAAACCAGTCACTTAAGTCACTCAGCTGCACTGTCATTAAAGTGACCCATTTCCGGTGAATCATTATACGAGAAGCGAGCAATTCAAGCAGCCAGCAGCCAACAGCTCTGTAGCGTCGAAACCTTACCGTTACAGGCAACAATTTTTCACACTTAGTAGCACACAACTGGCGCTCGAGGCCTCTCCGACCTACTCCTCAGATGAATCTTAGTGCAAAACAACAACAACAGCAGTGACTGAATACAAACAATAGAATAAAGAGGATTTTTTATTCTCGTTTTTACCTAATCAGTCCATATTGTCCGTATCATCATCACGTTTCGACATCTGTGCAAACGGCTTTCGCTTGGACGGAGGAGCGTCTAATGTATTGTGGTGACTAAGTAGTTTAAAATCCAAAATCTTTTTTTTTGTTTGAAGTGCGTTAATTGGGTAGGACGCCGCAGTAGGTTTGTTAGTAGATCTGTTTCAAAAGTGGATAATAGTTTAGTGGTTTTTGCTATTTTGGTATGTGAAATGTGAAATCCCACAAATGGATTTTTTTATGACAGATTTGGATCTGAGAAACTGTACTATTCCTTAATTAGTAAAATCAGGAAAGTCGACAAGCTTTGGCAATACTTTCGTTGTCGGCCACCCTTAAAGGAGGTATACATATTCGTAGAAATAAAAATATTTATTTTAAAATCTCTATTTAAACCAAAAATTCTAAAAAGAATATGTTTTAAGTAAAAAAAACATTTTAAAAATTAAAAATATTTTTTCCAAAACTATTAATTGGATTTATACCATCTGATACAACTTTTGGCAGTAATTGAATGATATGAAGTAAGCTCTTAAAAGCCATCACTCAACCAACGTTCATACATTTCTGCAGACGCTTCTACATCCATCTTTAATATGAATGCTCTGCATTCACAACTAGCGAGCAAATAAAGCAAAAACAAATAGCTAAGCGAGTGACTCACACTGAATTGCTACTTTTAAGTGCAACTAACTGACTGAATTGTGAGGCAAGTGCATTTGAATGACTGAAGAACTGACTGACTGACTTACTGCATTCATGCCTTCGTGCTTGTCTATCCGACTGAGCGAGGCTTATTGTCTCGGCCGAGTGTTTGATTTACTCAAACACCAACTTCAATTGGATGGAAGTGCACTCCGGTGCATAGGCAAGCGTTTGCGAATGTTTACACGCTTAAATGTATGCAACATTTGATTTGTGATCGTGCTTATATTAGGCGTCAGTTAAGTTAAAATGATTTCATTCGAGGCTTTGAGGTTACACATATATGTGTGTTTACCCACCTGCTGTGTGGTGCACAGTTTGTCCCAATACTTGAACTTTGTATTGGGGTTAATCACATTTACACTTTCCATTGTGCCTAATAGCTTCTGCATATTTGTATAATCCCTAGTTTATGAGTGTGTATAAGTACATTCACATATAATGTATGAATTATGACCTTACATGCTTTCAGCGAACACATTTCAAGTATTCCACGTTTCTTTATTGTTGTTGTTGCCGAAACGTGTAACAATTTTTATGGTGAAAGTAGTCAAACACTAATTTCCACTTAATTCATCCATTATATTTAAGACGCGCTCATTTTTCGGGTTTAATGGATTTTGTTGTGAGAATGACGGCTGCTTTGATTTGTGTGTTATTACTTTCTTGGTGGAGAAGGCACGAAGAAAATGCAAGTGAATATGTTCAAGAGTTATTAGCAGTTTTGGTCGCCTATTACGAAAACTAAAAGTATTTATGAATCCCATATATACATTTATTAGGAATATGCCTGAAGTGAAGACTGAAACAAATCTTTCGCAGGTACGCTGACGAACTTAGAATTCAGACTAGATTTAAAAGAAGGCGGAGTAAACTGAACGTCTCCATATTCAAAAGGAATCCGGCAATAGTTTGAAAACCCATATCTTCCTCCTCTTAAAAGAGACAACCTCATATAATACACATATTTACTACTTCCCTAATGGAACATAATTATGTATCTGGCAGTTCTCTATGAAATCTACAAATGTTAATTTTATACACTTTTTATATACCTTGGTCTGTACATTGTTACCATCACCAAAAATAACATTGATCCCTATTCATGCATTACTTAAAACATACAATACACACAGAATGACCAGAGTTAAGTATTCTTAACACTCAATGGAAAAAGAAGGGGTTACGGTGGAGAAATGCTACTACTAAATATTTGGCGCATTTTCGACCAGAGCTATCTGTTAAAAATTCAAATTGGTCGTCTTTAATTCTTGAAATGATTATTGACTGGTGGAAAGAATACTATAGTTACGGAAAAGAACTCAAATTTTTGTTGCGGGCTATCTAAACACATCCGGACATAAGCATACTAAAAACTTGGCTGGACTCGAATAATCTCTCTTTTTACAGCTTCAAGTGCAGCGCAGTGTATGCTCACGTCCAAGGGCGAGTGCTTTGTTTAAATTTCGTAGATGCACTGGCCGTTCAGCAACTTGTGTTTGGATTGGAAGAATTCGGGAGAATTGGACGTTGTGTTGCTGCAAAATTTTCAAAAAATAATTTCAAAAACTCCAGGCGACGCTAACAACTGCACCCAAAAGGATGTGAAAATGCTTCAAATCTCGGTGAATGTTTAATTTATTGACTTCTTCATATTTTACACTTTCCTGCCACAAACCACCTGTTGCGATGCAATTTCACAGCTTGGTTGGCGGCCATTTCTTTAATGGATGTAAATGACAGAGAATTAATTGTGTCTCCATAATCTCTGTTACATGTTTCACAGAGCAGTGTTGACCCTCACAATCTACTGATAAATAACGATTGTTGTGTCAAATCATTGTGCTCTTCACATCAAGTTCAAGCGTTGCTGTCTTCCATTATTCCCTTAATTTATTTTCGAATAATTTTCTGCTGCAAATTGCTTTCCCAAATTAAAAGAGATTGGGGACAGGCGTGCTGTACTCGTGTGGATATGTAATTGTGTTTCAACACGCGAATTTCAAATAATACTTCATGTTATCTCCTCCCTACAAACTGAAGGCCCACTTTTGGTCAATTCGTGTGCCCAATCAAACTCATACATCATCCTATAGCGAAGCAAATAGCAATTACGTAGAGGTCATTCTTTTCGGACACAGCGGTTTGAAATTCGAATTCACAACACACCCTTTGGAGATAACTCCTCGGTTGTTAAATATATCACAACACACATTGTGTCAATACTCTTTTCCTTATTGAAATGTGATATTCACTCAACTCAGCTGCAAACTGATAACCTGACTATTTTTGCATGAGAAATCGCTATACTTGTTTTCCTAGTTTCACTACACATTTTGAGTGTTTTCGTGGTAATGCGTAACGGAGTTTTCATTAACACAACGGTATTCGTTGGTAATTAACGATGTTTTCTACATGATTTCATTTCTGCATCTGAGGCTTTGTGTGCAAGTGTCGGTTGCCACATTCAGTTAGTATTGCTGCTGGTGGTGCTAGCTGACCCGTTCGTGTGTTAATTAAATTGCCCATCTTTGTCTGTTTGGCCATGTGCGCCTCAAAGCGCCGTGAAATTTCCCAAACTTGAATGAACATCGGAATCACAAAGCAGTCGCATTCCATATTACTGACTAAAACAGCGTCAAAGAGACAGTATGGCTGCCGAGACAATTTTCATAGAACTGCCTACTGCATTCCATGCCTTCTTATTTGAGTGTGTGTATTTGCATTTGAGTAGGCATTCCTTTGGCTTCGTCCGCAGACGCATTGTTTGGTGTCATATTTTAGCCTTTGTTGAGGCATTCATCATTTCATACGATGTTCGAACAGTGTCGGGGTCTTATGACAGTAACTATGTGTTTAGTTCAGTCCTGTTGCTACATTAACTACACTACTATATAAAGAGAGAGGGAATTGGTAAGCGAATAAGAGGAATTTCATCACACTGAATTTCATAAGAGAAAATGGCTTAGAAAATATGAAAAAGATATTTCATTTTATGATGCTGGCAGTAGCTTATTGATTCCAATAAAGCTCGAATTTATTATGCTTATAATCCTCAGAAATAATTTATAGTTATTTGAGATACAAAAATATGCCAAACATTTGGTGTGCTTCCCCTTCTTTTGTTTTATATTTAAAGAAGATTTCATAAATCTTTTTTATTATACTCTTACTTTATTGAGTGTCATAACAGGCCAGTCTCTTCCAGCCTCTTCAACATAAAAGATAAGGGACACAACACATATATTCACTTTCACAAGGGGTTCAGATACTTCAGCGATAATACTTTGTAGAATCAAAATAAATAATATTATGAACAAGAGCACTAGATAATTTTTCGATTTAAAAAAAATCATAACTCCCACCAACTTGAGTCTTAAGTAGTTAAGCTGTAGCAGAACAAGAGCCAATTAAGCGCATTGCCTACCAACTCTTCAAAGAAATATCTTACCACAGCTCACCCCTCTATAATTGCCACATTGAACAATCTGTGTAGCTGAGCAGTTGGAGAATCTCGAAATTCAAAATAAATTCCCTCAAGTAATCTCAATTCGTTTGGGCGTATTTGGTAGGCAGCTTTGTGGTAAGAATACGTACTCATACTTACGTTTGTTGTAAACATATTTGTTTTGTTTGTTTATATGTATAGGTAAGAGAGTCATAGAATTGTTTACGTCTGTTATTGCTTGTGGGCATCTGCTTTGTCGATAGTCCGGTATCTTTGGTCAATACCAATAGTTAAAGGAAAACGCTAAACTTGCAAAATCTATTGACAAATACTTAGAAATTACTTTAATTTAATAATCATTATTTTGGTGATTACATTTCTAATAAGTGCCTGGAGCAAATATCAATTTGAAATTAATTGGAAAATCATCAGGAATTTCTCTTGAAAGTTTTTAGGGAATAAATTGACTGACAATATGGTAACTTTTGAGAAATTTTAGTAGTGTTTCTGTAAAAATGGTAATGTATTCAAGATAATTTATTTCAAGCTATTCTCAGCATTTACAAAAACGGTTGGGTATGAGCAATTAAAATTCATCGTCGAAGAGATGACCTGACCTTACACGTGAAACCTGAGTTGGTGACAAATATAAATTGGATCACTGGCAAATATTTTGCTTCAATATATTGAACTTTTCAATACACTAGCCACAATCTTATATCACTAAAGAAAACATTTTTTTACGACATGTGTACGAAAAAGAAGGAGTAAAGAAAAACAGAAATAAGAGTGAAGAGGTGTCTAAGTGGAACAAGTTAAATGCTCACTGCTGGTGCTATCAGGCATGTAAATAGATGCTCATAAAATAAGAGGAAATCCACTTAAAATTCATTGCTTGCAACATAATCATATTAGACTTGCCACATGCACGTACAACAACATAAAGGCAATATTGGCATTATTGGCAGCAAGCTACAAGTGCTGAGTTTCCTTCAACTTCCAAATTCATTTGTTGCTATTCCATTTTTTCGACTACCACTAAAGTTGCTACTGGTATTGCTGTTGTTGTCACTAAGTGTAAAGCTTCTGTTTCGATATTCATATATAGTATATGTGTGTGTAGAATCATATTGAAATCGGCAATGCCTCCTGTTGCAGCTGACTCCTTTGTATCATTGTTGTCATTTTTGTTGTTCCTTTGCTTCTAGTTGTTGTTCTTATGCAAGGTGTTTTCGACTGTAGGCGACGGTTGCCGCCTGTTCTCGAAAATCTACATAAATTGCTTGTTGGTGGTAACGATAAACAAGCGTTATTAGAAATTCTCCCGAAATGTAATAAGTGCAATGAGTGTTTCGGAAAGGGAAACACAGTTCGTCTTCCAACTAGATAGAGTTGAGTTGTCGGCGAATGCTTTTCGTGGCAAGCATAATGCGCTGTGTTGTTCATGTGCCAACTAGCGGTATAATTCACCAAGTTCTTGAACCGTTACAGATGAAACACTTGAAGCTTCAAATCTTGGGAAACTTTTTGGAAATAAATTCTGGGAGTTTTGTGTTTGCGGCTTATACCCTATATCAAAAAACTATATTTTTAAATAGCTCGATTTTATTATACCACCTGTCGTCCCCCTTTATAGAAAACTGATTTATTGAAATTTAAAGATTTGAAACAGAAAGATATTGGCAACAATTCCTCGGTCGTAAGTTGGTGAAAAATTTCAATTTACTTAGTTTTTTCAATTGCCAACTGGAAAGAATTCGACAATAGTGTTCCTAAAGTAAATAGTAATCGGACCAGTTCGTGATTTTCTACGTGGCGCCCTCGTGGATAGATTTACGTTTAAAAGCGCTTGTTTGCTCATTCAAGCCGCACCACATACAGCTCTTCACGGATTAGTGGCTATAAGCCACTGTAGCAGTGAATTTACTTTGACTCACATAAAAAAATATTTTTTACGGCCAAAAGAAATTGTATATACAAAACCTTTATACTGCCATCTGCTTATTTTATTATCAATAATCAAAAAAAATTTAGCGACCAAAAATGCAGCTACTACACTCGTATATGTGTATGCGGAATTTTTTTTTTTTTTTGCTTTGCTTAATACCAGTATGCACCGAATACCGAAAGGGTTGGACTTCTGTTTAAAATCAAAACCGAAAAATTAAGTAAAAACAAGAGATTTTTTTTTAATTTAATTCAACGCTGGAAATTTAAGGTTGTCATGCTGTAAAAAAATAAGCGATGAAGCAGAAAATTAAATTTTTTCACTTGTTTTTCACCATTTTTAAAGTATATAAGTACTGGCATTTCAATACCTAATTGACTATATCAATTCTTTCGATTCGCCATTTAACAATTTTCTTGAAACAAAGCTGCACCCTCTATTTATTCCTTGAATAATGAACGGTCAGATGAGTTATCATACTACATGCAATATGTATGTATATATTTCGAACATTAAAAAATAATAAATGTGAATTATGAGGTGATAACGAGTTGGGCTTCTAGAGCTCAAGTATGGTTAGTATTCTACATACATCTTCATAACTTTGTAGAAAATTTATCTACTTTCAAGATAATTATAGTGTATTCTGATGAGATGGTTTTCTTGATGCTCAAGAAGGTTTTAAAGTTATTTTTTTCCTAGCTCTTCCTTTAAAATAATTTCCAGTTTCTCTAAAATAAGACCAACTACGTGCCATACATTGATGTTGGTGACCACAACAAAAAATATAAAAATGCAGGAGAAATCATAACGCAGTTCATTAAAAACATTTTACATTTACATCTGTGCATTAATTACCAATTTGTTTGTTTTCACGTATAACCAACTAAACCACATATGCACAGAGTTGCATTTGTGAAGAATAGAGATATCCATGCACAGCAACCACAAGTAAAAACCACAATTAAACTAAGGACAGGATTTTCCAAATCCATTACTTCTAAAATAAATTTTATCTGTTTTATTTACTTGCTGTTGAATTGCAAATATGAACACATGTGTACAAATATACATACATATATTCAGAAATATGGAAATATGCATTTGTAGCCTACATAGTTTGAAGTATGCACACACTCACAGATCAAGACACACATGTATGTGTGTGTATATAGATATTTGCTTGTTAACTGTAAACCCAGCAAGTTATTCTAAACTTTCATTGAAGATTACAACACTTGAGCGAGTGGTTAATTGCCACCGAACAGATAGCACTTAACTCGTTAGTTTCGTATTACAATTGTGTATGTACGGCTATTTATTTAGATATTAAAATTTTCTATTTTATTTACTTATTCTCTTGTATTTAGATACATATGTAAAGGGGTTTTCAATAGGAGCGCTAAAAATGTTTTTAAATAAAACAAAAACGGCATTCGATGACATGTTGCGGTTTCTTTCTCATGGCCACCACGGGCACGCTCGCAGAAGTCCAGACGCTGAACCCAATTCGACGCTTTTCAAGGATAAATCGGCCGATATTGCTGCAATTTAACGCTTGCTTGAAATATGCTTGTTGGCATAGACCATAGACTTGACGTAGCCCTACAGGAAATAGTCTAACGGCGTCAAATCGCACGATCGATGCGGCCAATTGACTAGGTCATTTTCGTGATATAACATCACCAAACTTGGTTTTCAATAAATCGATTGTGATATTCGCTGTGTGGCTTGTGGCGCCGTCCTGTTGGAACCACATATTGTCCAATCCATATCATCCCATTCGGGCCAACAATATTCGGTTATAATTGAACGGCAGAGATTCCCATTCACAGTCACGTGCCAGTCCTTATAGTCATTGAAGAAGTACGGCCCGTAAAAAGCAACAAACCTCAATTTTTTGGTATGCAATGGTGACTCATGGAGTACGTGTGGATTGATGCCTCACCAATAATGCATATTTTGCTTATTGACGAAGCCAATCAGCCAGAAATAATAGAAAGAAAGCTTCATCGCTATGTAGGACGTAGCGCCCTTAAAGTTGAGGCTAGTGACTCCGAATTTCTGTAATAAATTTAATAATTTCGACGTGTTGTTGGATCTTATATTTTTCCATGATGAAATGGTAAACCTTACTGAAGAGAAATGTCAAAAGAGCGGGAGAAAATATGGCGTCGGCAATTATTATGCCGCTGGGAGTGTTGGAGAATTATAAGTGTGTGCGTTTATAAGCGCTTACTATTATATATAATAGATATTACTTGCCAATAGCTATTTTTTATGTTTCGAATTTTTTGCAGTCAGTATTTGTTGTTGTATTTGCAGCTAGACCTTTGCAAACACATTCATACAAAAACGCTTACCACTTCAAAAAGTGCTGCAATCGTAGTTACGCACTAAATTTCAAATCAGAAATATCTGCATATATTTCTAGGTAAATACAAAGTTAAGTTCGTAGTGGAAGTGTTTGCATTTTTTGTTCGTACAAATCAATATGTTTCAAAAATTGTCACAGAAGTCAGACAAGACCAGTATCTACAGAGCAACACAATGCTCGGCTTTATCTTCTAAATATAAATACTATATTGCGGTGCTAGTAGTATAGACAAATTCCTCCTCAATCTGTAATCCCATAAGTTTTAGGAACTATTACAAATATTTCCACACCACTGTGCTCGATAAAAAGCTAATACATTTCAATGATATTTTCTTCGATTTTAATTTTCTAATTAATTGCGATTATATGAGCTCTAAACTATTGACGTTAATTGCATAATTAGTTGAAATTAATATGCGCATATATATTCCCTATAATTTTCCAATATTTGTACTAGAGTGAATTTACCTGCATTTATAATTGTTTATACGGACGTTAAATATATAATCCTATTTATTGAGAGCGTTTGTAGATTATTATTTATTTTAAAATTATAGGTTTAATTAGAATTTTGCTTTCATTAAAGTTTAACTATATACAGATTCATATAAATTTATAAAAGCGCAAATATTTTGGCGCCAATATTTACATGAAAATTAATATTTATTTTAAAATATTAATTATACAATCCCCGCACGGTCACGCCCACTCTTCAGTTCTATGTAATAATTACAGGATGTAATGTAAACTGAAATGAAGTGTGCGATAAAAGCTCAAAAAGAACACTAAAGCAATCTTTTGAGTTTTTGTGTTGGATTTTAATGCAAGATTTCAGAGAATTAATTCCCTTTTTTTTTGTAGCGTGCGCATCATTAAGTGGAATGTAAAGCGTAAAGAATTCATAAGAAGCTTTGAGTTTTCACCTTTCTTTAATCAACCGTTGAGCTTTTCAAATTAATATCACACTTCGAGTGCTCTAACATAATATTAATGATAATCTCAGCTTCATTTGCCGTCGCTTGAAGCGATGAAATCAAATAAAAAATTATATTTAAAGCAATGCATTTATTAAGTGAACAGCAACGTTTAACGAACGATTTATAAAACGTCAGAAGCATAAGCGCACTTAAGCCCAGCCAACAATTCTTCGCTTACACAGTTAAATCTAATAATAACAGTAACTTATTGCTGTTGGTCATCCTAGCAGCCGTCGTCAGTCATCTTCGCAATGACCGACTTAGAACGCAGAAGACTGCTAATGCTGGGCGGCGCTGGTGTGTGCAAAAGCTCCATCATCAAACGTTTCTTCTTCAAGACATGCACAGACAAAAATCGCGCCACAGTTGAGGATCTCATTAATCGCGAATATGATTGGGGTGGTGTTATAGTTTATTTGTAAGTGATTGACGTAGAAATCGTGAATGGTTTATTTAGTATCTTTACAATATTTACAGGAACAATTTTGAGTTACTAATGTATTGATATGAATAGGTTCGTCAATAGTTTAGTAGCTTTTAAAAGTATGTTGATAAGAAAGTAGTCTCTCTCTCTCTCTTCAGTATTCAGGCAACCAACTTTCGCTATTTTGCAAAGACTATAGTCATCGAGACCGATACGGAGCATTTCAGAGCTGATGAGAGATTTTCGTTTAACCAGTCGGAAAATTTATATTCCCAATCTAAATTTAATTAACTAATTGCAGTTTGAGCTTCTTTCTTTTTCTTAATTTAGTTTTCTTACCACAGCAATGCTATAAAAATTTAAAGAGAACTGAGACACTCTGCTTCCTATAATACTCGCATGTTTCTTCGACTTTATTGACGAGCTGTTGCATTTTGCTTCAATATATTAGTTACTTAATGGCTTAACTTGCAGCAATTGTCTTGGCTTAGTATACACTTACTGTGTCTGTATGCGTATGTGCATCTGTATGTCGATGTATCAGGTTTCACCGGCAGAAAATCGTTAAGCCATCAAAGAAACATATGCTGTGAAGTAAAATGGAGAGCGAGCACGCATATTATTGCTGATTGAATTTGTTGGTGATTTTTTTGTTTTCTATTTCAATGTTGTTGATTTTGTTTTTGTATCGTAAGTTTTTGTCTGGTATGCTCTGAGGGATTAAGCTATGCCTATGTACATCTAATGCTTCAACTATTCACTGCCGTGGAAACAAGGAATACTTACCTAATTACGTGTATAGAAGTCAAACAGATACAAGAAAACACAACCAACAACAACAACAACATACACATTCCCGTATATACATTCACGTTTGTTTCGCCCCGTTGCGCTCTGCCGCAAATTCGTAGACACATAGATTTAGATATATATATACATACATACATGTAGATACTGTCGCACAGATACACACACTTTCACTTGGCAGATAATTAACGACAAAAAATTTTGTCTGCAAACATCTTTCAAATGACATGCTCGACTCGGAATATTTATATAGCGCACAGACACACACATACATATACATATGTATGTATATACAGAAGCACTTGCTGTTAGTTGACAAAGTTTTCTGGTAGATGTTGGCAACAATCGGTTGCACCTACTGGGCGTAAATGGTATTTAGTCTTTAATAATATGTATATATATCACACCCATAGTTGACTTAGTAAGTAAGTCTATGCACGTAGATGTTTTAAGTTAATTTGTAAAGTTAAGATGACGCTGGAGACAAAATAAATAACTTTAAAAAGTTTTTGTAAATGTTTACAAGTCAGTGTGATCATTTTCGTATATTACTTCGATTTTAGTAAAAATAAACAAGTTAAACAAATTTTCTCAGGAAAAAAGTAAAAATTTTAGAACAATTTAAAGAGACAACTTTGATATACTTACAGCATGCTGCTTTCGGTATTCAAACACATTTGTCATTACTTTCTAACCTGTGTAAGAGACGAAGGTTTTATAACTTTTTCTTATCCCTTTAAGATATTGTTGGTTTCCTTGAGTTGTTAATAAACGTCTGCACACGTCCATTGAGATTTATTATTGTCCATTTTTTCTCCCTAAGTTTCAAACATCCCAATAAATGTATCTTGAAACTTTTTATGATTTTGAGCAACATTTTAGAAGATTTAACACAATACTTATTTACACCCTTGAAAGATGTTTGCTTTACTCCTCGCCAACTTAAAATTGTGGGGTTGTCATACTTTGTAAGATTTTGCGGGCATTTTACATAAAATATCGACCTTGATAACAGCTTTCTTTTTATATTTTTATATTTGTATTTTTTCATCATTATTCCGCCATTTCATTAATGTAAATTCGATACCACATATGAGTAACATAAGAACCATCGAATTCTAATTAATGAAATTAAGTGAAAAGTACGAAAACCCAGATAATATATATACATACACTTAAGTATGTAATATATGTGCAATTTTTATAGATTTCCCATTAAATATATGTGTATATGGTATCTGTCACGGTATTTCGGATTGTCAGTGATGAGCGAGCGTAATGCGGGTGGACAATTAAATTTGGTAACCGATTTCAATATAATTGTGGTAGTGTTTAGCCCGACACAACAGCGATTTCCTGTGATTTGTTAAATATTCGTAACCTCAAACTGTAGCTGACATTTGTTAGTGTTGTTGGTTGAGTATTTGTGTGAAAGCTTCAGCTGGGGTAAAGGGTCTTTAATTTCACAAGAATTCCGTTGACACACAATAATAATGCCGCACAATAATGTAAGTATTAGCCTTTCTATAGGAAATTTCGAATATTACGACACATATAATTGCATAAGAAGCTCTAAATATACGAGCTCGTAATTTTGTTTATTGTTTTAAATTTGTGATGACCGAAAATTTCATAAGCTAAATGTTTGCAATAACAATTATACTTAATATAAGTGAATTATATACCTGCTATCTGTCTGGAACATACATTAGGGATGTTGTAAATGTATTCTAAAATAATTATTTTAATTTCAATTAGAATACTGATAGAGGTAGAAATAGAGATAGAGATAGAGGTAGAAATATAGTGATAGTGATAAAGATAGAGATAGAGATAGCATAATTTGGTTTCCCAAAATAACATTGAGAATGCCGATAATTCTAAGCATTTATGGACTCATTTAAAGTTAAGATGATGAGAAATATGAAATTTCCTAGAAATTCAAGATTACTTTCGACACATTGATTTCCATCTGTGGAATCCATCCCTAATGTATCCAGGACGACATCATCAACTAAAAGGCATTAAAATAACAGCTGTTTGACACAACTCGTAAGATTTTCCATCTGAGGAATAAGAAAAAAATATACAAAAACTTTATAGCAACTGAAATGTGAGTTGCTTAGTTATTTTTATTTGCGTTTTTATTTATGACACACTATGCTATGCTATGTTCTGCTATGTCATACTAGGCTGTGCTATGCTCATATATGTTCTACTATTTTATTTCGCTTTCAGACCAATTTCGGATCTCCACATCCACTACTACCACAGTAGTCGTCCTCTCTTTTATTGTTTGCTTCACTGGAACTTATGTAATCTTGGCATTGTAGGACTTTTCATTTCTTCCGAGGGGTGCATTTTAATCATCTCTTTACGTCGAACTTACATTGGCATTCATTTTATTATAGGCATCCATATGCCACAAATTGTTGACATGTGAAAGTGCTTTGATTTATGGGACACTTTTCAACCACATTCGTTTCTAGTCCAGGCCCCTACTGCTTACCGTCTGGTGTTTTCCCGCCGTCTGGCTTTTCGCTATTTATTCACCGCAAATGGCATGTTATGCTAGTTCGTGCCTCATTGGCGTAGTCTCGCTCGATTTGCCGCTTCGCTTGTTGAATTGACCATCTGACACTTAATTCGCATTGATTCGGCAAAACTTCGTGCCCACAAAACGAATTTTATTGGCATTAACATACAATTGCTGTTATTTGTATTTTCAGTTGCTTGTTAAAATTTATGTTACGATTACTACGTTTCAATTCAGAACTCTAGATCGGCTGAGGGATGCTTGAGTTCAGATAATGTGAACTAGTTGATCTCTGAGTTGTAACTTACATCTCGGTTGCCGCTTAATTTCCCATGTGGTCTGATGTCAGGAAAGCGGAGACCACATTAGCATGATACGACAAAAGTAAGCAATTCAAAGCTTAATTCATTCACCGTCGTTTTCATTGATTTGTGACCTCCAGCATTGTCTTGATTGAGATCTTGCACGGAACACGGTTTAAACAGTGTAGTCGGATACCAAAATAATCAAAGTCTCTCTGTCTAATACGTTCTTTTGATAATATTAGAGTTTAAACTATTTTGGACTTAATTCTCGAGCTCAGTTAAGGACATTTGAACTGTACCGGTTGTACTGTTGAAGATATAATTAATTAATTTGTGTTGTGGAATATATGTAATTGCATACGAATTCAGAGGATCAGATCTTACCGATGCAGTTAATAAGACCCTATTGGATTAACTAGTATCCTACTGATTACCCATGACTTTGTTAGTACGCACTACTTCATTTTACTGTTTAGTGAGGTGAGATTCACCTGTTCCATAGATTGTTCCAAAAATGGTGATAATATTGATATATGAGCTTGCTGAACATTATTAAAAGAAACAAAGTTTTTTAGCAAAGGTTGCATATATGGTACAGAATAAAAACAAAAGTATGCCAAATGATATGGTCTCAAATTGGTTTCATTGTTTTTTTTTTTGGAATTTAATCCGACTGCATAGTAGGACCCTTTTACACTCTCGCAACAAAGTTGCTAGCAACAAGGTTGCTAAAGAGAGTATCAAAGTTTTGTTCACATAACGTTTGTTTGTAACACCCAAAACTAAACAAGTTAGATATAGGGTTATATATACCAAAGTGATCAGGGTGAAGAGTGGAGTTCAAATCCGAATGTCTGTCCGTCCGTCCGTCCGTCTGTGCAAGCTGTAACTTGAGTAAAAATTAAGATATCTTGATGAAACTTGGCACACTTATTTCTTGGCACCATAGGAAGGTTGCTTTGGACAGCAAAATCGGATCACTGCCACGCCCACAAAATGGCGAAAACCGAAAACACATAAAGTGCCATAACTAAGCCATAAATAAAGCTATGGAAATAAAATTTGGTATGAAGGATCGCACTATGAAGGGGCATATTTGGATGTAATCTATTGGGGGAAGTGGGCGTGGCCCTGCCCCCAAATAGGTTTTTTGTACATATCCTGCAAACCAATCGAGCTATATAAACCAAACTTTCTGCAGTCGTTTTTTTAGCCACTTCTTAACACAGTCCAAAAATGAGAGAAATCAGATAATAACCACGCCCACCTCCCATACAAAGGTTAGGTTGAAAATGACTAAAAGTGGGTTAACTCACTAAAAACGTCAGAAACACTAAATTTCACATAAGAAATGGCAGATGGAAGCTGCACTCAGATTTTTTTACAAAATGGAAAATGGGCGTGGCGTCGCTCACTTATGGGTCAAAAACCATATCTCAGGAACTACTCCACCGATTTCAATGAAACTTCGTTTGTAATAGTTTCCTTACCTCCCAATAATATGTTGTGAAAATTGGCCAAATCGGTTCACAACCACGCCTACTTCCTATATACCAGAACTTTGAAGTGGATCTGAATCGTTTACATTACCATATATAAAGTAAGCACTAGTGAAGATATCGGTGCAGAGCTTTGCACAAATACTATGTTTATAGTGTGGCAGCCCCATTCTAAAAATCGCCGAAATCGGACCACAGGTTTTTAAGGCCCTCCACAGCGTTCTAACTGTCAGTTATTGCGCTGTAATTGGTTGTACTAATGCTCGACAGTTCGATGAGTGGCGCGAATTTATAACCTTGATATTAAAGCGTGATATTAAAAAGTGAGAAAGGGGGAGACATTTTGGTGTTCAAAGAATGCTATTTTGTCGGTGAGGCACGGGGGTTTTCAGTATTTCCTGCTTGGAGGCGAAAATGTATTTTATGCTTGGCTGAGTTTGTGTTTTTTGGTCGGACATTTGATTTTGGAAAAATTTCTCTCAAGTTTTACTTTGTTTATTGCTTTTTTTTTTGGATTTTTGCTTTTAATATTTTTTTGTTTTATGATTTCTTTATTTTTTTTTCATACAATGCATTAGTCGGCGCAAACATATCAAATGCTCAAGTTGAAGCATACTCTTTCAGATGTTTCAACTTTTGGTTGTACATTGGTATGGGGTTGTTATATTTTTCCTCTTTCCTTCTCTCTTACTACTTTCGAATGTCACAGGCGCGCACTTCTTCAGAAGTAGAACTGTTCCTTTGTATCATTTTAACTGTGTTTTTCGGTATTTTTGGTGTTTTTGTTTGTTCGATTTTTATTTTTCTACATTCTTTCTTTATCACAATTTTATTATTTTCATAATTTCGTCTAGCACACCGCGGCTTATTTTTACATTTATTTACTGTTTCTGTTGATTTTCGCGACAAAGTTGCCTCATTAAATTTTTCCGGCGTGGATGTTGTAGAGTTGTGTAAATCGCAGGCAATTACAATTTGTGCAATTAACAGAAGATTACACTTTGATGCCTTGTTGAGTTTTATAACAATTCTACACATTTTATTTGTATTGCCCTATTTAGCTATTTGCCTTGGAATCCGCTGGGAATTCGAAATTTACTTATCGATTTGGCTCCTCTTTTTACAAATTGTGACTTCTTATTTTTTAAGTTAATAAATACCATCAAGTACTTGAGTTCTTGCTTGCGTTTTATGTATTTTAATTAGTTGACACAGTTAACCTTAAGGATATTCCAATGTTCCAATGCAAAACTCGTGGTATATTTCCATTATTATTATATTTATTATATATGTTACTATTTTGAATATTATTAAATTTGTTTAAGAGAAACATTCAAATTAATTTGGTATTTTTTCATATTACTTATGAATAATAGAAAATCGACGTAATAAAATCATGAAACGCGCAAACATGAGGGCGCCATGGCACATGAGAGTGGATTTAAAAAAAAAACTGAGAAGAAAACATAAAATAGAGTTAACAATGAACAAACACGAACACCCAGGTCGAATTTCATGTACCCACACAATTATACATACATTCATTCATGCGTATGTGTCTGTAAGGTGTTGTGTTTCGCATGTTTTACATGGCAACGGCGCCAATGCATACACAAAAAGGGAACATGAATATGAAAAAAATATGAATATTGAAAGAGGATGACACATGTTAAAAATATATAATCCTACATACATGTGTGAGGTGTCTGTGATGTTTGAAAGTGTTTAAATTTTGTGGGAGCCGCTTTCGGCACGTGTTTGCATAGATAGACTCTTTTACTACCAGCACACAGACAAATGCACCATTTCTATGAAAACATAAGTATGAGTGAATATATAGGTATATGTATGTGTATGTGTGTGTTTGTTAGTATAAATCCGTATGAAAATACGTCACATGCATCACTAGATTTCAGACAAGCAGTCAGTCAAGTGAATTCACGATGTGCCGGAAAAAAAGAGGAATGGAACAGAAACAAAAATGCGGAAAGCGGTAATCAAACCGAGTGATAAAATGTTTGTGGTGAAGAAACCATAGAATATATATTAGATAAAGTGTAAAATGCTAAAGCTTTATGAGTTTCAGTGCTCTTCTGAACAGTGTGTTTGTGTTAAATTCTTAAATGCTATCACAGTATTTCTAAATTTCTTTTTCACAATGTTTTCATCTTGTTGACTATTTACATATATTATTTAACAGAGTGTTTTGTTGGGATTTCAACTATATTTAATTTTGGCTTTATTTTAGTTTTAAGACTCTACTTGTATAAGATGAAAAAAAAACAAAACTAAATTTGTAAATGTTTAAATCAAATTATTCTTGTATACAAGTTTAGACACAAGCACGCACTACATCAGCCCACACCTCGAATTTAATGGGTTCATTGAAATGAAATAAACTTATTTTGGGTGAAATACGGAAATAGCTTTTTATTAAACTTAAATCAATTTATAAAAGAAGGAAAATTATTTCTGTCAAACTTCAAAGTGAGACGAAAAAATTAAGCGGAAAAAAAATTTACGCGTCGGAAATGCACCTTAAACGGTATTCAAATGAACAAATTGTGTGAGGTGGAACATAAATGTTCACTCATCCTTCCACTTACAAATTCCAATTCGCCTTTGAGCGCCACATAAAATTCAATTTATATATGTAGAAATAATACTTTGACAACACATACTTTAACTTTACTTTAACGAAAATACGCCCTACACCACTAAACCGAACGAAAAAAAGACTGAACGAAGCGCCAGACCGCTACGCTTGCGTTCGAGTGTGTTCTATAATTTCATTCTGGACGGTGACGTGATACATACCACTTCGTGCGCATGAATAAATTTCATTTCAAATAATTAGCTTTTATTGTATTTTTGAACTATTCATATTTTATTATTTGTCGAATAAAGTTCAATTTCATTTTGAAAGTATTGAAGTTAAGTATTAAAAGTATTGTTTTTTTTTTTTAAACGGAATACAAAGAAGAATGCAGTGTAAGCTCCAGGAATAAAGGACTCGCAGCAGAGGGAAAATTACATATATTTATACTCTCGCAACAAAGTTGCTACGAGAGTATTATAGTTTTGTCCACATAACGGATGTCCGTCTGTCCGTCCGTCCGTCCGTGTAAGCTGTAACTTGAGTAAAAATCTTCTTAATTCTTCTATCTTAATGAAACTTGGAACACGTATTTCTTGGCACCATAAGAAGGTTAAGTTCGAAAATGGGCGTAATCGGACCACTACCACGCCCACAAAATGGCGAAAACCGAAAACACATAAAGTGTCATAACTAAGCCATAAATAAAGCTATTGAAATAAAATTTAGCATGAAGGATCGCACTATGAAGGGGCATATTTGGATGTAACTTTTTTGGGGAAGTGGGCGTGGTTTCGCCCCCTACTAAGTTTTTTGTACATATCTCGCAAACCAATTAAGATATATAAACCAATCTTTCTGCAATCGGTTCTCTTACGTACGTCACCCTACATCATGAAAATAGTTGAAATCGGATAATAACCACGCCCACCTCCCATACAAAGGTTAGGTTGAAAATTACTAAAAGTGCGTTATCTCACTAATGAAAAACGTCAGAAACACTTAATTTCACATAAGAAATTGCAAATGGAAGCTGCACTGAAATTTTTTTACAAAATTGAAAATAGGCGTGGCGTCGCCCACTTATGGGTCAAAAACCATATCTCAGAAACTACTCGACCGATTTCAATGAAACTTGGTTTGTAATAGTTTCCTTACATCCCAATGATATGTTGTGAAACAAGCCAAATCGCTTTACAACCACGCCTACTTCCTACATACCAGAACTTTGAAGACGATCTGAATCGTTTACTTTACAATATATAAAGTAAGCACTAGTGAAGATATCGGTGCAGAACTTTGCATAAATACAATGTTTATAGTGTGACAGCCCCATCGGTTTTTAAGGCCCCATATATCGAACACAAGGACCTCGGTGCTTCTAACCTAATATTATGGTTTCCAACTTTCAATGGACTTTATACAATATATATGACGCATATATGGGTAAAATTGTGTATTATATAATATAAATAAAGTTAAATAAATAAATTGCGAGAGTATAAAATGTTCGGTTACACCCGAACTTATCCCTTCCTTACTTGTTTTAAATTATTTGATTATTGGTGGAATAGGTAATGAAAACTTTTGAGCTTTTGTGTGCAAACTAAAAATAAATTAATATTTTTTTAAATTTTATTTTCAATCTGTATTTTTTAAATATCTGTAAGTGTCTTATATCTCATGTATGTATGTATGTGATTGGCGTTCAACCGTTTAGCCGGTTATAGCCGAATCGATGAGAGCGCGCCACTCCTCTCTTTTCTTCGCAGTTCGTTGCCAGCTGGAGATTCCAAGTGTAACCAGGACGCTCTCCACTTGGTCCCTCCAACGGAGTGGAGGCCTTCCCCTTCCTCGGCTTCCTCCGGCGGGTACTGCATCGAACACTTTCAGAGCTGGAGTGTTTTAGTGTCGTTTTAGTGTCGTCGCATCTGATGTTGACATCGTCCAAGCTTCTGCACCATAAAGCAGGACGGGAATGATAAGCGACTTGTAGAGTTTGATTTTGGTTCGTCGAGAGAGGACTTTACTGTTCAATTGCCTACTCACTCCAAAGTAGCACCTGTTGGCAAGAGTGATTCTGCGCTGGATTTCGAGGCTGATATTGTTGCTGCTGTTGATACTGGTTCCCAGGTATACGAAATTATCTACAACTTCGAAGTAATGACTGTCAACAGTGGCAGTCTGTTTTCTCTTCGCTGCGAGACGGCATTCCTCTTCGTACCAGCTGTGTTGTTGACTTTTCCGAAAGCCAATGGTTTCGGTTGCAGCGGTACGAAGTGAGTTTGATATGCCGTCCCAAAGTTCCCTTATACCGAGATGCTGATGAGTGCTCTCAGAGAGCAGGAGTGCAAGTCGAGTAGAGTATTTTGTGGCTGTCTATTGCGTTTGCAGCTTTTCGACGGCGAACCTTCCTTATGTTTGTTGCTGGGCGTTCTTTGCTACACAGAGGCCGGTGCGTATCTTCGCTGCAACCAGATAATGGTCCGAGTCTATATTTGGCCCTCGGAGCGCACGCACGTCTAAAACACTGGAGACATGTCTTCCGTCTATCACAACGTGATCGATTTGGTTACGCGTGTTTCTGGTACTACAGACGACCATATTTCGGGCCCCAGCGAAGTCGATCAGCCTCAGGCCGTTTGGCGATGTTTCGTCATGGAGACTGAATTTTCCGACTGTTGTGCCAAAGACACCTTCTTTACCCACCCTGGCGTTAAAATCGCCAAGCACGATTTTGACATCGTGGCGGGGGCAGCGCCCATAGGTGCGTTCTAGGCGCTCATAGAAAGCGTATTTGGTCACATCGTCCTTCTCTTTCGTTGGGGCGTGGGCGCAAATAAGCGATATGTTGAAGAACCTCGCTTTTATGCGGATTGTGGCTAGACGTTCATCCACCGGGGTGAATGCCAGGACTCGGCAACGGAGTCTCTCTCCCACCTCAAATACAACACCAAATTTGCGCTCCTTTATATGGCCGCTGTAGTAGATTTCACAAGGACCCACCTTCTTCCGTCCTTGTCCCGTCCATCGCACTTCTTGGATGGCGCTGATGTCAGCCTTTAGTCGTATGAGGACATCAACCAGCTGGGCAGAGGCACCTTCACAAGTAAGGGTCCGGGCATTCCAGGTGCATGCCCTTAAGTTATTATCCTTAAAACGTTTGCAGGGGTCGTCATCAAAAGGGGGTTTGTCTCATCCGAGGCTTTCTTTTTCGATTTTTCATTGGTACTTTAGCTCGCCTTCAAACGGATGTTTGTTAGCTACCCAGAGGATACTTGGTCTGAAACCGAAAGTCGAAAGCTGCTTGAATCATGTGGAGAAGAATCGTTTCTGGCCACTCCCAAGTGAATGACAATCAAAAACTTTCCTCGCTTACGTGAACTTCTACACATGATCCCATCCTCCTTCTTATATCTCATAGTATTAAAAAAAGATTCGAGTTCGACTTGATATGTCCTGATTTTAAATATTCTCTTCAAATGCTAGTTGAAACTAGTTTAATTATATCTTTGATTCCTTTTTGTTAAGTTTTACAGTTTTTTTTTTACAGTTTTGTATTTCGATTTGACAGAGTTCAACGAAATTTCCACATATGGCGCCCACGATATGTTGAATTTCACTAATTTGTCTAACTTGTTTGTCTAACCTGCTCTTACATAGGGTAAGAAAGCGGGCTAGACAATTTTCGGGGTCCTACAATATACAAATATTAATTTATACTATAAACCAGTGGACTGTATGACCGGTCTTCACCGTATATGATTCTTGGCAATTGAAATTTTCCTTTCTGCGATTTATTATTTTTACATAATTTTTCCCATAGATCACGTTCGAAATTCAAAGCATTAAAGTGGCAAATATAATTGAGAAATTGCACAATGATTGCTCAAACTATGAGCATATAAAACCAAACTATTTTCATTTATATATTATACATATAATGTATTTATATTTATATTATATTGCCAATTTAAGCGAAAAGTTTATCAGTTCGACGAAATTCGGTGTTCAGCTTAACTTTTTCGTTTTACCATACAGTTATCTTGCATTCCCTAACTGCAAGGCAGTTACAAGCTGACTGAATGAAAACAAAATTTTAATGTATTTGGGAAAATTGTTTGCTCTTTTTGTATGTTATTTATATGTGTATGTGGGTCTATCAGTTGTTAAATATTTCCATATAAAATGTTTAATAATTATAAATATTAACAAAAACAAGTAAGGAAGGTCTAAGTTCGGGTGTAACCGAACATTTTATACTCTCGCAATTTATTTATTTAACTTTATTTATATTATATAATATACAATTTGACCCACATATTCGTCATATATATTGTATAAAGTCCATTGAAAGTTGGAA
Source organism: Zeugodacus cucurbitae (assembly GCF_028554725.1). Classification (NCBI taxonomy): domain Eukaryota; kingdom Metazoa; phylum Arthropoda; class Insecta; order Diptera; family Tephritidae; genus Zeugodacus; species Zeugodacus cucurbitae. Next base: position 52,238,520 of record NC_071671.1, read on the forward strand.
ACCATAATATTAGGTTAGAAGCACCGAGGTCCTCGTGTTCGATATATGGGGCCTTAAAAACCTATGGTCCGATTTCGGCGATTTTTAGAATGGGGCTCCCACACTATTAGCATAGTATTTGTGCAAAGTTCTGCACCGATATCTTCACTAGTACTTACTTTATATATTGTAAAGTAAACGATTCAGATCGTCTTCAAAGTTCTGGTATATAGGAAGTAGGTGTGGTTGTGAAGCGATTTGGCCTATTTTCACAACATATCATTCGGATGTAAGGAAACTATTACAAACCATTTTGTAAAAAAATCTGAGTGCAGCTTTCATCTGCCATTTCTTAAGTGAAATTTAGTGTTTCTGACGTTTTTCGTTAGTGAGTTAACCCACTTTTAGTAATTTTCAACCTAACTCTTGTATGGGAGGTGGGCGTGGTTATTATCCGATTTCTTTCATTTTTGGACTGTATTAGGAAGTGGCTAAAAAAAATTACTGCAGAAAGTTTGGTTTATATAGCTCTATTGGTTTGCGAGATATGTACAAAAAACTTAGTAGGGGGCGGGGCCACGCCCACTTCCCCAAAAAAATTACATCCAAATATGCCCCTTCATAGTGCGATCCTTCATACCAAATTTTATTTCCATAGCTTTATTTATGGCTTAGTTATGGCACTTTATGTGCGTGGCAGTGGTCCGATTTTGCTCATTTTCGAAAGCAACCTTCCTATGGTGCCAAGAAATAAGTGTGCCAAGTTTCATCAAGATATCTTAATTTTTACTCAAGTTACAGCTTGCACAGACGGACGGACGGACGGACGGACAGACAGACATTCGGATTTGAACTCCACTCTTCAACCTGATCACTTTGATATATATAACCCCATATCTAACTCGTTTAGTTTTGGGTGTTACAAACAACCGTTATGTGAACAAAACTATAATACTCTCTTTAGCAACATTTGTTGCGAGAGTATAAAAATAGCTCGCATTTCTAAAGTGGTAACAATTTTAATAAAAGCACTCACACACACTTACATTAACGTGCAATAAAAATGCATGCAACTGCAAGAGTGTAGACATAACAGTATGGGGAGATCAAATATGCCTGACCATAATTCCACTTGAACTTCGAATTCATTTGTATACTTATATACTTACCTTGGTACACTTAGGCACTCACTCGCTGCACTTTGCGGTCACACACATCTTCTGTTGCTAGTAACTGCAGCATTGTCTAGTTTGCTTTCGTATAAAACTTTTTCACGTATTATTGTCCTTCTTCCCTGCACTCATTTCTAGTTTTCGAATTTTTGGCCCACTGTTATTAGCATGGGAACCACTGATTTATGTTAATAGCTCTTGTTGTTGGTGGTGTTGTTTGTTGACAGTCTTGCCATAATATTTGTTGCATGCGTGCAGTCATACTCAATTAATTAACTAAGGTTTTTATTGCCACGAAAGCAGTGGTAATTTTAATATAATCTGCAGAGCAGAATTTTATTTCTTACACAAATTGGACAATATATATGATTTGTATGTGACTTTGTGCTTACCCTGATTTTGTCGACATCACTGGGTCTTTATATACATCTTGCCATATTTTGAATCACACACAACCATCTCTCAATATACTTTTGTCCGATAGACATGTCGACATTTTTGAAGTCCAATTTCTTTTTGATACCTATGTATATTGCCAAGATAAATAGTCGTTTAAATTAAAAACTTTCCCAAAATTTGTTGAAATTCTCAGCTCTAAGGCTTCATTGTGTATAAAACTTATACGGTACTGCCCAGGGTGACTAAAAAATATAATGTAGCAAATCACTTGCAAGAGGTTGTACGGTCTGGCACAGAGCTCGGATGACACTCTACCTTTTGCAATTAGCGGAATTATTATTTTTGTTTCATTTACTAAACATATGTTTACAGTTTTAGTAGATCCCTTTCATAGAAACGATGAGAGCTGATAATTTAAAACTGAATTAATAATAAAATAACTGTAATTTTCAATAAAGCAACGGAGGAAGGAGATTTCATACGGTTGATTAGGAGGAAATTATAGAAAAGGCAAATATATATAATAAATCACAAAAGCAAGGAAATATGTATGGAAAGAATAACAGAAAAAGCAATGCGAAGCGTAGACTCGAAATAGCGATTGTGCGTGTTTTTGTACAAGTTTGTTTGGTTGTATAAATTTATTTAACCACCGCAAGTGTTGCGTGAATGATGACGTCCAAAAAAATTTACACATTTCGATATTAAATTAATTAGATTAATTAGAATTTGGATTTTGAGTTGCATTACATAAACATACACACACATTTGAATGTTCATTTCAACAAAATAATCGGTATCTTTTCTTTTAATCAACAACACTCGCATTTTATTTTATTTCATAGTATTTTATTTTTAGTATTTTCATATAACATTATACATATAGTTCTTATAGTAAATTTAAGCACCTGACTAACTTAGTTGTATCCTCTTTGCAGTTTCACTACCCCAACGCATTGTTTAGATGCGGGAATAAAATTGAATTAGAAAATTAGTAGAATAGATAGTAGTTAGAACTTAAAATAAAAATACTGAATATTCTCCACAAAAATCGTGAAAACATTCATAACAAATTCATTAAGGAATGGAAATATTATATCTCGAAATATCTGAAAAACTTTTTAATCAAATCGAGTTTTCAGAATTATTATTATAAGGTATAAAATTACTTCAAACCTAATGTTTCCCTGTTTTTAATCGATTTAGTTACAACTATTATTAGAGTGAGTCACTATAGGCAGATCAGAGACTGAGCATGATAAAAATGTAATGAATTCCGACAAACAATTTGTGAATTTTTTAATTCAGTATAATTTATAATAAATAATTGTTATTCTAAAATTTATCATTTGCATTTAGAAAATAATTCACCTGTCACATCTGCGTATAGTTTGTATGCAAATCCTCAATCGACAATTGCATGAAACATTAAACATTCGTTGGAATTTTCAAAATACCGCAGAAAGGCCGCATTTCAATGGCAAAAGCTACGTGAGAGCTTTTTGAGCACATTTACATATTTTGACACAGTCCTTCGACATACATTATTTATTTCTATTAAAATTTATGAAGCCGAAAGGCTCAAATGGGTTTAAACTATGCAAATTCGCACGCCAATTGCATGTTGCTTGCGCCTACACACGCGTGCAATATATTTGTCTGTTTGCATTTTAATGCTATAAGTTTAAAAGCTGCGCTTTTGCGGGTATTTTCAACTCGACTTCATTTATTAGCTATTATATGGTTTTGTGTAAATAAAGCAATAAATTGCCTTGTTAATATTTGTGTTCAAATATCCAAAATAATGTCTAAATATTTATTAATTATTCAAATTATATTTTTCAATCACTTTCATTTTATTCGATCTCATAGTATTTTTTGAATGGTTATTTTTTTCTTTAAGACAGAAATACTCTTCGGTCTTTGACATTAGTTGCTGAGGCTCGACGAGAGCTTTTTGAAAAATTCTATTTTTAGTTTTTTCTTTTCTCCGTGTATAAGAATCTCAACGTAAAAGGCGCACAATTTTCTCTAGTATTCTAAGTTAAGTTCTAAAACTTAATAGGTACTCTACCCTAAACTAATTGTCCAATTTGGCATTAAAACATGCACTGAACTCATTTCAAAGTCGAATGCAACTAATATTCCGAGAACATTTTCAATTTTTAATACGATTTCATCATTTCTCATATTCTATACTGTACGAGTTTGTCATTCTTGCAATATTTACATAAAACGATTTTTACTGCAGTTATACGGTACTCATGTACATATGTGTTGTCATAATTTGTTTTTCATTGCCTCACACTTTTAGCAATGTCATATTTCATACACACAAACACCCTCATATATTTTTCAAGAGCTTGATTATTAGAACTCTTCATGATATGAGTAGTCAGTCGCCTTGCCAATTTACGTATCACTTATCTATATGTATATGTATGTGTCTATGAACATGAAAATGAGACCTACAAGCAAAGTTGTTTTTGTAGTAGCAGTAGTTAATAAGTTCACTTGTTTTTGCTGTTTGCATATTTCGGTTACCATGTAAATACCTATGTGTGTGTGGGTTGAAGTTTTTAATTGTGCTCGAGAATGGTTGATCCCAACAGGCAGCAGACGGAAACTGATTCCTTGTTTTCATTTTTGCCTTCCAACATTGTTTTGCCTCATAAACTCTTCATTTTAGACAAGAGCAAGGCAATTAGAAGTCTACTTTATGGCGCATTATGCATATACATTTGTATGTATAAATATATTTCGCCAGAAAGCATGCTAGTAAAAATGATTGAATGCGAGGAAAATGACACCTAAAGTGAAACTTTGTAAAAATTTGCATTTATCCATTTCGTAGTGAAATTGTTGGATGATGGATTCTGCGTTCACTTATTTTTCAAGTTTTCTGGAAATTATCAACCAAAACTAATTAGAGCGGATAATTTTATATAACCTCCACATGAAATTGTATTTTTTGATATTTTTTTCTGGGTATTCTCAATGCCGAAAGATGTTTAGATTCACCGCAACTCTGAACCACTCAGATTTTCTATGTGGTGTATAAGCGTCCCAGACAACCTTGTATTCTTGATTTTTGTAATTTTTTATAAAGTTTTTGTTTGTACATATGGGGCATGCTCTGGAAAAAAGCCACTTGAAAAAAAAGTTCTTTATTTTCTTTGGCAATTATATATCTTATAGTACATGTAAAACCTAAAATAAAACATATGGTTTTAGGTTTGTGTAACGCGGGGTTGCCATATTATAAGGGGCCAAAGTTTTTTGTTAAAAAATTTTCGAACCGTCATAACTTTAAAACTAATGAACAGATTTTAAAACACCATGTGACTTTTTTGTACAGAATTTCTCAAACTTTGAAACTGTATATCGTAAACATTTTTAAAATTAATATTTCATAGCAAAAAATTAAAAAAAAAATTTTTTGGAATTTTTAACAACTTATGCCCCCTTCGATTTTTTTCGAAAATATCTTAAAATGTCCCTTATTTCATCACCTTTTTACCCCCCAAAGGGAATTTTGAGACAGCTACAAATAAAAAACCAACTCAGAACATGATGAAAAATCATTGATTTATGCACTATTATTATCAGATTTAGCGTAACCCAGGATTAACGACGTGGATGTAGCAGACATTTAATCCTTTTTTTTATTATTTTTTTAATTTTTTTGTATTTTTCAAATTTTTAATTTTTTTTTGTTTTTGTTTTTTATTTATAATTATCACGTACTTGAATCTAATATACGTAATAATTAAAAAAAAAGCAAAAACCAAAAAAACAAACAAAAAAAAAATTAACAATTTGAAAAATACAAAAAAATAAAAAAAAAAATATTAAAAAATAAAAAAAACAAAAAGTTATTATATGTCTGCTACGTCCACGTCGTTAATCCTGGGTTACGCTAAATTCTGATAATAATAGAGCATAAATCAATGATTTTTCATCATGTTCTGAGTTGGTTTTTTATTTGTAGCTCATACAAATATTGCTGTCCCAAAATTCCCTTTGGGGGGTAAAAAGGTGATGAACTAAGGAACATTTTAAGATATTTTCGAAAAAAATCGAAGGGGGCATAAGTTGTTAAAAATTCCAAAAAAAAAATTTTTTTAATTTTTTGCTATGAAATATTAATTTTAAAAAGGTTTACGATATACAGTTTCAAAGTTTGAGAAATTCTGTACAAAAAAGTCACATGGTGTTTTAAAATCTGTTCACTAGTTTTAAAGTTATGACGGTTCGAAAATTTTTTTACAAAAAACTTTGGCCCCTTATAATATAGCAACCCCGCGTTACACAGACCTAAACCCATATGCTTTATTTTAGGTTTTACATGTACTATAAGATATATAATTGCCAAAGAAAATAAAGAACTTTTTTTTCAAGTGGCTTTTTTTCCAGAGAATGCCCCATATGTATGGTTGTATTTGCATAAATAAATATTTAATTACTGAAGGGAGAACTTAAAATTAACAATAAAACAATTTTAAGAGCAAATATGGCTTTTTCATATGAACATGCAAATGAATATTTGGGCGGCCATACATAATATACGCACCATTTGTAATCTAGATGGTAATGGCCGTTCTGGATGAAAAATATGAACTTATTTTGCTTCCTTAATAAATTTTATAAATTATTTCTTTCTGTTGTCAAATAATACCTCGATAGATTACTGATTCTTTTAAAATTCTACTCTCTCTTCTTCGTTAAAAGTCGAATTCTCCTGCCTTAGTTAATGTGTAGACAAAGCTAAGATCTGGTAGTTTACATGGTTTCCTTCGTTTTTATTTCACATATTCCTCCAGTATAGAATAGTTATTGATGACCAGAATATACTGAGTTTGTGGAGGGAACCCTTCTCCAGCCTGCTGAATGGCAGTGAAAGTACAACACCAGGAGATGGCGATGGAACGATGAGCTGTATGTGTTATTCGACGACATAGACATAATCCAGCGAAAAACAGCGGCTACGCTGCCTAGGTCATGTTGTTCGAATGGATGAAAGTGCTCCAGCTCTGAAAGTATTCGATGCAGTACCCGCTGGTGGAAGCCGAGGAAGAGGGAGACCTCCACTCCGATGGAAGGACCAGGTGGAGAGGGACCTGGCTTCGCTTGATATAACTAATTGGAGCCAAACTCCCAGAAGGAGGGATACGTGGCGCGCTGTTTTGGCGCATAAGCGGTGTCTACGCCAGTTAAGAAGAAGAAGAAGATTCCTCCAATTGAGTTGTTTGATTAGCGGTAGTAGTTCAAGCACCTATCTCACAAAATTTACGATATCTAGAGGCTTTATAAACCTTAGATTGCCTCAAAATTTTTACAATCGAAATTTGATCATTCGCTCAAACATTGTCAGAACACCGCGTAACTTTATTCATTCAAGAACACGGTAAGAATTTTAGCAGAGTTTCATACTTCACCAAAAACTTCCTACCTTACCTCAAAACTACAAGTTCGTACCTAAAACAAAACCAGTATTTATATCAATGTCATGGTTTTTCTTATTTTAGACACTCACTTCGAACCAAATCAAATGGACGATAATGCACAACACAATGGGAGTGAAGCTGCTTCTGAGGCGACCACGGCCACATGTGAGTACTTTATTTTGATCCTTTGATTTTATATTATTTTTATACTCTCTCAACAAAGATGCTACGAGAGTATAATAGTTTTGTTCACATAACGGTTGTTTGTAACACCCAAAACTAAATGAGTTAGATATAGGGTTATATATACAAAAGTGATCAGGGTGAAGAGTGGAGTTCAAATCCGAATGTCTATCTGTCCGTCCGTCCGTCCGTCCGTCTGACCGTCTGTGCAAGCTGTAACTTGAGTAAGAATTAAGATATCTTAATGAAACTTGGAACACATGTTCCTTGGGGCAGAATTGTGAAAAAATTGTCGAAATTGGACTATAACTTTTCAAAGCCCCAATTATCGAACATGTTAAATTTTAACCGAAAATATGGGTGTGTCTCTGTTCCAAAAACTATAAAAATCGGGTCATAACATCTCCTGGCTCCCATATACCTAATTATAGGTATTTCAAAAATTCGTTGGGCTTTATTCCGCATATATGTATTGGTTAATATGTGAGATATCTTAGCAAAATTAAGTGAACGTATAGTCTTGGATATAGTGTACCCTGCTGGTGAAAATGAAAGAATTACCTCATCACTCATATAGTATAAATTACGATTTTCGTTATTCTATTAAACTTTATGCCGAATTTATGGGTAAATTTTGTATGTTTGTAAGTTTCTTCAATAAATTGTATAGATCATTTGTCAAGTATAAAATGTTCGGCTGCGACCAAAGCCTTTCCTTACTTGTTTAATAATACATTTATTTTTATTGCAGTAAAGAAAGTCCGGATCGTGATTAATTAAGCCGTGATTGTATCTAGCTTGAGAGTATTCGTAAAGTCCACAGATGTGAGTATGCATCCAAGTGGCAAATCTTTTGGGAAATTATTAGTAATATCATTATCTACAGCAGCACATGTTCAGGGTTCCACGAATAGAACATGGCACGCAATTACTCATTAACAATTATTCAAAATTTGTTCAAATATAAAAAATTAATGTTCAGTTATAAATATTTAAAATTTGATTAAATAATTAAAACCAAAATAAATAGTTATGTTTCTTAATTTATATGGAACAAACAGGTAAGCTACATGTACTTCAAACAATCTTTAGCATTTGAAAACATAACTAAAAATTAATCATATTGAATAAAATGCATTTTAATAATCTAAAATTAAATATAAAATATTTACTACCATAAATCAACATCGACTTCATGTAAAACTCAAATTCTATAATAAAAAATAAGTTATCAATATCGGTTGGCAACACTGCAGTGCACTGCTCCGAAGCAAGGTGAGCTCAGAATAAAACTTCAAATGATGTGTTTCACACTACCATTTCATATCGTACACGATCACACGGTCTCTCTCACAAAAACAATCAAACTCCATGAAGTTCGAATAATGCAACAACTTGACTTCGAACAACACGATGAAGCAAAGCTTTGTCGTTATTGTGACGAAGGTCAGATAATGCAAAAGCAAAATGAAACACACTTAGTATTTGTTATTTTATGAACGAACTCGACATTTGGAACACAAGTGCATTGTTACAGCAGATGACGGACACAGCACATTTGCTGTGCAGTCTGCATTCTTCTCGCGCACCAATAACTTGATATACGATAACCCGCGCTGTACCAGACGATCATAAACATTAGCACTGCACTTTATGAAGTACAACAATTGCATTGTCTACATTTAGTACCTACAACATATAGCAACAACACGACATTTGGAAAACATTATTGCTGGTGTTAATAAAAATGTTGATCGAATTATTGCAATTCATATGAATTTATATGCATTTGATCGTCGGCACCCTTAGACTTGGAGCCATTTGTTGTCTCCAAATTTAATTTTGTAAGCCTATGGAATTTTACAAGAAAATCGTATTTTAGACTTTGCCAGTATGCTATTAGAAATATTGTTTTCGGAACGATGGTAAAAATGCCTGGTAGAAAACGATGGTGTTTGCTGTGCTGAAAATTATTTTCAACGGCAGGGACACACATACACACACATTCACATACTTTTGCTTGGAGCAATACTTTTGTTGGTAGAAATTTGTAGTCAAATATAGCAGGAGGCAATTTTAATATACACCTTATATGTTTTATGAGCGATCGGTAAAATATCATTTTTAATTTTAGGAAATTTAGAACAGACAAAAAAATGTGTAATGCGATCGACGCCGCTTCATTTGTTCACATTTTCGTTCATTTTATGTCAAAGATCATCCCAAGGTACCAGGCGATCAGAAATGATAGCAGCAAGCAAAACTCCTAAAATATTTACAATAACAAAATACATATTGGTATGCAGCACTAAATGCCTTGTTTAGTTCTAGGGACGATTTGACAATCGGAGCCAGTGTGTGTTGTTACTTTACTGCAAATTCCTCAATATGTAGAAATTGTTTTTATATGTCTGGTATGCGCCTGGGGTGCTATGATATTTATTATTGCTTTAGGAACGACTTGGCAATTGAAACTAATGTACACATGTTGTTGGTATGCTGAATATACCAGCAGGTACTTTTCGCATATTTGGGACACTTACTGCTCTGTTTTGTGCGCCTGGTAGAAATCGATGCTACATGACCTGTTGAAAATTATTTTCAGCGACGAGGCCACACACACAGACATATATATTTTGTATGAAAATGCTTTGCGCTATACCAGGCGATCATGAAAAATAGCAACACAAGATGGACAAAATTTACAATAACAAAATATAAGCAAAATGTTTTCCTAAAATATTTACAATAACAAAATACATATTGGTATGCAGCATTAAATGCCTTGTATAGGTCTAGGGACGATTTGACAATCAGAGTTAATGTGTGTTGTTCTTCTCTGCAAATTGCTCAATGCGTAAAAATTGTTGTTATATTCGAAAGACCTCCAGCTTCGTTTTGTTTTTGCGCTCGGTATGCACTACCTGCTGACATATTCACTAACAGCATTCCAACAACATGACTTGTATCAGTTCCATATCATTTCTGAAACAACAATGAATATCACATTTCGCATTCGAACTTGATTCGAACTTCCATTTTATACTGCATATCAATATGTATTTTGTTGCTGACGATTTCGTTCGGATTCCACCATCAGTACCAACACTAAACACTAAGTACAATATGCATATATTTTGTTTTTGTACTTTTTTGTTCATTTTTTCTGCTACTACTTTTCATGATCGCCTGGTATAATACTTTACACTGTTCTTACAAAATATGTATGTGAATGGGTCTGTGTGTGTCTTTATGACGCAGAAAATAATTTCATCAATGCAGTGGCATCGTTTTTTACCAGACGCTCAAAGTGGTGAAGTAGGTGTCCCATATGTTTTAAATGAACCAGCTGGTATTCTCAGCATTCCAACAACATACATTGGTTTCAGTTGTGCTATCGGTCCCGAAACAATAATAAATATCATAGCATACCAGGTGCATACCGAGCGCTAAAACAAAACGAAGCAGTCGGTGTTTCGAATATAAAAACAATTTCTACGCATTGAGGAATTTGCAGTATGCATACATTAACTCTGATTGTCAAGTTGTTCCTATAACTAAACAACGCAGATCATTTTGCATACCAATATGTATTTTGTTGTTTTTTAGGAGGAAATTTGTTTGCTGCTATCGTTTCTGATCGCCTGATACATTGCGACGACCTTTTACGGAAAATGTATGAAAATAAAGGGTGATTTTTTAAGAGCTTGATAACTTTTTAAAAAAAAAACGCATAAAATTTGCAAAATCTCATCGGTTCTTTATTTGAAACGTTAGATTGGTTCATGACATTTACTTTTTGAAGATAATTTCATTTAAATGTTGACCGCGGCTGCGTCTTAGGTGGTCCATTCGGAAAGTCCAATTTTGGGCAACTTTTTCGAGCATTTCGGCCGGAATAGCCCGAATTTCTTCGGAAATGTTGTCTTCCAAAGCTGGAATAGTTGCTGGCTTATTTCTGTAGACTTTAGACTTGACGTAGCCCCACAAAAAATAGTCTAAAGGCGTTAAATCGCATGATCTTGGTGGCCAACTTACGGGTCCATTTCTTGAGATGAATTGTTCTCCGAAGTTTTCCCTCAAAATGGCCATAGAATCGCGAGCTGTGTGGCATGTAGCGCCATCTTGTTGAAACCACATGTCAACCAAGTTCAGTTCTTCCATTTTTGGCAACAAAAAGTTTGTTAGCATCGAACGATAGCGATCGCCATTCACCGTAACGTTGCGTCCAACAGCATCTTTGAAAAAATACGGTCCAATGATTCCACCAGCGTACAAACCACACCAAACAGTGCATTTTTCGGGATGCATGGGCAGTTCTTGAACGGCTTCTGGTTGCTCTTCACCCCAAATGCGGCAATTTTGCTTATTTACGTAGCCATTCAACCAGAAATGAGCCTCATCGCTGAACAAAATTTGTCGATAAAAAAGCGGATTTTCACATTTCGAACCGAACACTGATTTTGGTAATAAAATTCAATGATTTGCAAGCGTTGCTCGTTAGTAAGTCTATTCATGATGAAATGTCAAAGCATACTGAGCATCTTTCTCTTTGACACCATGTCTGAAATCCCACGTGATCTGTCAAATACTAATGCATGAAAATCCTAACCTCAAAAAAATCACCCGTTATAAATAATAAACGACTGCGGTCTCATTAAACATTTTTTGTTTGCTCTAAATTACCTTATATGTATTGTGCTTTCTACCAGGCGCTCATAAAACACAGAAGGTGTTTATTAGAATTGCCAGCTGGTATATCCTCCAATAACAAATATGTCGTTCCTATCCATCATAACATCAGTACCAACACTATATATTATGTATAATATGCATATTTTTGTTACTGCACATTTTAGTTCATCATGCCAAGACTTTCAGTATAAAATGTAAGAATGTGTGTGTCACTGCCGTTGACGGAGCAGCAAGTCTTTCGAATATAACAACAATTTCTACGCATTGAGGAATTTGCAGCGAAGAACAACACACATTAACTCTGATTGTCAAATCGTCCCTAGACCTATACAAGGCAATTAATGCTGCATACCAATATGAATTTTGTTATTGTAAATATTTTAGGAATTTTCTTGCTGCTATCATTTATGATCGCCTCGTACATTGTAATGATCTTCCACAAGCAATGTATGTAGCCAAATGAAGCGGCAGTATGAAAATGTGTGTCCCTGCCATTGAAAATAATTTTCAGCAAGGCAATTTTCTTTTTCTACCAGGCGCTCGTAACAGCACATATAAGTACATAACAGGTGTCCCAAATATACATATGAAAATTACCAACTGGTAATTCCAACAACATAAATTGGTTTCATTTGTACTATATTTGTCATCATTTGTAGGCATATAAAAACAATTCTTACTCATTTAGGAATTTACAATGAAGTAACAACACAAATTGGTTCCAATTGAGAAATTGTTTCTAGGAATAAACTAGGCATTTTATATTGCATATTAGTAAACATATGTTTTGTTGCTGCAGTTTTAAAGGGATTTTGCTTGTTGTTATCATTTATGAACATCTGGTACATTGTAGCAAATTCTCATATAAAATATGAGGAAATTGAGAGATCCGTACGATCTCCTTGTAAAATGCCATGTGCTAATAAAATAATAATTAGATTGTTTGTGAATTATCTTTTTTTTTTCTGAAATCCCGATAACAAGGCCCAACAAATGTTTCCCAGTATCTACCAGGCGCTCATGAACGTATGTAAATTCATATGAATTATAATTCTGCCAAAATTTTACTTAACACCAGAAATAATGTTTTCCAAATGTCAATGTTTCTTAAAGTTAGTACAAAATGCAGAGATTGTAATTGTTGTACTTCATAAAGTGCAGTGCTAATATTTATGATCGCCTATTACAGCGCAGGTTATCTGATATGAAGTTATTGGTGCGCGAGAAGAATGCGGACTGCACAGCAAATGTGCTGTGCTCTAAAAATGCACTTGTGTTCCAAATGTTCAACTCGTTCTTTGTGCATGTGCATTATCTCATATTCGTCACAATAACAACAAAGCTTTGCTTCGTCGTGCTGTTCGAAGTCAAGTTGTTGCATTATTCGAACTTCATGGAGTTTGATTGTTTTTGTCAGAGAGACCGTGTGATCGTGTACGATATGAAATGGTAGTGTGAAACACAGCATTTGAAATTTTATTCTGAGCTCACCTTGCTTCGGAGCAGTGTTGCCAACCTACATTTATAATTTATTTTTCAGAATTTGAGACTTACATGAATGTGTCATGCGAATGTTGATTTGTGGTAGTAAATATTTTATATTTAATTTTAGATTTTTTATTCAATATGATTCATTTTTAGTTATCTTCTCAAATGCTAAAGATTGCTTGAAGTACATGTAGCTTACCTGTTTGTTCCATATAAATTAAGAAACATAACTATTTATTTTGGTTTTAATTATCTAATCAGATTTGGAATATTTATAACTGAACATTAATTTTTTATATTTGAACAAATTTTGAATAATTTTTAAAGAGCAATTGTGTGCCATGTTCTGTTCGTGGTACCCTTTACATGTGGTACTGTAGATAATGATATTAATAGTAATTTCCACCAAGGTTTGCGGTAATGCCACTTAGATGTAAACTCATATCTGTGAGCTTTACAAATACTCTCAAGCTTAACAATCACGGCTTAATTAATCACGATCCGGACTTTATTTACTGCAATAAAAATAAATTTATTATTAAACAAGTAAGGAAAGGCTAAATTCGTGTGCAACCGAAGATATTAAGATAACACACAATTTGACCCATATATTCGGTATAAAGTATGGTAGAAAAACGAAAATCATCATATATAGTATATAGGCTGAGGTAATTCCTGAACCGATTTCACTCATTTTCATCACCAACATACATTATAACTAAGATTATATGCTCACTTAATTTGGCTAAGATATTTCATATATTACCTGATTTATAAGCTATTAAGCCCATCGTATCTTTGAAAATCGTATAATTAGCAATATGAGAGCTAGGGGAAGTTATGACCTGAGTTTAACCATTTCTGATACAGAGACACACTATTAGAAGAAAAAGATTTACTCTGAATTAAATTAAGATATCTGAGAGATTTATCGATATTTTTGGTGAAAAACTACTATAAGGCACTGAGTTCTTCATATTCGACATCCAGGACATTGAAAAGTTATAGTCCGATTTGGACAATTTTTTTACAAGTGATGCCACGGATCATATACAGTATTTGTGTAAAGTTTTATTTCGCTATCTTCATTGGTTCCTTATAAAGTGAAGGAATCAGATGGAGTTCAAAATTGAGTTATATGGGTCGTGGTTGTGAACCGATTTCATCCATTTTCCACACGTGTCATAAGGGTGTCAAGAAAATATTATATACCAAATTTCATTGAAATCTGTCGAGTAGTTCCTGAGATATGGTTTTTGAGCCATAAGTGGGCGACGCCACGCCCATTTTCGAAAGTAACCTTCCTATGGTGCCAAGAAACAAGTGTGTCAAGTTTTATCAAGATATTTTAATTTTTTCTCAAGTTACAGCTTGCATAGACGGACGGACGGACGGACAGACAGACATTCGGATTTTGACTCACATCGTCGCTCTGATCACTTTGGTATATATAACCCTACAAAACTATAATACTATCTTAGCAACTTTGTTGCGAGAGTATAAAAATAATATAAGATCAAAAGATCAAAATAAAGTACTCACATGTGGCCGTGGTCGCCTCAGACGCAGCCTCATTCTCATCGTGGAACGCTTTGTGTTGGGCATAAGCGTCCTTTTGATTTGCACTTCGAAGTGAGTGTCTAAAAGAAGAAAAACCATGACATTAATATAAATACTGGTTTTATTTTAGGTCTAAAGGTGATGAAATCTGTGTAAAGAAAAATATTTTAGCTATGTCAAGATAAATACACTTTAAATAAGGCAGGCAAATTCGACTTTTTAACGAAGAAGAGAGATTAGAATTTTAAAAGAATCAGTAATCAATCGAGGTATAATTTGACAAGAGAAAGAAATAATTTATAAAATTTATTAAGAAAGCAAAATAAGTTCATATTTTTCATCCAGAACTGTCATTACCATCGAGATTACAAACGGTGCGCATATTATGTATGCACGCCCAAATATTCATTTGCATGTTTATATGAAAAGGCCATATTTGCTCTTAAAATTGTTTAATTGTTAATTTTAAGTTATCCCTTCAGTAATTAAATATTTAATTATGCAAATACAACCATACATATGTACAAACAAAAACTTTATAAAAAATTACAAAAATCAAGAATATAAGGTTGTCTGGGACGCTTATACACCACATAGAAAATCTGAGTGGTTCAGAGTTGCGGTGAATCTAAACATCTTTCGGCATTGAGAATACCCAGAAAATAGATATCCAAAAATACATATTGAGGCCTTTAATTTCATGTGGAGGTTATATAAAATTATCGAGTCTAATTAGTTTTGGTTGATAATTTCCAGAAAACCTAAAAAATAATTGAACGCAGAATGCACCATCCAACAATTTCAATACGAAATGGATAAATGCCAATTTGTAATGAGTTCCACCTTAGGTGGTAAAGAGGTTGATATCACTTTCCTCGCAATCAAGCATTTTTGCTAGCATGTATTTTGGGGAAATATAAATGAAAGCTAAAACAAGGAACCAGTGTGTGTGTGCTGCGTCCCGGTAGCAACCACTCTCGAGTATAATTAAAAACTTCAACCCACATACACATATATATTTACACGGTAGCCGAAAAATGAAAACACCCAAAACAAATGAACTTAATAACTGCTACAAAAACAAGCAGAGCTTGTAGGTCTCACTTGCACTCTCATAGAGATATACATATACATATTGATATATATAAGTGGTACGCAAATTGGCAAGGCGACTGTTTACTCATATCATTACTTTATTTATACAAAACTATATAATAGCTAATAAATGAACGCGAGTTGAAAATACCCGCAACAGCGCAGCTTTTAAGCTAATAGCATTAAAATGCAAGCAACATGCATTTGTCATGCGAGTTGGCATAGTTTAAACCCCATTGAGCTCTTCGGGTTCATAAATTTTAATAGAAATAAATAAAGCATGACGAAGGACTGCGTGGCAATGTGCAAACAAGTTTAAAGCTCAAAGGTAGCTTTTGCCATTCAAATGCGGTATTTTGAAAATTTCAACGAATGTTCAATGTTTCATGCAATTGTTGATTTAGGATTTGCATACAAACTATACGCAGATGTGACAGATGAAATTATGTGTAAATGCAAATGACGAATTCGAAATTTTGGAAGCATGACTTAGGTTAGGTTAGGTTGGTCTGGTAGGCCTGCAGGCCATGCATAGACCAGTTATGGTCCTTTGCGATACCAGAATGGAGTGTAGTAGACATCGTTTAGGATGCCTGCGCCTGACGTGAATTTTAATAGCTTATGAGGCTTCACTAACGCTATCTCCTCTAGCTTATCGTATTGTGGGGCCGCTAAGTACCTAAAGCGCTGTCTCGCTAACGCACTACAAACGCAGAAGAGATGATCACCGTTTCCTTGGTGTCTCGCTCTTGACATTTTCTGCATTCCTCCCGATCTGACAGCCCCATCATATAGGCATGTGCCGCTACTAGGCTGTGACCGGTAAGAATGCCAACCATGGTCCTACAACGCTTTCTATCGAGCTCCAGTAAGAACATTGTGTATTTTTTATCTACCGCTTTGCACATAACTTGTGCAGTAGTTTTTCACCCCGGTAGAGCCTTCCAGCGAGATATTAGTTTTTTTGCCATGCACCTGTCTATGTCGTCGTACAGAATGTGCATGGGTTTACCGATGTTGATCATGTTTCCGGGTGACAGCTGTACACCACTCTTGGCAATCCCGTCTACGATTTCGTTGCCCTCGATGCATTTATGGCCTGGTGCCCAGTAGAAGTGTAGCCTCATATTCCTGGCGACCCTCTCCACCGCTGCCCTGCTGCCCAAGACACTTTTGGCCGATATTCGACACGAGGTTGGAAGGATGATTGAAGAGAGCAACAATGATGAATTAAAAAATTCACAAATTGCTTTTCGGAATTCATTAAATTTTTTAAGGTAATAAATGTTTGTAGATTGAAGTGATGTTTTCACGAAGGTTAAAAAATTTGGAAATACAATAAGTTAATTGAAAATTGACAATCAATCAAACTGGACAAATAGGAATAATGCTATAACTTCAGAAGGTGGACACAATTTTCTGTGACTGTTTTGTTTCTGAAATATATTTTCTATTAAGCATTTTAGAAAAGTTAGACGAAGAGGATAATAATTAAAAAATTACCTAAAGACGCAGCGACATTTTTTCCAGAAATTTCATATATTAAACTGCAACTGACCAATATTAATCTAATTTGATACATAAGATGTCCATGACTCACTCTGAAACTAGTTGTAATCGATATTTCGAGATATTTAAATGCTTTAAATTCTGAAAAAAATTATATTCGAATCCGTCCAAAAGTTGACCTTTCATTATTCCATATTTGTTATGAATGTTTTCTTACATTTTGTGGAGAATATTCATTATTTTTATATGAAGTTCCAACTACTATATATATAGACTGTAAATAATGTGTTGGAGTAGTGAAACTGCAAAGAGGATACAACTAAGTTAGTAAGGTCATAGTGACCAAGTGGTTCAGCCGAAAGCTTAATTGAGAAAAAGAAGCGATTACAAAAGTTTGACTCACGTCTAGGCAATTAAACAATAATAAATTTGCTAAAACATAAAATAAGGTGTTTGAAAACTGATAACTGACAACTGCATATACGAGGCACGCAATATTTGCTAAAAATAATTTTTTAATAAAATTAAAAACACTTCAAAAATCCATACGATATAATAATAATCATAAATGAAATGCAAGTGTGTATTTTATCGAAAAAATGTGGTTATGTAAGTCGTCATTTATTGGCAAAAAAAAAGTTGAAAAAGTCTCCATACAATATCTCTAAAAAAATTAAATACAGAGATAATTTTTATTTTGTTTTTGAATGTCAATAATTGTTACGTCCACAGCAATTTGTACATACACATTTGAAAGTTCATTTCAACAACACTATCGCTATTTTTTCATTTACTCAACGACATTTACTTTGTTTTCATTTTTATTATAATTACGGTATTATATTTATAATAGTACTAATTAAACCTTCATATCAAAATATAGTTTTTTTCGACGTCATTATTCACAGGACAATGGTGTTAAATCTACTTTGACGACTGTTGAATTAAATTTGTACAAACAAACAACTACGCCTATTTACAGTCATCAGACGCGTTCTGTTTGGTTTTGCGTGATACATGGCGTATGAGTGACCTAAAAGTTGGCGCGCAATTTTTTATGAGACATTCATTTGCACAGCGCCCCCAGGTATGTATGGCAGTGAGGGTAAATATATAAATTGAGGATATATGTAAAGATGAATGATATACTAACCAAGATCCGGGCTTTAACTTGGTATCGCCGCTGCTGGTGGTTGAATCAACGGCTGCGACCAAACATGACTTTTTAACGCTGGAAATGAATGGTCTGACTCCCATTTTGTTTTGCATGACTAACGGGCAAAATATGGATGATTGAGAAAAGCTTGTGTGTTAGTTAAAGTATGGCAATTTGTATGTAAAGACCCAGTGATGTCGACAAAACCAGGGAAAGCACAAAGTCGCACATATACAAATGCATACACATATTGTCCAACTTGTATGAGAAATTCAATTCTACTTTGCAGAAAGAATAAAAATAGTGCCTTATTTCGTGGCAATAAAAACGTTTGTCAATTACTTGTGTATGTCTGACACATGCAACATGCACACCAATCTACAAACAAATGCATACAAATCATCAAATATTATAGCAAGACCATCAGCAATCACCACTTTAAATACAATTCAGTAGTTACCATGCTAATAACATTGGACCAAAAAATCCGAAAACTAGTAAGAGCAGAAAAATTGTAACAGAAGATGTATGTGGTCGCAAAGTGCAGCGAGTGAGTGCCTAAGTGACCAGGACGAGCTGACAGGACTGGAAGGGCAAATGTTGGTCTATAACGAAACTTACTGCATACCAATGAGTTCGAAGTTCAAGTGCAATTGTAGTCAAGCATGTTTTATTGCACGCTAGTGTATGTGTGTGTGGGTGAGTTGTTTTATTAAAATTGTTACCGCTTTAGAAATGCGAGCAATTATTCTATTAATATTTATAATTATTAAATATTTTATATGGAAAAATTTACCCACTGATACACCCACATATAACCGTAGATCGAGCTTTAAAAAAACTTCATAATTCCAGCTATGTATCAATTTTGATACATACTATTTACTTTTATTGATAAATTTCAGGCAAATATAATTAAAATAATTACATGTTTATGTGTTATGAATGCAATCTATGCAAATATTTTTGGCATATCTGTCGTTGCAGCACGGCTTTTTACATAAGAAGCAGAATGACGATGTCCACTTGTTTTTATGTTCTCCAGAATGACAGAATTTTGACACCATGCGCGGTTTTTTTCGGAGACTTATCATTCTTTTGTTCATTATTACTAGTGTCAGGAATATTCTGGAATGACAGTTTGGAAAGCAGCGCCAAAGATAATTCGTTCCTTGGGCTTTTTTTTCGTTTTTCCATATAGGGCTTTGCCAATGAAATTGCTAACTCATGCAGGAAACATTTACGTTTTGTGTGCTTTTGAGTTTGCTTCCAATTCGGATCAATATCGTTATACAAAATATACGAATTCAAAGCAGAAATATCGATTATGTTGGAAAATACCGCCATAGTCCAACGATTATTTTTACGTTTGCAAGAGCAACAACATTTTGTCAACCGTGTCGACGCCTCCCTTCGTTGAGTTATAAAAAGAGATGATTTCGGGCAACTTTTTCGACTCATTCTCAATATTAGGTGCGTGATGTAATGTGCTCATAACAACTGTACATTTGTTCTTATGACTGATATACAAAACGAGAGTGGTATCAGGAGTGAAAGCAAAAGTTGATTAATATCGTGGAACTTTCTTGCAATTCAGTAGCTTTGGAGGAATAGACCTTTTATTTTTTGCGCATAGTTCCAACCATTGTCATTTGCTTTTGTAATAATTTTTGGCCAAGGCTGTGAGATGAAAAAAAGTTGTTCATGGTGACATTATGTCCTTTCAACCCATCAACTAAATCCAGAACGACTCGTTCTCCTTGATTCCTCTCAGTGTTTTCGGTTACGCCTTTCCCCAAGTATGGTTGTATTATCCATACATAGCACGTGCGTGAATCAACAAGTAGCGAAAATTTCAAACCGTATCTCTCGGGTTTCGATGGAATATACTGGCGAAATTTACAACGACCATGAAACGCGTACAAGTATTTAACAAAATAACTTAATATTCAAAAAAGAAGCACTTCACCTAATAAAACACAACACAAATATCAAAAATAGCGTCGCAAATGACGTGCACCGCAGCAAAAAACGTTTGAAATGCTATATGTATCAAAATTGATACATAGCTTGTGTCTAAACTTGTTTACAAAAATAATTTGATTTAAACATTTACAAATTTGGATTTTCTTTTTTCCATCTTATACAAGTAGAGTCTTAAAACTAAAATAAAGCCAAATTAAATATAGTTGAAATCACCTGCTTTACTGAAATGTGACGTATTTTCAAACGGATTTAAACTAACAAACACACACATACACATACATACACCTATAGTTATATTCACTCATATATGAGTGAAGTATACTTATGTTTTCATAGAAATGGTGCATTTGTCTATGTGCTGGTAGTAAAAGAGTTTATCTATGCAAACACGTGCCGAAAGCGGCTCCTACAAAATTTAAACACTTTTAAACATCACACAGACACCTCACACATGTAACGGGTGATTTTTTTGAGGTTAGGATTTTCATGCATTAGTATTTGACAGATCACGTGGGATTTCAGACATGGTGTCAAAGAGAAAGATGCTCAGTATGCTTTGACATTTCATCATGAATAGACTTACTAACGAGCAACGCTTGCAAATCATTGAATTTTATTACCAAAATCAGTGTTCGGTTCGAAATGTGTTTCGCGCTTTACGTCCGATTTATGGTCTACATAATCGACCAAGTGAGCAAACAATTAATGCGATTGTGACCAAGTTTCGCACTCAGTTTACTTTATTGGACATTAAACCAACCACACGAATGCGTACAGTGCGTACAGAAGAGAATATTGCGTCTGTTTCTGAGAGTGTGGCTGAAGACCGTGAAATGTCGATTCGTCGCCGTTCGCAGCAATTGGGTTTGTGTTATTCGACCACATGGAAGATTTTACGCAAAGATCTTGGTGTAAAACCGTATAAAATACAGCTCGTGCAAGAACTGAAGCCGAACGATCTGCCACAACGTCGAATTTTCAGTGAATGGGCCCTAGAAAAGTTGGCAGAAAATCCGCTTTTTTATCGACAAATTTTGTTCAGCGATGAGGCTCATTTCTGGTTGAATGGCTACGTAAATAAGCAAAATTGCCGCATTTGGGGTGAAGAGCAACCAGAAGCCGTTCAAGAACTGCCCATGCATCCCGAAAAATGCACTGTTTGGTGTGGTTTGTACGCTGGTGGAATCATTGGACCGTATTTTTTCAAAGATGCTGTTGGACGCAACGTTACGGTGAATGGCGATCGCTATCGTTCGATGCTAACAAACTTTTTGTTGCCAAAAATGGAAGAACTGAACTTGGTTGACATGTGGTTTCAACAAGATGGCGCTACATGCCACACAGCTCGCGATTCTATGGCCATTTTGAGGGAAAACTTCGGAGAACAATTCATCTCAAGAAATGGACCCGTAAGTTGGCCACCAAGATCATGCGATTTAACGCCTTTAGACTATTTTTTGTGGGGCTACGTCAAGTCTAAAGTCTACAGAAATAAGCCAGCAACTATTCCAGCTTTGGAAGACAACATTTCCGAAGAAATTCGGGCTATTCCGGCCGAAATGCTCGAAAAAGTTGCCCAAAATTGGACTTTCCGAATGGACCACCTAAGACGCAGCCGCGGTCAACATTTAAATGAAATTATCTTCAAAAAGTAAATGTCATGAACCAATCTAACGTTTCAAATAAAGAACCGATGAGATTTTATGCGTTTTTTTTTTTTAAAAAGTTATCAAGCTCTTAAAAAATCACCCTTTATGTAGGATTATATATTTTTAACATGTGGCATACTCTTTCAATATTTTCTTCCAATCCAGACTGCATGTACGAGTCTCTGTGTGTGTGTGTTATAAGGTTTTCAGCATAAAACTGATTTAGTCATCAGCGGAAACATTTATGTTCAGCGGAGAGGGGCGAAGCGACACACACATGTTAAATTTTTGTATATGAGTTGTCGGCGTTGTCGTGTAAAACATGCGAAACAGAGCAAATTCACAGATAAATTCAAACATTTCAATATCTTCAAGGTTAACTGTGTCAACTAATTACAATACACAAAATGTACTCAAGCTTTATACTATTTATATATTTAAAAAGAAGAAGTTATAATTTGCAAAAAGAGGAGCCAAATCGATATATAAATAAACATTTCAAATTTCCAGCGGATTTCAAGGGCAATAAAAATAAAATGTGTAGAATTGTTATAAAACTCAACAAGGCATAAAAACAGTAATCTTCTGTTAATTGCACAACTTGTGATTGCCTGCGATTTACACAACACTACAGCATCCACGCCGGATAAATTTAATGAGGCACTTTGTCGCGAAAATCAACAGAAACATACCAATGTTCAACCAAAAGTTGAAACATTAAAAACGTACGCATGAAAAACACCAAACGCAATGCGAAGCCTTGAGCATTTGATATGTTTGCGCCGAAGAATGAAATGTTTGAAGAATAAAAAATCAGAAAACAAAAAAAAGCAGAGTTGTGTTGCAATTGATTACAACATTCATTTGCTTTCAATCTCACAAACTTTATTATCCTTTACAGTCACTTATAGATGGTATCTTTGCCAACGCTCCACCAACAACCCCCACTCCACCTCTACATATGCCTGTCTTGTATGACATCTTCTGCATATTGTTGTAACTTATTAGCCCATAAGCCGATTATGTCGGCACAAGCTGGCGAGCGAGTGAAGGAGCTTATTGTATTCACTTAAAATTCTTAATTAAAAGTACAAACAGATAAATATATTATATAAAAGAGGGAAACACAGAAGCGAGAAATGCAAATAAATATCAAATGTGGGAAAATAATGTATTCCATGCAAGGAGGGGTAATTAAGGTGACGTAATCGCAGCTTTACATGTATATATATGTTTTGAATAAAATAACATAAATATATATATATGTATATGTATATTTATATATATTTATATTATGAATTAGTAGAAGTACAACATGGCGTATACGTAACATTCTAAACCTTTTTCAAAGGTACGAAGGAACTTAAAAGTGTAAGTTATTATATTAATGAAATATATTATGTTAATATTAATTATAATATTTTCTTATAAATTTCGAAATATAAAAATAAATTTCCTGCGAAAAATCACTGCAACAAATCAAGACCAACATTCATCAACCGAATTCTGGTGCCGCCACCCAATGTTACCTTATTTAACTGCTAATAATTGCATATTTGAATTTGTGTATGTACGAGGGTAGACTGATAAGATAGTAAGTTGAAAATATAATGGGAATGGAATACAGCTTGCATACGAAGACGGTCTGATAATTGTGTATTGCTGAATTTAAGTAAAAACTCACCGACACAACACCAGCAACAACAAATAACAGGGCACACAGAGTAAAGCCAAAGAAATGGCTGGTAAGTGTCTAATATAAACAAAAACAAAAAGCAATTAAATGTAAATGCACGAACAGGAGAAGCAGAAGACGAAGAAGCAACGACGCGAGACAAAATGCGGTGAAATATGGAATCTCAGAGTGCAGTGTAGTACGAAAGGTGTTGTTGGTGTTGTTTTTGCTGCTGTTGAATTTGTGGTGTACACGTGCATCCCTGTAGGCGCTCAGGTGCACATAAATATAAGAGAAAGTTGAAGAATACAAAACCGCAAAAAGTGAAATGTGTACCGCAGAACCACCGCGGGACGGGATGTAGCGATATGACAAACGGTGTAAATGAATGTGTTGCATTGGTCTGTTGGTGCCTCCTGATGCCTGGTTTAGTGATGGGAATTGCGCATATAAATAAAGGTAAAACATCATGTAAATGTTTGTAATTTAATTAATAGCTGGCGATATTTTTTGCATTCAAAAAATCAGAAGAAGGAGGACAGTTGCACGAATTCTTACAATTACAGTCGCCCCCATAGGTGCCTTTGAAAACGGTGATTCCGAAGATTGACCAATCAGCCGCTATTTCGTACCAAAATGTAAACTTTTGATTAATTTTTCCTTTCGCCCAAAATAGAATACCAAAGTGAGGACTCTTTGAAGTCTCTAGTCTGGCGAATTAACGAAAAAAATTTTTTAAAGTTGAAATTTAGAATTCTAATATTAAACAAGGGCTACGTTTGGGTGTAACCGAACATTTTATACTCTCGGAATTTATTTATTTAATTTCATTAATATAACACACAATTTGACTGACAGATTCGACATATATGTATATATGGTATAAAATCCATTGAAAGTTTGAAACCCCTAATATTAGGTACATGGGAGCTAGGGGAAGTCATGACCCAATTTCACTCATTGCAAGGATACATATTATTAGAAGATATATATTTCCTCTGAATTTCTTCAAAATATCTAAGAGACTTAACTATAATTTCGGTAAACAATTTATTCGAAACTCTGAGGTCCTCATATTCGATATATGGGGTCTTGAATACTTATGTTCCGATTTTGGCGATTTTTAGAAGGGCGATGCCATTCTTTAAATGTAGTATTTGTGCAAAGTTCTGTTTCGATATCTTCACTAGTGCTTACTTTATATATTGTAAAGTAAACGATTCAGATCGACTTCAAAGTTCTTGTCTAAAGGAAGTAGGTGTGGTTGTGAACCGATTTGGCCTATTTTCAAAACATATCATTGGGATGTAAGGAAAATATTACAAACCGAATTTCATTGAAATTGGTCGAGTAGTTTCGAAGATATAGTGTTTGACACATAAGTGGGCGGAACCACGCCCATTTAAAATTTTGTATACCATTTTGAGTGCAGCTCTTCTGCACCATCTTTATAATGAAATTTAAGGTTTTTGGTAGTTTGGACTATATAAGGAAATGCCTGAAAAAAACGACTCCTGAGAGTTTCGTTGATATAGCTTTAGTAGTTTAAGAGATATATATTATACAAAAAACTTAGGAAGAGGCGGGTTCACGCCCACTTTCCCAAAAAAATTAAATCCAAATATGCGTCTAAGGCTTGTTTTAGGCCTTTGTACCAAATTTCACTTTCCTAGCTTAATTTATGGCTTAGTTATGGCTGTTTATGTGTTTTCGGTTATCGCCATTTTGTGGGCGTGGCAGAGGTCCAATTCCGCCTATCTTCGAACGTAACCTTCTTATGGTGCCAAGGAACACGTGTACGAAGTTTCATTAAGAAATCTCAATTTTTACTCAAGTTACAGCTTGCACGGGCGGACAGACGGACATCCGGATTTCAACTCGTCTCGTCATCCTGATCATTTTGATATATATAACCCTATATCTAACTCGTTTAGTTTTAGGATTTACAAACAACCGTTCTGTGGACAAAACTATAATACTCTCTTATCAACTTTAATATAAAAATGTTGTTGCAGATAATAATCAGTGATTACAAAAATTTGATTTCATTATTTACTTAAATTCAAATGAATTGTATACCTTGAGTCGAATTGAGCAAAAAAATGTTGAGCAACACCAATAATTGCGTGGTTAATTTGCAGTTTTGTACACTTCACTTCTTACGCCTAACGGCATTAATATTATAGCAACACCAGGGAAGTAAAAGTGAAATATAATCAGCAGATGAAAGATACAGGATAAGAACAGATGAAGCTGCGCAACCGGCTGTAAGAAGAAACGTTGAGAGCGAGACGAAGAATCCTTCAATTAAAGAACGCACACGTTTGCAATTAAGTGGTCGCTAGTGACTTGGTATTCGCTTACAATTAAACAAGGATACCATTGAGGCTGCCTAGGTTGCCGTGAAAGCGGAAAATGTGCAAAATTTAATTTTACTTAGCTCTCATTTAGTTTGCATTTTGCAGTCCTTTTTTCTTTTCATTACTACCACAGTCTATGTGTTCGAGTGTGTTTTCTAAACACACCAAGAATGATTGTTCAATGTAAATTTGGCTCTGAGTGTACTTACTTCTACTTGACGGTGCGCTAACATATGCCGATGAGCGTCGCTTCAGTCCACTTGTGCCGTCATTATTGCTTCCGACTAGCAGAAATCGTGACAGTGACAGCAACGTTTTGAATAGGTCAGTCACGTTTGGATCCTCCTTGGCGGAGCACTCCAGCACTTTCGCTTTTGCAACGGAGAAAAAATTCCAATGAACTTATGCGACGAAGATAATAACAATCGAACCACTATGTGCACGAAATAGAGTTCGAATCTCAGTAAATAATATAATTATTTGATCCAAATAACGTCAAATTTTCAAGATCTCTGCTCAATCCATCAATATTGGCTTGCTAAAAGTACTATATACTATAACTTGAAATATATCATCAATACATATAACACAAAACGTGTCGTCATTGCTGTCCTTCAAATTTGCACACCCACCCATCACAACGTCAAAAACTGGGGATTATTATTTTGTTGGCCTAAAAACAGGCCAGCGGAAATGACAAAAATGCAACGAAGCGGTGACGTTTATGGAATCGCTCAGGCATTCACTGACAACTTTCGCGATTGTTGTTGTTAACCTCGCTTCGTTCGACATTGCGCTATAGTACTACAAATGTATACTCATACTACTATATTGTTTTTAAGCCAAATGCGACTTTGGTTTGCTGATATTTAGGTGAGCACAGGCCTCAACAGATAACATGATTTTTAATGTGTAACAAACAAGTATTAAGCATAAAATTGCTACAAAGTGAGGTTTTGAATATTTCCAAAGCGCCTTTCTACCCACAAGTAGTTCAACTTTATTCTTGATTTCAACTTATATTCAGTTTACATATTTATTGCACCCACTGTAGTCAAGTTACTCCTATTTTAATATATTTATAAATAAATTAGTGCGGCAAAACTTCGACGCTCTCGCACTCGATACAGCAATTTACTTGGTGATTTCATTTAAGGTATACTGTTCACTAATTGGCGTCAACAGTCGGTGGTAGAGCTCTAGTTATTTATTTATTCAGCAGAATGTTGACGCCATAATTGAGTACTTATGTAACTGCTTAATGCTGTTGACAACTAACTGTTTTAGTTTGCAATTTGACCGGGTTATACTTAAGCCAGTGAGCAACTGCGAAACGGGTAGTCATCGACGAAAGGCTCAAATAAACAAACATAAATATCTAGTTCAAAAGCACTATTCGAGGAGGTCTTTACTTGATAGCAGCTACTATGGGTTCTATATAACCTCTTCTCAACAATCACTGTGATCTCCTTTATGGAGTGAAAACTTTCCAAGAAACAAGGCTCAATATTTTGCATGTTTAATCGTTTGCCGAACGTTCGTTTTAAAGTTAGACAACTTGTTTACTCGCTTGCGTGGACTCGGTATGAATTTTATTTTTCTACGAAAGCTGTATTGAAAATTTGTCAAAAATTTAATTTTTTCGAGTTAGAAAGTTGTCTGTATATTTATTCACCACCAAGTTGCACGAACAGACATTTAATTGGATGTGGACTGCATTAAAAATGAAAGTGTGTTAGTGCGGCTTTGCTGATTTAGTAAAATTTATGCCAAATATGCAACACAGACAAAGTTGCCAACAATGCCAAAGATCATCAAACCACGAGCTGCAACATCGATGGCAAGTTCGTCAAACCACGGTGGTATTAACAACGCTAGTAGTTTTTGCTGGGAGTATTGATTGCTACGTTTATCGATATCGGTGTGGACTTTGAAACTTTCAGTTGGTCTGCAAGCGCTTGCAAGTTGCTGTTGCCTGGTGTTTCTTACCTGGTACGGCAATTGTGGCTATGAAGCAATTCCCGACAACAGCGAAAAACATACCAAATGTTTGCAAATTCACATGTATGAATATATCCTAGGGTGCGGTGTCTACTGCAACATATGTACAATAGCTGTCAAGTTGCTTGCAAAACTTTAAGTGATCAACAATTTTGTATTTCTTCTCACCTGCGCTGGGCTTCCAACAAAACTTCGGCGTAGTGTAAAATGGCGAAACGAGCAAATAGTTAGGCTGCACTATCAAGCAGTATATGACTTTACTCCCACTATATCCAAAGTTATACGTTCCCTTATATGTGCTTGATGTTTTCTGCAATTTCTTCTGTAAAATTTAGAGTTTATGCCGTTTTTCGCAATTTAACAATTTAACGCACTTCTAGTAGTTTTCAACATTATCATAATAGGGGGGGTACCAAGGCATTCGCCAATGGGTTTTGGATGATCTCGGAGTTTAGATACATGCCATATATCTATCTGATGTCTTCTCTCGTCCCATTGTCTAACTCATTTAATTAAACAAAACCATAATACTCTCTGTGCAACATGTTGCGAGAGTATAAATATATGATTGAATTTCGCACAAATTGTTTTTTTTTTTTTTGCACATTTTCCGTAAACAAAAGAGCAAATCCCAGCGCAATGTAGATGATTCACTGAAGATCTCCTTGTTTTTGTTATTTCACTATTTCATTTTCATTCGTTTGTGCAGTCGTGTTCACTGATCTGTGTGTTCGATTTTTTCACACTTTGTATTTATAACGATTACTTTTTCGTTCACAACTATTGTTTCAAGTTGTTGCTTTGTTGTTTTTATAATATTTGTTGCTTTTCTCGAACCTGTAGCTTTGCTATTTTAATATGTCAGCAACAATGTGTCAGCCGGAATGCTACAATTACCAACGTTTCAACTAGTGTGTGTTTTGTAATTTTCGTATGCTACGTAAGAAATTTTTTAAATCTCTTCCATGGGTTAAGGTTATTTGGTTATTGTTTTTATAGAAAAATCAATATAAATTTTTTGTTTACTTCAGCGAAATGGTTCACTTTGTTGCTTTACTTGTTCCATTAAATTATTCACTTACAGACCTGTTGGGTGAAAAGTCAATTTAAATTGTTGTGGAAAGTACCGCAGTTTGATTGCTGACGAAAATACAATAACAATCAAAATGGAACAACGACAATGGCTGAAATGTTGAGGGCGGTCTGTAGCGGTATAGCATAGTGTGTGTGGCACGTGTAACAATGCACATGTAACGTAGCCAATCGGAGGCTACACTTTGACTATAAACAACTATAATCACAATCTGCAATCACAAAAAGCATGTGTTTATGATTTGTGTCAGCACATGCAACTGTCTACGCTTAACGTCATTACACGGCATATGCAAGGACACATTGTTAAATTGTTGCACGCAAAACGATCGGTTTTATGCCGGCTCACCAGTCGCACCATATGCCACCGCCGAGCTATTAACTTTGATGTCGGCTCGGCACCGTCGGGAGTTGGGGATTAAAAAATGTAATTGCTTTGTGGCAGACTGTATTACAGTTGTTGCATGTATTCTCCGTTATTTTGTTTCTGTTGAACCACGTGATACCTGTAACATGTCAAAATCTCCTTAATTACCACATGAATGCAGCGTCGACATTTCGGTTTCCGATTTGATAACTTTTGATTAAAGCGAGAGATATTTCGAAATTATTTTTTCTTTCAAAAAACTTAGCTAGCCATATGGAAAACGATAAGGTTTGAAGAATACCAATTTTTGCCACCGGTTCTGTATTGAGTTCCGATAGAGGAGAGATCAGAAATACTGAGAAATACGAGTATTTCGAGAAGCAAAATTAATAAACGTTTGAATGCTTTATCTACACTTATAGCAAGGATTGAAAATTTGAATTCTGGAATATCTGAACGTAGATGACGTTAAAGAATACGCTTTGTTCATCGAGCGATTTTCGGTAACTCTTTCAGTCTATTCGAGGAAATTATTGACCACTAAGTATGTAGAAATAAAAAACCTTTTTTTGGAAGTCAGATCAAGAAATTTTCTTAAAAATGCGGAAATCAAAATATCTGGAAAAACCGAAATTTGATCACCCTTTGTATTGGAACATATGACAAAAAGCGCACATTCGTTCAGGGAATAGCGGTTAATCGTTTATTAAGACTACATTCATATCTACAGAGTATATATGCTAACATGTTGGTCACAGGTCACTGCGGGAGCTGTTAGCATGTTTAATTTACGGTTATTGTTGTACTTCCATTTTCCCTTTATCGTTGTGCTTGTAATTTTTATTATTCTCACATCAATTTGGTTTTTAACCTGAGGATACCGCTATGCACCTGTAATTGTAAATAAACACACACTTGGCTGCCGGGAGAGGTGTTTGTTTAATTGGCTTTGCTTATAAAACAGTTCGAAACGAAACACCCAGCCCAGAAGCGGTCAGTTTTGGCCAATGAGAGAGGAAATGTGTTGAACCAGGGCATCGCCAGACCTCACACTTCAATAGTGACTTGTCAGAAACTCCTGTAGCTTGGTTGATAAGTTCTTATACATCAACATTATAGTCCGCACTGAGTATCCAATATCTGTTCCTATCCATGGAGATTGTCATGATGCGTTATGAAAATAGAACCATTCATTCGAAATATTGCGGTACTAATAGAAAGGCGCTTCATTTAAGTAAAAGTGGGACACCGGCAGTAAAGGTATAGCAGGTGGCACTGACACAGTTTGGTACGACGCCTAAAAATATGCTTCGCAGTTATTTGGTACATTCAAACGTGTGTTTAGACAATGGAGCTAACAGTTTTTGGCTCAATGAAGCGGAAGTTTAACTATTACCGTCATTTGTTGAGTCAGTTTTAAATACTATTTTAAGATACACATTCAATGTAAGGTCACAATTGGGGAAAAATATTAAAGTATATGTGCTAATTTAGGAATACGATTGCATTGTGACTTTCCTTTATAAATAGCAGACATTTCAAACCATCAAATAACATACGCCAGGAGAAATTTATTTGCATTAGTTTTTTTTTGTAATTTTTTTGTGAAAAGGCTCCCTTATGAACCACCGTATATATGCAGCGCATATGAATTTAAAGATTTGTCTCGCTTATATCGTTATGTTTAATCAAGCATATTAACTGTTATCGACTGAAAAATGCATATTTATTTCGGGAATTTACATAATCACCCAAAATATTTATATTCGAATAACGAATTTCATATTTTATCTTGATATACATACATATAGACACAGAATCAAACAAATACATATATCCATATTTAAGTATATGTTTGTATGCACATTACATTGAAGCCCTTCTGAGTTAACCACATAAATCATACCGAGACGACGGCTGGAACAAGGCAACAGCAACAAAGAGACACCGAGAATGAGAA
This sequence comes from Zeugodacus cucurbitae, assembly GCF_028554725.1. Taxonomy (NCBI): domain Eukaryota; kingdom Metazoa; phylum Arthropoda; class Insecta; order Diptera; family Tephritidae; genus Zeugodacus; species Zeugodacus cucurbitae. The sequence continues at coordinate 52,270,293 of NC_071671.1, forward strand.
AAAAAAATATTTTGAGTTCACTGACACTGAAATACCCCGAAACCACACAAAAATGCCGTTATTTTAAGCAAAAATATTTCACATACCTTCGTTACCCACACACTCACATAGGGGGACAGACAAAGTTATTCAGATAAATAATTTTCGATTTGTTTGAACTCACCTTAATCGCGGCAATCCACAAAAGATCCAGTCCGTGACTTCTTCTAGTCAGATTTATTGCCAGCGATTACAATGGAAATATGCTTTGGCGGCGACGGCAATTTTTGACATGAAAAGGCAGAGAATGGTAAACATAAGTGAGTTCAGCGACGTTGAGTAAGGTTGTGCTAAAATTTAAATCGTTTATAGCTGAAGTGGTAGTAAATAAAAATCCTTTCATGATGGCCCGTTCAAAATTAACTGTAATTAAAACGTCTTTTCAGGCAAAAAATTTTTCAAAAGACGATAGAAGTCCTTAAAAATAAAAAAATGTTCAGTTTAACCACGGCGTATGAGTAACATTTCGCAGCGTGGGTGAAAGTGTTCAGGGGGAGCATGGCGTATGAGTAACTTTTTGATAACGGTAAAGTGGTTATAATCCCCACAATTAATATTAGATATTTTCAATAGCAAACATCAAAATAATTATAATGCACTAAATTGAAAAGCTGCTTAATAATTAAATTTCCTTAGCACCTACACCCAAACACCTGTTAGAACATGAGACATAATTATTTTACTTACGCAAAGAGCAAAGGCAAAGGCATTAGAATCTTCGCTGCCCACAAACGCTTAAAACCATTATCGCTGATATTGCACAACATCTTCTCTTTTCATGCTTTCGCAACATGTTGCAAAGATAGTGTAATGGTTTTGTGCACCTAACGATCGCTTGTGTCACCCAGAACTAAACGAGTTAGATATGGGATTTGTATATTAAAATTATCAGGACGAGAAGTAGAGTTGAAATCCGTATATCTGTCCGTCCGTCTGTCCACTCAAGCCATAATTTGACTAAAATTATAATATCGTAACGCAATTTGGTACATGTATTTCCGGGCACCATAAGAAGGTTGGTATTGCAAATGAGAAAATGCGGTCCATTGCAAGGCTCACAAAATTTAATTTTCAACTTACGGTGGAGTTTATACCGTATTTATCGATTAATATGTGAAAATATGATCTTGGATATATTGTAAGTGTGTGGTGAAAATGAGTAAAAACGGTCCAAGAATAACCCCAGCCCCCATATACTATATATAATGAATTTCGTTATTTTCGTGGACTTTATTCCGAATATATGGTCAAATTGTGTGTTATCTTAATAACATTACTTGAACTAAGCGCTTCCTTACTTGTTCTTTCTGCGTTAGTTCATTCTTCCATTTGACTAGCGTCTTTGTCCGAAGGTGTCGCATTTGATTGCATATGCGCCTGGCCGACACCTATTAATAAAAATTACATTTGCAACTAATTGCAATTATGGCAAGATTCTGTGACTTTAAATGCCACAAAGGCATTGATTGCTCTTTACAGTTGCAGCTGTTTATTTATGCACAAACACGCACACACACAACCTGCCTCGATTGCTGGTGCAATATATAGGTATTTGTATGTGTGTTTGCGTTTGTGGTTGGCATTGAAAATTACAATTAATTGCAATTAAATTGTGTTACGATTATGAATGAACACATGCAAACGTAGAGGAAAATAATAACAAAGTTATTGTTGACTTGCTTTAAAATTATCTTGAAATGCTCAAGGCTACTTTAATGTTATATTTTGGCAAATGAGAGATAATTTTGTTCTGCCAGCGACTTTTTGAGAAAAATATGAATTTTATAACTCAAAACCCAAAACATATTCTTCTTAAATAAACCCAATAATTTAAAGAACTTAACTTACAGACTTTGGACAGCAATAAGTCCTTTCAGACACGCGCTGATGTTTAACCTTAGAACCGTGAGTTGGGCACTCAGTGCTCAATCTCATTTTTGATATTGAATTTCTGGAGATAGGGCAGTCCAATTAAGCCAAATTTTAGCATAGTGACAAACGATAATATTAGTAATAAGTTGACAAAATTTTAAGTACATAGCTTTTATATTACGAAAGTAACGGCATTTTATATGGTCAGTACGCTATACGTGACTTGGGGCACTCAGTGCCCATAGAATTTCTTCATATTTTTTGTATGAAGAGGCGTAATTTTCTAACGATTTCGGAGATTGTTGTGGATTTCTAATTCGTTTCGCGTAAAATTTTCAGGTAAACAGTTGATTTTTAGTTGTGACAAATATATATTTTTGAAATGAGTAAGGAATTGGCGATTTATTTGGCCAACTTACGTCGCGAATTGACGGTAGGAGAAGAGGAGAATATTTCAAATTATTTGAATGCTAATGATAGCGATGATGATGATGGTGGAAGATAACTTAAATTTGGTGGTGACCACGAATCGATACCCAGTGACCAATCGGACTTTGGAGATGATAATGCTGAGCCCATTAGAGATCCACGTTTCGAATAATATATCCAGGAGGAGGCTGCTGTATATATGGACCCTGACGAAAGCAAATGTGATTTATACTGAAAAATGGCAAGCGGAATTGACATTGGAAATGCGTAGACAATCAACGTCACTATGCACATAAAGGTATTGCTCTTGGGACGAATAGGAAAACTGAAAGAGTAATACAGGCAAACATACATCAAACAGTTCCAAAAAAATTGGATATTGGCAAGACACAAATGAGGAGGAAATATATGCTTTTATTGCAATAATTTTATTTTCCGGTGCTGAGAAGGCAAACTTAGTTCATGCTGAGATCTTTTTCACAAAACTAACATGCCCTTTTATAGAGCAGTGATGTCACTGCATCAGTGTGAGCAATTGTGCCATTTTATACGCTTTGACGATTCCCTGACTCGCGCTGAGAGACTACGATACGACAAATTGGCACCTATTCGTCATGCTTGGACATTATTCTTGGCGAATTTGCCGATACCATTCGTCCAAAGTAAATAATTAACAGTTGATGAGCAGTTGCTTTCAACAAGAAACCGATGCAGTTTCCGCCAATACATTCCCTCTAAGCCTAGAAAATATGGCATAAAAATGTTTTGGCTTGTTGGCGCAAAAACCAACCACCCAATTGCAGGCGAAGTATATTTGGGTCGCCTGGTATGCGACTCACCAACCGATATGTGGACAGAGGTATGAATATCACGATGCACAATTTGTTCACAAACTATAACTTGGCGAAAGATTTGCATGTGCGGAATACTACATTGGTGGGCACAAAAAGAGGCAATAAGTCGCAACTGCCAAAATTATTTACATCCTCTGACATTCACCACAATGCCGAAGCCAATACGGACTCAGACAATGATGAAGATGTGGACAATACTCCAACAATGTCTACAGCCAATCAAAATGAAGCGAAGAATTTCACCCATTTGAGCAGTTCGAAATTAAAACTTTATTTTATTTTCATATTTTTCAATAAAAATACATTTGTTTCTAACAATAAACACAAGTTTCAATAAATTATTTGCATAAACAAGCGAGATATTGACGTTTCTGTAAAAAAAAAACGTGTAAAAAGTCTAAATTTTCAAACAAAATACATTACTGGGCACTGAGTGCCCAAGTCACGAGATTAAGTTGTATAGCCATGTCACGGTTCTAAGGTTAATAATCTTTGTAGCTATTTTTAAGTTTCTTAAGGAGAATTTTCGGTAGAAAAATCAAGCGTTCAATTAAATGGTATACTTGATGCGGTATTAATAGTAAAAACAGAAACAAAAATGACACTTAGAAGACGTTGGTGTTGTGGTCCAAGCCCAAGTAACAACACAGTTATTTATTTAAGCATTTAGCGAAATAAAAAAAAAATATGCAAATTAATTATTTGTAGCGTCAAAAAGGAGGCATATATACCATGTGTGTGTTACATACATACAAAGGATACATAGATAATACATTTGTTAACCGTTCACCACGCCATTAAGCCGCAAGCCATGAGCAGCGCTAATCCCATTGGTATTGGCACAACTACCATAGCAACAGCATTGTTGCTTTGTTGTTGCTGCTCTTATTATGCTTCTTTTTGTTGTTCCGTATTGTTTAATTTCAATTTTTTTGTCCCTGCACGCACCATTAATCAAATTTATGCACATATTGCTCTCTTAGCTTGGCCATGTATAAATCGACTGACTCTCACACAGAAACCTTATTATACGCACACATTTACATAAATACTCTCCTATATATATATACGGTAACATACACATTAATATGATACAAGATGGATGATATAGGAATTAATATGAGAGAATGTTTGAGACTTCGTGCAATTCACGTTTGCCTTATGCGCCTGTTGGATTTGTTGCTGGGCATTTAGCAAAGATTTCCAATGTGTATAGGTATAGGTTAGATGGGGATTTATTTTTAAAATAATGCAAATATTCTTATATATCCAGTGTATGGAGTCCGCTCTAAATATTGGTATTTGTTTGCTGTTGAGTAACTGATGAAGTCGTCGTTTTAGTTGACAACGCTCACACACATCCCTGCATACGCATAAGTACTAATGTTGGCGATTCTCATATCTCGCATTGCGTCGGTTGTTTAATGTTGCTCATACGCTCCGTTGGACCGCGACGATAAATGTGCGATGTTTAATTACTTTTCGCTATCAGCAGCGTTCACCGGCATTTATGTTATTACAACAAACATTATTTAATACAACAACAAATTAAAATAATTATTATAATAAGAACATTTATTTTGTATAGCAACAACTAATTCATTTGCTCTTTGTTGTTTTATTTTACTAATACTGTGCTTTGTGTGTGTTTTATTTTATTATTTGTAAGTGTTTATTTAATTTTTCGGTTACTCGCATCGCTTTGGCTGCGCTTCATTTAACAAACATGCCCGCGAGTGAGCATTCATTTATATTTAAATTGTGTGTTTTTAGAGTTTATTTATATTAGCTGTCGACACGAATTTCCGTCTCCACCATGATTATCTTTCTGCATTAATGCTTCGACAAGCGAAACAATCAAAGCGGGGAAAATATTTTCAAACGCAGACAAGTGCTGTTTATGTGTGTGTATACATTTTGTAAATAATTCTGCTTATAACCAAGAGTTAGTGGGACTCTCAGACGGATTAAATACAAAAATGAAAGGAATGAAACCAATTTGGGACTATATCATTTGACATACTTTTCTTTTCATTCTGTACTATTCAAAATAATGGCGAACCAATGCAAATTGAGTGTCATATGGTCAATTTAGCCAGCGATGCGGCCAATCGGTCGAAACTGCAGCAATGAGGCACGAAATAGTATAACATGCTGTTTGCGGTGAATGAACGAGTACATAACAAGACGGCGGACAAATACCAGACGGTTAATGCCTAACCGCCGCCGACCAGCCAGGAAACAAACGAATGCGGTTGAAAAGTGTCCCAAAATTGGTTTACATGGCAACAATTTGCGGCATATGGTTGCATATTATAACATGAATGCCAATACATGTTCGGCGTAAAGAAAGGATTAAATTTTATTGCATGCGTAGAAAAGTAAAAACCTACAATGGCAAGATTACATAAATTCAAGTGAAGCAAAGCATAAAAGAGATGACAGCTGCTGTGGGAGCAGTGGAGAGTGGAGATCCGAAAATGGTTTGAAAGAGAAATGAGATGGGAGAACATGAAGGAGCGCTGGCAACAGCCTAGTACGACTTAGCACAGCGTAGCATAGCATAGTCTGTAATAAATAAAAAAGGAAATAAAAATAACTAGGCATTTCACATTTCATTTTTTGTAAAGTTTGTGTGTATTTTTTTCTCATTCCTCAGATGGAAAATCTTACGCGTTGACGTCAAATCGAAAACAGCTGTTGTTTTAATGACAGCCAGTTGAGTTTGTCGGCGTGGATGCATTAGGAATGGATTCCACAGATGGAAATCAAAGTGTCTAAAGTAAATTAAATGAGAACCTTTTTCATTTTTATTATAAATTTGTCATCATTTGTGTCTGTATCTCCATCTATATCTTTATCCATATTTATCCATCTCTCTTCTAATTGAACTTAATTTATTAAAATAAAAAAAAGTATTTGTTAGCAATATTAAATTATGTCCCAGACATATAGCAGATATATAAATTTACTTATGTATATTAAGTATTATTATTGTTACAAACACTTAGCTTAACAAATTTTCCTCATTTCATTTTCATCACAAATTTAAAACAATAAACAAAAATACATTTAGAGCTTTTTATGCAATTATATGTCGTAACATTCGAAATTTCCAATAGAAAGGCTAATACTTAGTAATAATTACATTATTGTGCGGCATGTCAACGGAATTTTTATGAAATTAAAGACTCTTTACCCCAGCCAAAAATTTTACACAAATACTCAACTAACAACACTAACAAATATCAGCTACAGTTTGAGGTTACGAATATTTAACAAATCAGAGGAAATCGCTGTTATGTCGGGCTAAATATTACCACAATTAAATTGAAATCGGGTACCAAGTTTAATTGTCCGCCCGCATTACACTCGCTCATTTGACACTGAATAGCAAGTTAAATTTTGAATCAAATGCTCCCGATGCTAGATATACTATCCTCTAAAGCCTCTCATGTGAAAGAAATATTCAAAAGCTGCTACACGTAGCTTCTATGAGAGAAATACGAAGCATAAAGCTATTTTATAATTCTATGGTCATCTTATCACGGTTTTACTGTATATAGAAATTGTATATACGAGTATTTGTATATTAAACTAAATGCATACTTATTAGCACCAGCTTCTTGTCTAATAGTAGCTTTATATGGAAGTGCGACCGATTGTTGCCAACATCTACCAGAAAACTTTGTCAACTAACATCAAATGCTTCTGTATACATGTATATGTATGTGGGTGTCTGTGCGCTATATTAATATTCCGTGTCAAGCATGTCATGTTAAAGATGTTTGCAGACAAAAGTTTTTGTCGTTAATTGTCTGCCAAGTGAATGTGTGCGACAGTATGTACATGTAAGTTATCACAGCTAGAGTAGCTATCAAAATATAACAACAACAAAGTTGTCGTTGCTTTCAAAATATACAAACAAGAACGATGAACTTTAATCAGAAATTCAATTCAGCAATATTCTGCAAATAAACAATATCATTTTTTGCTCAATAAAGTTCATTTCCCAAAATAACAACAACAACACATTCCGTCGGCACTAAACCAGAGCGGAAGCCGTGCCGCCGCAATGTAGGCTGTTTCTTGAGGTTTGCTATGATTATTGCTTAGGTTAGCATTATTGAATATATAGAAATAAGTACTAGTAAGTAAGAATTCGTACATATGTAAGTTTATAGTAAATAAGAGAAATATTGTATAAAAAGAAATGTTGTCAATAAAGTAGTTGAGTTCAACTTTACCATTCTAAGCAGTGCGTGATTATTTACACGGCGACAACCATTAACTGGCGCCCGAGAACTTTAAAACTTGGAATTGCCTACTGTACGTTTTGCAAGTTAAAAAAGCGAAGAAAATTCACTAAAGAATATAAACTTTATAAAAACATATAAATTGTTGTTGAATAGTGCGAATTTTTTACAAATCAAATGCAAGTGATTGTGCTTTTTCGATGGTGTATAAAATTCTGTGCAAAAAATTATTGCTTATAGACATAAAGTGAAAAATCGTTTTAACAGTAAAAGCAAACTTTGACAAATCAAATCACAATACTAAAGTGGGCAACCAAAACGAAAACGCCGCCAAATCAACGCTTAAAGTGACATCATCCACCCCCCAGTAGAGGACTAACGCTTCAAAAAGGATCACGTGGACTGTCCGAAGAGAATGCAGAAGCTGATACTCCTGTAAGTTAATTTTAAGCTTATATAAAATTTAGAAATACCCGATATATAAAATTGTTTAAAAAATTGTTAATAGCAATAAATATAGTCGGAAAAATAAACTTTTAAGTGTATGTAAAACTTATAACTATCTGACATATAAAAATTTTGTTAAAAATTGCTAAAGCAATAAAAATAATTAGTCAAATAAAAATTGTAGTAAAACCATAGTAAACCTCAGAAATGGAACAAATTCAGGAAGCCATTACACACCTAACAGGTGCTGTTAATGCACAGATCGAACAGTCCAAAATATTGAGCAATAGGATAAATCAATTAGAAAGCAGAATAAATCCCCACAACGAAAGTCCTATTTCTAATAACTATATTCACTTAACTGAGTCAGACCTAATAGAAATTAGCAGATTACCTGACAGCGTGAAGAACCTCCCAACATTCGAAGGAGATCCGATTCAATTCATATCCTGGATCCACAACGTCGAATCTGTATTGCAAGACTACGAAGTAGTCAGAACAAAGCCATTGTATAGAGCCATCTTACGGCATATTAGACAGAAAATTAAAGGCCCTGCGGATACGGCCTTAATCTCATATAATATATTCAATGATGATTGGGGAACAATCAAAAACTGTTTATCACTTCACTATGCAGACAAACGCGACCTTAGGACTCTAGAACACGAACTAGGAACCTTATCCCAAAAACACTTCAGCATAGAACAATTCTACGCAAGAGTCAATCATCAATTATCACTGATAATAAACAAAATAAAGAGTCAGGATCATTCCAAAGAAACAAATAGTGTTCTACTGGAAACCTATAGGAACCGAGCCCTTGATATATTTATCAGAGGCCTAAAAGGCGAATTGTCCAGAATGCTAGTCATTCAACGGCCCAGGAACCTACCCGAAGCATACGCTTCCTGCCTGGAAATTCAAAACATTAACTTAAGGAATTATTCAATCTACTCAAAGAATGGAGGTTACTCCAATCAAATTCAAAAACACCATATAAATCAAAAACCGATATTTGTACCAAGGGTATTAAACCCTGCCGAAAAAAATTTAATCTATAATAAAAATTTCCAAAATCAAGCTCCGCCACCACCCAGACCAACCAATCCTAAACCACCAGTCCTGATGGAGGTGGACCCTTCAATACATTCACGACGAATAAACTATATGAATCGACCGAACAATACGCCTATAGTAAGGCCATCAAATTATTCTTCAAATATTCCTAGGAAAACCCAAAAATTATTTAACGTCCAAACAGAAGCCGAGGAAATAAATTTTATGACAGACGCCTGTCTAGCCTACCCTATTTAGAACTAACTTTAAAAAACGGGGATATCGTTAAGTTCCTTATAGATATGGGAGCTAATAAAAACTTTGTCTCCGAAAAACTTTCAAAAAATTCAAAGAAACTTGAGTGTCCTTTCAAAGTTCACTCAGCCGCAGGTCAAGTAAATATAACCCATAAACTATGTGGACCATTCTTCGGAAGTATAGGTATTACAAATAATTTTGATTTTTTTATATTACCTAATTTAAAAACCTTTGATGGCATCATTGGCGATGATACCCTCAAAGAATTGGGAGCAGTCATAAATAGAAAAAATGACACGCTAACTCTCAAGGATGTGGTACTGCCACTAAAACAAAATATCTCTAAATAAATAAATAATATTCAAGATAACCCCTATGAACATGATGTTAAGGAAATGATAAATAAATATGCGGAACTTTTCGAACCAGTCTCCGACAGTGGGACAATCGACACAACTGTATTAGCAGAAATTAGAACAACAAGCGAAGAACCGATCTATACAAAATCATATCCTTACCCAACCAACCTACGGGGCGAAGTAGAAAAACAAATAACAGAACTTCTAAACAATGGTGTAATAAGGCCTTCAAAGAGTCCGTACAACTCCCCATTGTGGATTGTTCCAAAAAAAACAGGTCCATCAGGAGAAAAAAGTATAGAGTAGTTGTTGATTTTAAACGACTAAACGCAATAACAATACCTGATTCCTACCCAATACCTGATATAAACAACACTCTCGCTAGCTTAGGCGAATGTAAGTATTTTACTACACTCGACATTACATCCGGATTCCACCAAATCAGGATGAAGGAAAGGGACATAGAAAAGACAGCCTTTTCTACAGCCAATGGTAAATATGAATTTACTAGGTTGCCATTCGGTCTTAAAAATGCCCCTTCCATTTTTCAGAGAATGATCAATGATGTTCTCAAAACACTTATAGGAAAATCCTGCTACGTTTATATCGATGACATTATAATAATGGGAAAAACTAAAGAAGAACACTTACAAAATATTGAAGATGTGTTCATGCTTTTGTATAAAGCAAATTTAAAAGTCAATCTGGAAAAATCTAAATTTTTTAGAACAGAAGTGAATTTTCTAGGTCACATCGTTACGGGCAAAGGTATTTTACCAGATCCTGAAAAAATATCCGCTATTAAAAAAATTCCTGCACCTGCTAACCTTAAGGAATTAAAAGGTTTCCTAGGTTTAGCATCGTATTATAGGAGATTTATAAAAGACTTTGCAAAAATTGTCAAGCCACTTACCAATTTAACTAGAGGTGAAAATGCTCAAATAAAAGCAAGTCAATCAAAACGGATACAAATTTCACTAACAGAGGAAGGCTTAAAATCATTTAATGATATAAAATATCTACTTACGTCTTCTGAAATTCTGGTATTCCCAGACTTCAATAAACCCTTTATTCTGACAACAGATGCTTCCAATACTGCAATCGGAGCAGTCCTTTCACAAGGAACAATCGGGCAAGACAGACCCATAACTTACATATCTAGATCACTAAATACAACTGAAGAGAATTACTCGACAATAGAAAAAGAAATGCTCGCTATAGTATGGTCTCTTGACAAACTAAGGACTTACCTGTATGGAGCTAAAGAAATAAAAATACTTACTGATCACCAGCCACTGACTTTTGCATTAAGTAATAGTAATAACAATAAGTTGAAAAGGTGGAAAGCAAGGATAGAAGAGTATAATTATAAACTCATTTACAAACCAGGAAAAACAAACGTTGTCGCCGATACGTTATCACGGCTGCCAATAGAAATTAATACACTAACATCCACAGACGAAAATTCACAACATAGCGCAGAAGAAGATAGCTCAAAGCTCATTCCTCACTGTGAAGCTCCACTAAACGTTTTCAAAAATCAAGTTATATTTACAGAAGGAAAGGAGGAAATTATACATGAAGAACCTCATCCAAGCTTCCACAGATACCGCATTAAATGTGTAGTTTACGATACAGAAAACCTAAATAAAATATTGAAAAGAGTTTTAAACCCAAACATAATAAATGGAATTAAAATCCAAGAGAAATACATTTCATTGCTACAGCAAGTGTATCAAGAAAATTTCTCACAATTTCGTATCAGGATAACACAAAAAGTAGTTACTGATATCGCAGATGAAGATGTTAAATTTAAAATAATAGAACAGGAACATAAAAGAGCCCATCGCAATAGTAAAGAAAATAAAGACCAGATATTGGAAAAATACTATTTTCCACAAATGAGTAAACTGATTAAAAAATACACTAAGTCATGTGAAATTTGCGGATGTAATAAGTACGATCGACATCCACAAAAACCCAAGTTACAGGCAACACCTATACCTTCGTACCCAACAGAAATATTGCATATCGACATTATAGAAATGTCCGGCGAAAAATATATTTCGTGCGTTGACAAATTCTCTAAATTTGTAAAATTTTTCAGAATAAAAAATAAATCGGTATTGCATATCAGGGATAAATTGATAAAGCTTCTACACTATTTCACTGTACCAAAGACTTTAGTCATGGACAATGAGGGCAGCTTTATAAGCCCAATAACTCTAAACTATTTGGAGGGGTTAGGAATTGAAATCTATCTAGTACCACCTCAGAAAAGTGAAGTCAATGGTGCGATAGAACGTGTGCATTCCACTATTATTGAAATAATCAGATGTCTCCAAGTAGAATATCCTGATTCTTCTATTAAAGAAATCGTCAACATTGCAGTTGACAGATATAATAACACGATACATTCAGTTACAAAACGGAAACCAGCCGACATTTTCTTTGGAAGAACACAAAGAATTAATTATCAAAATTTAACAAACTTTAAGGAAATAGTTAATTGTGACCTTCGAAATGAAATAGCTAGAAACCAAAAAAATACGTTAAATTACCACAACAAAAATAGGTCAAAAATAAAGAATTACGAAGCAGGTGACACTATATTTAAAAAGAATAAACAAATTAAAGGCAAAACCAAACCAATTTTTAAGAAAGAAACTGTCGCTAAAGACAATACCGTCACAATAACTACTAAAGACAATAGAAAAATTCATAAATCGCATTTAAAAAATAACTGACATTTACTCTTTGGACACCTACGAATACAACAGCCCGCTCGTGACAATCAAACAAGGACTAGGAAAAATTACAAAAGGGACGTATAAAATTATCCACACTATCGACTTGGACGATTACGAAAAAATTACCAACGACGTTAGACTTACTATATACCACGAAATTAGTAAAACAAATATTTTATTTCCACAATTAAAACATCAACTTTCCGAGATAGATAGCTTATTAAGCCAACTGCGAACAAAAAACACAACCATCCAAAAGAGATCGATCAATTGGATAGGATCTGCTTGGAAATGGTTAGCAGGAAACCCCGATGCAACTGACTGGGACCGAATACTTTCCACAACACATGAACTGACTGAAAACAGTAACACACAATACACTACAAACCAATACCTTATCAAGACAAATAACAAAATATTAGATAATTATAATACGATTGTGGATGAAATAAGTAAGAATAATAAGGAATTATTCGCACAAACATTATATAATAGGTTAAGTATAGTAAAAGACGAAATTGCAAAAATTATAATGGCAACCCAATTAGCAAAACAAGGAATCGTCCATTCTCAAATTCTAAATAAAGAAGATATCGCAAATATTCTTTCTCAAACTGAGACATTACCTTTTAAAAACGAACTGCAAGCACTCAAATATGCAGAACCTTCTATGATCATTAAAAACTCACTTCTTTTATACGTAATTTCACTACCAAAAACAGAAGAAACCCTGTACAATAATATTATCATACGTTCAAATGTAAAACACCTTAAACGAGTATACTTAGAATTCACCAATCTTTTCATATCCCAAAACGATAAATATGGCATACTTGGAAATTGCATTGAAGTAGATGATACTACTATATGCAAGAGAAACCAACTTAAAAAATTAGACAAAACTCACTGCATTGCACAAATCCTTAGCGGAGAAAAAGCGCTTTGCGATTACCAATATGTAAACCAGGCTACAATTGAATTAATTAATGAGGGAACAATATTTCTTTCAAATTTTATTGGAAATATTACTTATAATAATACATCTTTTAAACTAAATGGTACTTTTATTATAAACTTCTTTAACGAAACTATAACTTTGAATAACGTTAGTTACACAAACTGGCAAACAAGTTCCTATCAGATCTTACCTGCAATACTTCAGAATAACCTAACAGAAAATGAAATTAAATTAGATTTAAACTATTTACATAAACTACATTTAAACAATGTAAATGAACTAGAACGAATAACATCAAAAAACATTATTTCAATTAGCTCAAGCTTCGCAGCAATTCTTGTTGCAGTAACACTATCATTAGCTTTATAAAGGGTGATTTTTTAAGAGCTTGATAACTTTTTAAAAAAAAAAATCGCATAAAATTTGCAAAATCTCATCGGTTCTTTATTTGAAACGTTAGATTGGTTCATGACATTTACTTTTTGAAGATAATTTCATTTAAATGTTGACCGCGGCTGCGTCTTAGGTGGTCCATTCGGAAAGTCCAATTTTGGGCAACTTTTTCGAGCATTTCGGCCGGAATAGCCCGAATTTCTTCGGAAATGTTGTCTTCCAAAGCTGGAATAGTTGCTGGCTTATTTCTGTAGACTTTAGACTTGACGTAGCCCCACAAAAAATAGTCTAAAGGCGTTAAATCGCATGATCTTGGTGGCCAACTTACGGGTCCATTTCTTGAGATGAATTGTTCTCCGAAGTTTTCCCTCAAAATGGCCATAGAATCGCGAGCTGTGTGGCATGTAGCGCCATCTTGTTGAAACCACATGTCAACCAAGTTCAGTTCTTCCATTTTTGGCAACAAAAAGTTTGTTAGCATCGAACGATAGCGATCGCCATTCACCGTAACGTTGCGTCCAACAGCATCTTTGAAAAAATACGGTCCAATGATTCCACCAGCGTACAAAGCACACCAAACAGTGCATTTTTCGGGATGCATGGGCAGTTCTTGAACGGCTTCTGGTTGCTCTTCACCCCAAATGCGGCAATTTTGCTTATTTACGTAGCCATTCAACCAGAAATGAGCCTCATCGCTGAACAAAATTTGTCGATAAAAAACATTTCGAACCGAACACTGATTTTGGTAATAAAATTCAATGATTTGCAAGCGTTGCTCGTTAGTAAGTCTATTCATGATGAAATGTCAAAGCATACTGAGCATCTTTCTCTTTGACACCATGTCTGAAATCCCACGTGATCTGTCAAATACTAATGCATGAAAATCCTAACCTCAAAAAAATCACCCGTTATATCATACTTAAACCAAAAAACAGACACTCATTCTTTATCCCACCAATAATAGATTATCCACAGCTTTCAGTAACCAATAATTCTTAATCAGCGAGACGCTGATGCTTAAGAAGGGGGGAGTTATCACAGCTAGAGTAGCTATCAAAATATAACAACAACAAAGTTGTCGTTGCTTTCAAAATATACAAACAAGAACGATGAACTTTAATCAGAAATTCAATTCAGCAATATTCTGCAAATAAACAATATCATTTGTTGCTCAATAAAGTTCATTTCCAAAAATAACAACAACAACACATTCCGTCGGCACTAAACCAGAGCGGAAGCCGTGCCGCCGCAATGTAGGCTGTTTCTTGAGGTTTGCTATGATTATTGCTTAGGTTAGCTTTATTGAATATATAGAAATAAGTACTAGTAAGTAAGAATTCGTACATATGTAAGTTTATAGTAAATAAGAGAAATATTGTATAAAAAGAAATGTTGTCAATAAAGTAGTTGAGTTCAACTTTACCATTCTAAGCAGTGCGTGATTATTTACACGGCGACAACTTGAATGTATGAATATGTGTCTAAATCTATGTGACTACGAATTTCCGGCAGAGCGCAACGGGGCGAAACAAACTTTAATGTAGTTACGGGAATGTGTATGTTGTGTTTTCTTGTATGTGTTTGACTTCTATGCACGTAATTAGGTAAGTATTCCTTGCTGCCACGGCAGTGAATAGTTGAAGCATTAGATGTGCATAGGCATAGCTTGATCCCTCGGAGCATACCAGATAAAAACTTACGATACAAAAATAAAATCAACAACATTGAAATAGAAAACAAAATTCGACGACAAATTCAATTAAACATGTACATGCGTCGCCGCTCTCGACTTTACTTCGACGCACATCTTTGATGGCTTAACGATTTTCTGCTTGTGAAACCTGATATACCGACACACAGATGCACATACGCATACACACCTAGTGAATGTATAGTAAGCCAAGGCCAATTGCTGCAAGTTAAGCCATTAAGTAACATATCTTCCGTGAAGCAAAATGCAACAGCTCGTCAATAAAGTCGAAGAAACATGCGAGTATTATAGGAAGCAGATTTTACTGACACCGAGTGCAGTTCTCTTTCAATTTTTATAGCATTGCTGTGGTAAGAAAACTAAATGAAGAAAGGAGCTCAAACTGCAATTAGTTAATTAAATTTAGATTCGGAATATAAATTAACCGACTGGTTAAACGAAACTCTCTCATCAGCTCTGAAATGCTCCGTATCGATCTAGAATAGATGACTATAGTCTTTGCAAAATAGCGAAAGTTGGTTAACAGCATACTGAAGAGAGAGATAATGATCGTTTTCACTACTTTCTTAAAAATATCTTTTTAAAAGCTACGAAACTATTGACGAACCTATTCATATCAATACATTAGTAACTCAAAATTGTTCTTGTAAATATTGTAAAGATACTAAATAGACTCTTCACCTCCAATGTAACACCACCCAAATCATATTCGCGATTAATGAGATCCTCAACTGTGGCGCGATTTTTGTCTGTGCATGTCTTGAAGAAGAAATGTTTGATGATGGAGCTTTTGCACACACCAGCGCCGCCCAGCATAAGCAGTCTTCTGCGTTCCAAGTCGGTCATTGCGAAGATGACTGACGACGGCTGCTAGGACGACCAACAGCAATAAGTTACTGTTATTATTAGATTTAACTGTGTAAGCGAAAGATTGTTGGCTGGGCTTAGTGCGCTTATGCTTCTGACGTTTTATAAATCGTTCGTTAAACGTTGCTGTTCACTTAATAAATGCATTGCTTTAAATATAATTTCTTATTTGATTTCATCGCTTCAAGCAACAGCAAATGAAGCTGAGATTATCATTAATATTATGTTAGAGCACTCGAAGTGTGATATTAATTTGAAAAGCTCAACGGTTGATTAAAGAAAGGTGAAAACTCAAAGCTTCTTATGAATTCTTTACGCTTAACATTCCACTTAATGATGCGCACTCTACAAAAACAAAAGAGAATTAACTCTCTGAAATCTTGCTTGGAAATCCAACATAAAAACTCAAAAGATTGCTTTAGGGTTCTTTTTGAGCTTTTATCGCACACTTCATTTTAGTTTACATTACTTCCTGTAATTATTACATAGAACTGATGAGTGGGCGTGACCGTGCGGGGATTGTATGATTAATATTTGAAAAAAAAATATTAATTTTCATATAAATATTGGCGCCAAAATATTTGCGCTTTTATAAATTTATATAAATCTGTATATAGTTAAACTTTAATGAAAACAAAATTCTAATTAAACCTATAATTGTAAAATAAATAATAATCTACAAATACTCTTAATAAATTGGATTATATATTTAACGTCCGTATAAACAATTATAAATGCAGATAAATTCACTCTAGTGCAAATATTGGAAAATTATAGGGATTATATGTGCGCATATTAATTTCAACTAATTATGCAATTAACGTCAATAGTTTATAGCTCATATAATGGCAATTAATTTGAAAATTAAAGTCGAAGAAAATATCATTGAAATTTATTAGCTTTTTATCGAGTTTGCTTATTGAGCACAGTGGTGCGGAAATATTTGTAATAGTTCCTAAAATTTATGGAATTACAGATGGAGAAGGAATTGGTCTATACTACTAGCACCGCAACATAGTATTTATATTTAGAAGATAAAGCCGAGCATTTTGTTACATTGTAGATAGGCAATTTTTGAAACATCTTGATGCTGGGGCTTAGCATTCATGGCAAACGGGCCATAAGTGCCAATACTGAAAAAACGAACCAAGTTTTGTTGAATTGACGAAGTTTTCCTCTCTTAAAATGTCGCGTAATTTTGCCCAACTTAGTACTATCTATTATATATAATAGTTAGCACTTACAAACACACACACTTACAAATCTCCAACACTCCCAGCGGCATAAAAATTGCTGCCTAAGCAAATGTCCGTGTAAATACACACAAAGGGCTAGTTGTTTGTCATGTAAATGTAAATAGACAAACACTTGTATGTAAAGGGCTTTTCAAACGGCACGCTTCAAAAGTAGACCGACGGGGACAGCAAACACGCCATATTTTCTCCCGCTCTTTTGACATTTCTCTTAAAAAAAATATATATACGATCCAACAACGCGTCGAAATTATTAAAATTTATTACCGAAATTCGGAGTCACTAGCCTCAACTTTAAGGGCGCTACGTCCGACATAGCGATGAAGCTTTCTTTTTATCAGTTCTGGCTCCACACGTACTCCATGAGTCACCATTGCATCCCGAAAAATTGCGGTTTGTTGCGGTTTATGGGCCATACTTCTTCCACGACGATAAGGACTGGCACGTGACTGTGAATGGGAATCACTGCCGCTCAATGATAACCGAATATTGTTGGCCCGAATTGGATGATACGGACTTGGACAATATGTGGTTCCAACAGGACGGCGCACAAGCCATACAGCGAATATCACACTCGATTTGTTGAAAACCAAGTTTGGTGAACGTGTTATATCACGAAATGACCTAGTCAATTGGCCGATTCGACGCCGTTAGACTATTTCCTGTAGGGATACGTCAAGTCTATGGTCTATGCCAACAAGCATATTTCAAGCAAGCGTGAAATTGCAGCAATATCGGCCGATTTATGCTTGAAAAGCGTCGAATTGGGTTCAGCGTCTGGACTTCTGCCAGCGTGCCCGTGGTGGCCATGAGAAAGAAAGCGAAGCATGTCATCGAATGCCGTTTTTATTTTATTTAAAAACATTTTTAGCGCTCCTATTGAAAACCCCTTTACATATGTATCTAAATACAAGAGAATAAGAAAAGTGAATAAAATAGAAAAATTTAAAAACCTAAATAAATAGCCGTACATACACAAATGTAATACGAAACAAACGAGTTAAGTGCTATCTGTTCGATGGCAATTAACCACTCGCTCAAGTGTTGTAATCTTCACTGAAAGTTTAGAATACTTTGCTGGGTTTACAGTTAACAAGCAAATATCTATATACACATAAATATGTGTCTTGATCTGTGAGTGTGTGCAGTATGCAAATGTTTCTACCAGGGTAGGATATCACCTGTATTCTTATACATACTTCAAACTATGTATGCTTCAAATGCACATTTCCATATTTCTGAATATATGTATGTATATTTGTGCACATGTATTCCTATTTGCAATTTAACAGCAAGTGAAACAGATAAAATTTATTTTAGAAGTAATGGATTTGGAAAATCCTGTCCTTAATTTAATTGTGGTTTTTACTTGTGGTTGCTGTGCATGAATATCTCTACTCTTCACAAATGCAACTCTGTGCATATGTGGTTTAGTTGGTTATACGAGAAAACAAACAAATTGGTAATTAATGCACAGATGTAAATGTAAAATGTTTTTAATGAACTGCGTTATGATTTCTCCTGCATTTTTATATTTTTGGTTGTGGTCAGCAACATCAATGTATGGCACGTAGTTGGTCTTATTTTAGATAAACTGGAAATTATGTTAAAGGAAGAGCTAGGAAAAAATTAACTTTAAAACCTTCTTGAGCATAAAAAAATCAAGAAAACAATCTCATCGGCCTACACTATAATTATCTTGAAAGTTGATAAATTTTCTACAAAGTTATGAAGATGTATGTAGAATACTAACCATACTTGAGCTCTAGAAGCCCAATTCGTTATCACCTCATAATTCACATTTATTATTTTTTAATGCTCGAAATACATACATACATATTGCATATAGTATGATAACTCATCTGACCGTTCACTATTCAAGGAATAAGTATACATAGATAGGGCAGCTTTGTTTAGCAGAAAATTGTTAAATGGCGAATCCAAGGAACTGGTATAGTCAAGTAGGTATTGACTAAATGTTCTGCTTCATCGCTTCTTTTTTTCCAGCATAACCGCCCTAAATGTGCAGCGTTGCACTATCGACATTAATACTCTGTTGATTAAATTAAAAAAAAACTCTCTTGTTTTTACTTAATTTTTCGTTTTTGATTTTAAATTGAAATCCAATTCTTTCGGTATTCGGTGCATACTGGTATTAACTAAACTGACACTCGCACATACAAGCAAGAAAAAATATATTCCACATACATATATACGCGTGTAGTAGCTACATTTTTGGTCGTTAAAAAATTGCGATTATTGATAATAAAAATAAGCAGATGGCAGCATAAAGGTTTTGTATATACAATTTCTTTTGTGCGTAAAAAATATTTTTTTATGTGAGTCAGAGTAAATTCACTGCTACAGTGGCTTATAGCCAATAATCCGTGAAGAGCTGTATGTGATGCGGCTTGAATGAGCAAACAAGCGCTTTTAAACGTAAATCTATCCACGAGGGCGCCACGTAGAAAATCACGAACTGGTCCGATTACTATTTACTTTAGGAACACTATTGTCGAATTCTTTCCAGTTGGCAATTGAAAAAACTAAGTAAATTGAAATTTTTCACCAACCTACGACCGAGGAATTGTTGCCAATATCTTTCTGTTTCAAATCTTTAAATTTCAATAAATCAGTTTTCTATAAAGGGGCACGACAGGTGGTATAATAAAATCGAGCTATTTAAAAATATAGTTTTTTGATATAGGGTATAAGCCGCAAACACAGAACTCCCAGAATTTATTTCCAAAAAGTTTCCCAAGATTCGAAGCTTCAAGTGTTTCACCTGTAACGGTTCAAGAACTTGGTGAATTAAACCGCTAGTTTGCACATGAACAACATAGCGCATTATGCTTGCCACGAAAAGCATTCGCCCACAACTCAACTCTACCTAGTTAGAAGACGAACTGTGTTTCGCTTACCGAAGCGCTCATTGCACTTATTACATTTCTGGAGAATTTCTAACAACGCTTGTTTAGCGTTACCACCAACAAGCAATTTATGTGGATTTTTGAGAACTGGCGGCAATCGTCGCCTACAGTCGAAAACACTTTGCATAATAACAACAACTAGAAGCAAAGGAACAACAAAAATAACAACAATTATACAAAGGAGTCAGCTGCAACAGGAGGCATTGCCGATTTCAATATAATTCTACACATACATATACTATATATGAACATCGAAACAGAAGCTTTACAACTAGT
Organism: Zeugodacus cucurbitae; assembly: GCF_028554725.1. Taxonomy (NCBI): domain Eukaryota; kingdom Metazoa; phylum Arthropoda; class Insecta; order Diptera; family Tephritidae; genus Zeugodacus; species Zeugodacus cucurbitae. The sequence goes on from NC_071671.1 coordinate 52,291,001, forward strand.
GACAACAACAGCAATACCAGTAGCAACTGACATGATAGTCGAAACAATGAAATAGCAACAAATGCGTTTGGAAGTTGAAAGAAATTCAGCTTGCTGCCAATAACGTCAATATTGCCTTTACGTTGTTGTACGTGCGAGCATATCGCATCTATTTGCATGCCTGATAGCAGCAGTAGTGAGCATTTAACTTGTTCCACTTAGACACCTCTTCACTCTTATTGCTGTTTTTCTTTACTCCTTCTTTTTCGTACACATGTCGTAAAAAATGTTTTCTTTCATTTTCTTGTATTACTTGTTTTATTAAATGTTATATTTCCGTCTTTCATGCTACGCAGTTTTACCTTCGCTCCGAATTGTAGGCAACATTTGTTTTTTTAGGTATCTACTGGCTACAATACTCTTACTATTTACCAATGCGTTGACTACATTTTGGCGTATTACTTTAAAATTATATTTGGAAAGGAGTTTAGTTTAGTCACATATATCACTTACAAATCCCATAGAGTCAAATATAATTCTTATAACGATTAAAGAATATATTGAGATTGTTCCAAATAATTATTTAGTGTTATAAGATTGTGGCTAGTGTATTGTAAAAGTTCAATATATTGAAGCAAAATATTTGCCAGTGATTCAATTGATATTTGTCACCAACTCAGGTTTCACGTGTAAGGTCAGGTCACCTCTTCGACGATGAATTTTAATTGCTCATGCCCAACCGTTTTTATAAATGCAGATAATAGCTTGAAATAAATTATCTTGAATACATTACCATTTTTACAGAAACACTACTAAAATTTCTCAAAAGTTACCATATTGTCAGTCAGTTTATTCCCTACAAATTTTCAATAGAAAATCCTGATGATTTTCCAATTAATTTCAAATTGATATTTGCTCCAGGCACTTATTAGAAATGTATTCACTAACATAATGATTATTAAATTGAAGTAATAAAGTAATTTCTAAGAGTGTAAGCGCGTTCCTTCAAGTATTGGTATAGACCAAATATACCGGAATATCGATAATTAATTAACTTTTGTTCTGCTACAGCTTAACTACTTAGGACTGAAGTTGGTGGGAGTTATGATTTTTTTATCGAAAAATTATTTAGTGCTCTTGTTCAGAATATTATTTCTTTTTTATTATTTATTCTACAAAGCATTATTGCTGAAGTATGTGAACCCCTTGTGAAAGTGAATCTATGTGTTGTGTCCCTTATCTTTTATGTTGAAGAGGCTGGCATGTTATGACACTCAATAAAGGAAAAGTATAAAAATAAAGATTTATAAAATCTTCTTTCCTTTTTGCAAATAAAACGGAAGAAGGGGAAGCGCACCAAATGTTTGGCATATTTGGTATCTCAAATAACTATAAATTATTTCTGAGGATTATAAGCATAATAAATTCGAGCTTTATTGGAATCAATAAGCTACTGCCAGCATCATAAAATGAAATATCTTTTTCATATTTTCTAAGCCATTTTCTCTTATGAAATTCAGTGTGATGAAATTCCTCTTATTCGCTTACCAATTCCCTCTCTCTTTATATAGTAGTGTAGTTAATGTAGCAACAGGACTGAACTAAACACATAGTGACTGTCATAAGACCCCGACACTGTTCGAACATCGTATGAAATGATGAATGCCTCAACAAAGGCTAAAATATGACACCAAACAATGCGTCTGCGGACCAAGCCAAAGGAATGCCAACACAAATGAAAATACACACACTCAAATAAGAAGGCATGGAATGCTGTAGGCAGTTCTATGAAAATTTTAACCGCAGTCATATTGTGTCTTTGACGCTGTTTTAGTCAGTAATATGGAATGCGACTGCTTTGTGATTCCGATGTTCATTCAAGTTTGGGAAATTTCACGGCGTTTTGAGGTGCACACGGCCAAAGAGACAAATATGAGCAAATTAATTAACACACGAACGGGTAAGCTAGCACCACCAACAGCAATACTAATTGAATGTGGCAACCGACACTTGCACACAAGGCCTCAGATGCAGAAATGAAATCATGCAGAAAACATCGTCAATTACCAGCGAATACCGTTGTGTTAATAAAAACTCCGTTATGCACTACCAAGAAAACACTCAAAATGTGTAGTGAAACTAGGAAAACAAGAATTACGATTTCTCATGGAAAATTTCTAATAACAACCTAGGAGTTATCTCCAAAGGGTATGTTATGAATTCGAATTTCAAACTGCTGTGTCAGGATAATGAATGAGTTTGATTGGTCACACGAATTGACCAAAAATTGGGCCTTCAGTTTGTAGGGAGGAGATAACATGAAGTATTATTTGAAATTCGCGTGAAACACAATTACATATCCACACGAGTACAGCACACCTCTCTCCAATCGCTTTTAATTTGGGAAAGCAATTTGCAGCAGGAAATTATTCTAAAATGAATTAAGGGAATAATGGAAGACACCAACGCTTGAACTTGATGTGAAGAGCACAATGATTTGACACAACAATCGATATTTATCAGTAGATTGTGAGGGTCAACACTGCTCTGTGAAACATGTAACAGAGATTATGGAGACACAATTAATTCTCTGTCATTTACATCCATTAAAGAAATGGCCGCCAACCAAGCTGTGAAATTGCATCGCACCAGGTGGTTTGTGGTAAGCAAGTGTAAAATATGAAGAAGACTATAAATTTGGACAATTTAAGTGTCCGACCGAGGCGCAATTTTTGGCCGATGCCGATGGCGATTAACGAAACACATTCACCGAGATTTCAAGCATTTTCAAATCCAGTCCAATTCTCCCGAATTCTTCCAATCCAAAGTTGCTGAACGGTCAGTGCGTGTACGAAATTTAGCAAAGCACTCGCCCTTGGACGTGCGCATACACTGCGCTGCAAATACACTGAAGCTACAAAAATATAGAATATTCGAGTCCAACCACGTTTTTAGTTTGTTTATGTCCGGATGTGTTTAGATTTCCCGCAATAAAAATTTAAGTTCTTTTCCGTAGCTATAGTAGATACACTTTCCACCAGTCAATAATCATTTCAAAAATTTAAGACAACCAATTTGAATTTTTAACAGATAGCTCTGGTCGAATCCCTTCTTTTTCCATCGAGTGTTGAGGCTTCATACTGGTCATTCGGTTTGTCTTTAAAGCACAGCTCCAAAAAAAAGTTCATTTTATTTCAGTGTTACATAATTTAATAGAAATTTTTTTCGACCTGAGTCCATTCAAAAGCGGAGTGTGATTGAAAAGGAGAACGAACAGAGTTCATTGCAGTTCAAATGCTAAGCTAAAGCCGATGGCGACAACATGATGTTCGGAACGCACTAAACAGAGGGAGGCTGACAAAACAAAAAAACAAAAGTTTTTGTGGTTGACGGAAGCTTTAAGCACAATGGAGCTTACAGCTGCAATGGTCTTTGGAACGCCCGCTATGCCACCGGCGCATAGAAAATGCAATTTACCTGCTACCACGAAACACTTGTCATAGCCACTCTTAGTCTCTCACTGGAATGGGAGATGGTAAGCATATCACAACCGGATGTAATCATCAGAAACTGCTTAGATGTTCGTCATTATCTTCATTGTCTCGGCTGCGAAGGAACCACTGTTTTTCACTTGTAGTCAGCAACTTCTTCTGCCTTCGGCAGACGCATTTATTCGTCAGCTTCAATAAGATACCAAGTGAGAATCTAATCCCTTTAAAAAAGCCAACAGATTTAAACTATGATTTTACAAAAACTTTTAAAAGTTCTCAACAAGAAACATTCAAAAGAGCGGAGAATCTTGAAGATTTAGATGTATTTTGCCAAGAAATGTAATTTCCATGGGGAATGCATGACAATTTCATTATGTTTATATACCAGTTGAAAATAAAAAAAAGTATATCAGAAATCTTCTTCTTCTAATAGGACAGCAATGCATTTACAATTCTAGGTTATGTTCAATATACATATCTCTTGATTTGAAGAAAATAGTTTTCATGTCTACTTCCTGTTAGCTTGAATTTTTCCGAGGTTTAAGCATATTCCTAACAAATGTCTATTGAATTCCATATAAAGACTTTCAGATTTCGTAATAGTCAACCAAAATCTACAAATAACTCTTGAACATATTCAGATGCCCTTTCTTCGTTCCTTCTCCACTAAGAAAGTAGTAACACACAAAGCTGTCGTCATTCTCACAACAAAATCCATTAATCCCGAATAATGAGCGACCCATAAATATAATGGATTAATTAAGTGTAATTTCAGCAACCACAACAATAAACGAAACGTGAAATGTGTTCCCTGAAAGCATGTAAGTCATAATTCATACATTATGGCACATTGGAATGTGTAAATGCGATTAACCTCAATACAAAGTTCAATTGTTGCCACGAACTGTGGAACAAAGCAAACGCAGCAGGTGGGCAAACACACATGAATATATACATATATACATAACTACATATGTATATGTAAATGGTGCACACTCACCCTCAAAGCCCGAAATGAAGTCATTTTAACTTAACTGACGCCTTATATAAGCACAATCACAAATCAAATGTTGCTTACTTTTAGACGTGTTAGAATTTTCAAAACGATAAGTGCACCAGAGTGCACTTACATCCAATTGAAGTTGGTGTTTGAGTGCAGGAACTGTGTTTGCATGCAGGAACTGTGTTTGCATGCGTTGCACATATACTGACATTGACAAACACTCGGCCGAGACAATAAGCTTCGCTCAGTCGGTTAGACAAGCACGAAGGCATGAATGTATGAATGCAGTAAGTCAGTCAGTCAGTTCTTCAGTCATTCAAATGCACACGCCTCACAATTCAGTCAGTTAGTTGCACTTACATGCAGCAATTCAAGGCTTAGTGAGTCACTCGCTTAGCTATTTGTTTTTGCTTTATTTGCTGGCTAGTTGTGAATGCAGAACATCCATATTAAGAATGGATGGGGAAGCGTGTGCAGAAATGTATGAATATTGGTTGAGTGATGGCTTTTAATAGCTTACTTCATGCCATTCAGTTACTGTCAAAAGTTTTAACAGATGTTTCAAATGGAATGGTTTTACAAACAAATAATTTCAATTTCCTAAATGTTTTTTGATAAACGTTTTTTTTTTACTTAAAACATATAATTTTTGGAAACTTTGATTAAAAACAATTAAGGAAGGGCTAAGTTCGGGTGTAACCGAACATTTTATACTCTCGCAATTTATTTATTTAACTTGATTTATATTAATAATACACAATTTGATCCACATATTCGTCATATATATTGTACAAAGTCCATTGAAAGTTGGAATCCATAATATTAGGTTAGAAGCACCGTGGTCCTCGTGTTCGATATATGGGGCCTTAAACCTATGGTCCGATTTCGGCGATTTTTAGAATGGGGCTGCCACACTATAAATGTAGTATTTGTGCAAAGTTCTGCACCGATATCTTCACTAGTGCTTACTTTATATATTGTAAAGTAAACGATTTAGATCGTCTTCATACTTCTGGTATATAGTAGGCGTGGTTGTGAAGCGATTTGGCCTATTTTAAACAACATATCATTAGTAAGGAAATTATTATAAACCAAGTTCCATTGAAATCGGTCGATTAGTGCCTGAGATATGGTTTTTGACCCATAAGTGGGCGACGCCACGCCCATTTTCCATTTTGTAAAAAATCTGAGTGCAGCTTCCATCTGCCATTTCATACTTCCTTAGGAAGAAGTGATTCTGACGTTTTTCCTTAGTGAGTTAACCCACTTTAAGTAATTTTCAACCTAACCTTTGTATGGGAGGTGGGCGTGGTTATAATCCGATTTCTTTCATTTTTTGACTGTCTTAGGAAGTGGCTAAAAAAAACGAGTGCAGAAAGTTTGGTTTATATAGCTCAATTGTTTTGCGAGATATGTACAAAAAAAGTATTTGGGGGCGGGGCCACGCCCACTTCCCCAAAAAAATTACATCAAAATATACCCCTTCATGCGATCCTTCATACCAAATTTTATTTCCATAGCTTTATTTATGGCTTAGTTATGGCACTTTATGTATTTTCGGTTTTCGCAATTTTGTGGGCGTGGCAGTGGTCCGATTTTGCTCATTTTCGAAAGCAACCTTTCTATGGTGCCAAGAAATAAGTGTGCCAAGTTTCATCAAAATATCTTAATTTTTACTCAAGTTACAGCTTGCACAGACGGACAGACGGACAGAAGGACAGACGGACGGACGGACGGACGGACAGACAGACATTCGGATTTGAACTCCACTCTTCACCTTGATCACTTTGGTATATATAACCCTATATCTAACTCGTTTAGTTTTGGGTGTTACAAACAACCGTTATGTGAAAAAAACTATAATACTCTCTTTAGCAAATTTTGTTGCGAGAGTATAAAAATGAAAAAATGTCATAAAAATATCCATTGTTAGATATAACATTTCACATATCAAAATTGCAAAAACCACAAACTTATTATCCACTTTTGAAACAGATCTACTAACAAACCCATTACGGCACGCTAGCCAGTTAAGGCACTTCAAACAAAAAACAAAACAGATTTTGGTTTGCACAGATGTCGAAACATGATGATGATACGGACAATATGGACTGATAAGGTGAAAACAAGAAACAAAAATCCTGTTTGTTTGTATACAATTATGCTGTTTGTTGGTTCTTATTGTTGTACTTAGTCCATTGCCGAGCATTTCAATGTGGTTCTCATTAAGTCAATGCGCTAAAATTCATCAGAAGAGTCGGTGGGAGAGGCCCCGAAGCGCCGTTTGTGTGCTACTAAGTGCAGAAAATTGTTGCATGTAATGGTAATGATTTGCAATGGCTGCAGATGGTAGCTGTTGGCGGCTATAATTGCTCAGTTCTCGCATAATGATTCGCCGGAAATGGGTCACTTTAATGAAAGTGCAGCTGAGTGACTTAAATGACTGGTTTGCTGGCTCGATTGCTCTGTGGCTCTATGGCTCGCAAACTCACTTAGCCAACCAAGCAACTCATCAACATGCTATATGAGTGAACAAGTGAACAAATCTACAGTACACTGGTGTGGTCTGCCATCAGTCTTCCACGGGTATATGCTAAACACTCACTTCGTAGATTTTCACTCCAATAGCAGTCGTTGCTTGTGTGGCACTGTGTGTGTTTATTTTTATTGTTGTTTAGCATGTTTGGCTTAAACGCTTCAAATTACTTTATATTATCCATTTTCCCACTTGTTAAAAGTTTTCATCGACCTTCGTCCTTCAACGGAGTGCGCTTAGACTAGCTTTTACTTCGGTGATATTTACAATTTCGCCCTTATTTCATCCCTTTAAGTTCGTGGAAAAACTTTTTAGGGAATAGAAGTATACAAAAAGTTCGACTGTTTCGCTTTGCAGTGTCGAATATATGAAGTGAAATTAAATTTTCAATAAGAATATGTTTAAATATATTTGCTGTAGTTGTTATAAAATGCAATTTAAGTTGTACGTGAGAACTATATTTAAGAGTTTAAGTTGTGCCTTAGGAAGCAACTAAAGGAAACCTTCAGCTCCTCCAAATTACCGCAATATTTCGTGGAAGCCTTTCCATTCCATCTTAATTGAAATCTTGAAGTAATTCATAGCTAAAAATAGTGGTCTTATTTCTAATCCCGGCCTCTTAAAGAACATAAAAATATCAAAATATTCCATAATATGTCTTTAAAAACACGTTTCTGGTTTCACCCTCATAGCTCGCTCACATAGTTAAAAAGCTGGGACACTTCCTTGCCAAGTACTTCGGTTTACTTGTGACCCATCAAATGCATTTCTACATTTCGTAGAGCATTTTATTTTAAATATAAAATCGTTAATTCTTCACACAAGTTTAAACGCACTAAAGTTCATTCAACGATCTTACGGTTGTAGAAATTATACCATGTCACATAGAATGTATATGAATACGGCCCAGACGGCGCCATTGCATGGAGCATGCTAAACACTATGCAAAATACTAAGAAGTACACTTACAAAAAAGAAAACAAAAAACCTCCTCTGCCGATGCACTCAGGATGGAGAATGAGTATATTGCGGTGGCGTTGCAGCACAGTGCACAGAGTTGAGTTCTAAATATAAACGCATATGTTTGGATACAAAGAAATATCTGAGTCTGGCAATAAACTTTGGTAAAGTATTAATTCAAGTAGTTTGGTAGGTGCAAATGATGAACATCAAACAGATAAGACAGGCCATTGCCTACATAAAGTACTAGTGGTGGCTATGGCGTATGAGCAACATAGATATTAAGGCTGATTTACGATCAATACTTGAAGTAATAACATTTTTAACGTACAATTAATTCATTTAAGGGGCTTATCTGAAAGACTAAAGTCTAGACTATAACAATAAATAAAATTCGAACAAAATCAGATTAATAATGGAATCATAATGCATAACTGCATCTGCAGTTGGTATCAACCCAAATAATAGTGTCTTGCTCAAATACAAAAAGTATAATATTTCCTCTCCATATCTCTCATATAAAACACGAACCTTCAATGTAATTGTAAAATTCTAATTAATTCAATATCTAACTGAGTACAACAAGCATCTATAATTTCAATCTAATAAAAATCAACCGAAATTAAGTGCAAAACAACAAAAACTGTAATCTAATTTCCTGTAACGGATCTCGTGAAAACTTCAAGTAGTTTATGTATGACTTTGTATGATTTACAATAATACTACTTAATAATAAGTTGGTTGGGCTGAGAGTAAAGGGAGTACAAATTGGGTATGGTATGGATTGAAGAGAAGACACGCATACACACACACACAAATACTTGTGAAAACTAATTGAGTATTCATAAAATGCTACAAAGTATTTAAAACAGCGTGTAAAAGAATGAGAGGGAGTGCAAGAGCCTGGAATATATTATTTTTACAACAGTTAACATCGAAACCAAATTGAGCGAGCAGACTGCTCCAATAGCAAAAAGTCATTAAATGAAAAATCTGTATTAAGTGAGACAAAGTTCATGAAGAGAATATACACACACTTGTATGGAACTAATGCAATTTGTAACTTTTTAATAACCTGCTGCCGAATATATGTGCGTAACTAGATAGTTGCTTATTTGTATTACTCTGCCTTTCAGAAAATCTCATATGCATTTGTATATCTGTGTAAAAGCGCTACAGGCGAAAACTGCATGGCTTCCCGAATACCGATTAAATTCTGACAAATTATTACAATACATCGTCGTCGTGCTTGTTGTGGGAATGCAATACTAAAGCACAATAGCTGCAGTTTAATATAATCTTATGCAATTTCTTTTCCAAATAATTATAATTTAAATGTAAATATATAATCGAATTAATATTGTTTCGAAATTGCATTTTAATTGAATAATGTCATATGAACACATGACATTATGTGAACTCTGAAATCTGATGTTGTTGCGGCAAGAGGGTGGGCCTCTCGGTCTCAAGTAGATACGCTCACACAAGCATATCGGGGAAAATAGCAAAAAAATATACTTTATTTGCTCTCTTCATAGGCGGAATAGAACTCCTTAGCCTCAGTTAAAGTGCTTAAATTAAGTTCACACAAATTAAACTCGCCACAAAGCCAGTATGCTACAAAGTATAGTAAATTGCAAGAGCGAGATTCCTAAAGGTAAATTATGAAGTGAAGTAGTTAATATGCGTTGCAGTGAGAAGAATTTCACCGGTCATTTATTAAATAGCGAATAGTTTGAGCAGCCAATGTATTACCGCTATCGTTTGGCCCCTCGAGAAAATACCTAAATTGCGACCGTATTCAACACAACTATTTAATACGTATTTATGAGCTAGCTCGCTCTGCATACATAACTGTTTTGTCCTGCTACCACACCAACCAACCCAACCCAACCCAACTGATGAGACTGCTACATATTTACTGACCCCACGCACATACTCCCTTTTTAGTTTTAGTAATGGTACCGTGCATCAAAGACTCTCTTAAAAGGTGTCGATGGTATTTCCTAATTTCCCTAGATCTAAAGACCAAAAATAACACCGTTCCCAAGAGGGTCGGGTCTAAATTTTAGAGCTCATCGCTGAAGATACGCATATATTACATTTGCCGCACCTGTTTACACACGAATACAAGTATGTATATGTAAGTGTTTGTGTATGCAGGTGGCGCTGATTGATTGATAAATAACTTAATTTGTGGCAAAGACTTGATTTACTTCCGCTTACACTTTGATCTCTCCTGCCGGTGTCACGCCTCATACTTAATTATAAAATTGTAAAGTTCATGTATCGTTACATAATTACATCGCAGTAATAGGAAGCTTTTTGCGACTTTGCGAGATTACTTAAAAGCGTTTTTGACTTTTGCCAGCTTTCATGAAAAAATATTTTGAAAAGCAACAAAAATTCAAAGAAATACACTCGTATACATAAAAACATACCTAGCTGGTTTCTTCTGGCTTTCCATTCGAATAATTATTTTTCTGAAAGAAATTAAATGCGAAACCGAATTCTTGCTGTTGACAACCGTTGGACGCCTAAGGGTATGCACTAATTATTGTGTGTACGACCCTTTATGAAGCTTTAAAAGCTTGAGGCGTGAGCTTACAATGTGAATTATTGTTTTAAAGAAAACAACAATGCATACAAATAAAGAGAATACTCCAAACACTAAGTAAAAACATATGCTTACAATTTTAATTAATAAAAACTAGTGTTTTGAATGCTAGTGCCGGGAGTAAAGAAATCATAATTGCTATTAAAATATGAATATAAAAATGTTTAATGTTTAACTCACCATTATTTACTGCTGTAATTGACTCTATTGAAAAAGTAAGCTGAAAGAAAATAAAGAGAACTTATTTTATAAATACTCCTAAATAAATAGTCAAAGAAAGGTTAGGAGTGAATGTGATGGTAGTGAATAATTTAATCGAGATAAGTGTTGGTTAGTTAACTCTGAACAGTTAATATTGGATTCAGACTTTTAGGCCTGTACGCTGATGACGTAGCATTTGTTTTCACCGAGTAATGTTAAGCATCGTAGGCATGAGAGAGAAGAAAACATTAAGAAAAGTCTAGCAAACGAATATTCTACATTAATCAAAAAAAGGAATCTGAATAAAAAAGTGATATTTTCATTGTTCCATGATAAAAGTTAGAATGAGAATAACAAAAAATTGACACACATTAGCACTCAGAAGCATGACTACTAGTCTATTTTTTTAAAAATAATATTAAACTGTTTTCCTACTACTACTCTCCTTATCTTTTACTTTCTCTCTATATCCATCGCTACTTAAGCAGCCGACCGCATTCACTCAAGAATTGAGTGCTCGGTCGCTTATAGTTAGCTGTCACTATTGCGGCTGGAAAGGTGCTGAAATTACTGTTTTTGCCTATTTCTCACGAACATTTTTTCAATTTTAACTTATTTAACACATTTTCATATACTAATATAAATTAGAATTCCGGATTCTGCATGAAAAAATGTTCTTATATAAGTGCAGCCGTTATTAACAAGAGCTTAAGAACTGTAGTAAACATTATTAGTAGAATAACAACAAATACTTTATTTATCAAAAAATAAATTTCCAAAGTTTACATACTTTTGAGGTTATGATGAGAAATCTGCAAAAAAATCCGTAGATACGCAACGCTGCCAACTGACTGGTATTAAATTTGAATAACCACTCGATCAATTTAAATTTGCATAATTTGCGGCAATGACAATGATGACACGGATACCAACTCAGTCCCTGTGAATTCGACCAACGATGATAGGTTAGAAAGTTTTCCGAGTTATATATATGTACAAATGTACGAACACACGCACTAAAAGCAAATACTGAAGCGTTAAGAACAGGTGAGTTGGCAAAAAGTAAGCGACCATTGACGGAAAAAATTTTATACAATGTCCACGCTTACATAAATATTTTATATGTCGTTAAAAATAAAATAGCAATAAAACAAAACAATAATGTCGGGCAGATTAGCAAACAAATTATCAATAACAGTAAACTTCCGCAACTGGGTCGGTGGTGTTCAAGGCCAGGTGTACGTAATGAAAATGAAACAGAACGGCAGCGGTGCAACAAGGTATAATTACAACAACCAATAACAAAAGCACAACATAAATGCATGCCAAAGCGAAGTAAAATAGTAAAGGAAAAATCAGAAATGTTTGAAATGCAAATACAATTTCTTTTATATTCATTTGCAATAACAAAAAAATGTTGCCACTTTATGCGAGAGCTATATGCTATTGCGAGAGTCATGATTTTTGCGCTATTCGCATTGTTGGCGTTATTGTTTTTGCTGGTTTCACTTTCTGGCCACTTAAGTTGTGAAAAGTCGAGAGAATTCATTGTATTTCCTTCCGGCAGTTTGCCAATTTCTTTTTTTATTGTAGAATTTTTTTCTTGCTTTTTCGTTTTCTCTAGCTTTTCCGCTTTGCTTTTTTTCTGGTTTTCACATCTAGCGGACGACCGAGCAACTCATTTGTGCCTTCAGCCATTTATTTGGTCCACAAAAGCTTTAAATAGTGAATGCTGGTTTACCAAAAAAAATTTAAAAAAAAGTGTAAAGAAAAACAGAAAAGTAAATGAATTAAAAGCAGCAGACAAATTAAGTTGAATTTTCAGTATTCTAGCAGACGTGCTACAAATTCTCTATTTTGCAGTGTACTTCTTCGAATTAATCTTATACTGAATTGGCTTTCAGAAAGTATTCGGATGCGCTTTAAAGAGGAAAATGATTTATGATACAGTTGCAATAAATAAAACTATCAGAAAATCTTAAACAAAACTCTATGAAAGGACTTTCGGAAGGTTTTTGGGAAGACTTATATATAGATTTCGTTTAGATTAGTGGTGTTTAATATAACTCAATGATTTAGAAATAAATAAAATATACCAAATGTATGTCAATTTAGTTTTTGTAATCATTTCTTTTTTATATCTTTGCTTCCAGCATTGAGGGCATGTTATACTAAAAGGACAATAAACCATATAAACGTCTACTATAATTCATTTTTATCTATTTCAACATAAATTTCAACACACACTTAAAGCAATTTTATGCTGTTAAAAGCACTTTATCCACACAACAATAACGGATACCATTAAAGCTGCCTGGGGTCAAAGAGTGGCTAGAACAGAAGCATTACGCACATACATACATGAATATCTAAGTAGAAACATAATACTTTACTTAGCAAATAGAACTAATCCGAAAAGTACCAGTTTCCTAATACATCGAGGTTGAAACTGAACTACTCCGAAAAAAGCTCATTTTTTTACCATAACCTAGTAGCTTGTGTACAGGATTGAACTAATTTTTTTTGGGTGTTTATTATACTACTATGTTGCCGTTATAATTCTAATCGAAGTGAGCTCAGATACCGAATCATTAAATGACTGGTTGTCCTACAATCAACTTCCAACTACTTGCTGGGCATACTAAATATAAATACTTGTACAGGTTTCTTACCATTTATCACTTATCCAACGCAAGCGGAAAGAATCACATACAGTATGAGCCTGTCAGTGGATTTATTGAAGCAAATCATTGGCAAAACCGCAAACATTTGGTAAAATCGTTAAATTTTCGTACACCCCAAAAGTTGTCACACTAAAGTGCTTATACGTGTTGGACACGCAGAGGAAATAAAATTAATGCGACACAATTACCATTGTAGGTACATCACACAATTATATGTATATGTGCAATAATAAATATGCTAACAACAATACAAATACCCGTACATGTGTGAATGGATGTGAGTAAGTATAACAGGAAAGCACTTACCGCAAACAGAATGTGTGTCCAATAAAAAATGTGGTCGCCAACAGCAGTAAATTGGCAACAGCTTCGATGGAAAGCAAAGCATCAGTGGCTCAAATTTCTTGTTTCGCTTTGTAGTTGTTGTAATTTAGAAATCTTTAATTTACTCATTCAAAAATGAAAATTCACACAGAAAGTACATTTAAATTCATACAAGATATTTGCTCTGGAATATTAACGTCTTCGTAAAAACATATTTTCTCGATAGGTGGCGCTGGGCCCCAAATTTCATAAGAACCATATTTATGATCGAATTTGATAAATTTTTCCAATATATTTATAATAGCCATATGCAAAAACGACTTATTGGCCAAAACTCTATAAACTCTAAGCGATATAATCGAAAACAACCCTATAATTCATACGATTTTATGTGATAATATTATTTAAAAATTTACCATAAGACGTGATATATTCTTAAGAAACTACTTAGGATAATTTTACGATGTTATATTTTATATATATATCGGTATTTTTTATACCTATTCAAGCAAACTCCTTTATTGATAAGTCATATTTGCTCTCAATCCAAACTTCCATTTCATGACCCCCCTCCTCCACAAAATAATGTCGCTCCACCTCTGATTTCAGTAAACAAATTTAAAAGTGTGTATAGAGTTAATAAAGCAAATATTATCGCAGCACATATATTGTCACTTGTGTATGTATATATCGACAAATATTATATAATCGAACGTGAGTTGTGGTTAACTTTCCGGTTTATTTTAAAAGTGTAAACACGAGCAAATATTCCAACTTAAAAAATGCTATAAAATCAACAAATATTTGATAGTGTGCAAAATCGTCAAACAAATCAACTTAATTGGGTCCAAAGACTTTGAAAACCCACATATTTTATTATATTTTATATGAAGAAGTTCGTGTCAATATTATAGACAATAAAATAACTCACAATAACTTATTGACAAATAACTAACTGTTAACAATAATATCCTGTATTCCTCATTAAGGTTTATCTTCATTAAGGTGGCTGTGTTGGCTGCCCTTGGTAGAATATAAATTTAGACTATTTTTACATAACATATACTAATGAGGATTTTGTATATATTTTACCTATAATGGTTGCCAATGTGCTGAAAATAAATTATCAAAGAAAAGTTCATCTAACAGAAGTTTATCGTCAGTTGTGATCAGTGAGTGGTGAAATCAATTGCTTCCCACGTGCACCTCCGGAAAGTTGCCAAAAATTTAATCAGTTAAATGGGCTATGCTACACCTCGATTTCGCCCATCAATAATAATTTCGTAAATATTCCCAAATAAATGTAGTTTTGTGTTCGCATTTCGATCTCTCCGCTTCATTGCTCATAACTCTGTATAAATTAAAGATGCGAGACTTAAAATCACAGCAAACGGTAACTGAGGTAATCTACTAGAGGAATAAATTCAGTACAATATTTATCGATTTTTTTGTAATAATTGCATAATTTTTATACATTTGAGGAAATTTCAAAATTTTCTAAAATTTTAATTTTTTTCAAATTTTTTTACTAGCATAAAAACCAATTTACCTACTGAAAAAAAAGTAAATAAACCTAACCCTACGTTCACTTAAAATATAAATAAACCAGATTTCACCAGACCTATTCAAAATACAAACACAAATTCATATATGCATTCAAGCAACTCTACAAGTACCCACATGCCTTTGAGCATTTCTAAACCATTGAGTATTGATTGTATATATGTAAATGAGCTCATATGCTGAGCAGCATTTGCATGAGATGCCCACATGTGGTTGCACGCTACACAATTCATTTCAGCTCAACTCCGTTCAGCTCATTGAAGTGGAAGAATGCTTATTTGTACGTTGAAACAACAAAGTGAAGACGGCGGTGGCTCGAAGGCGCTCAACAACAGTTCACCAACAGCTATTTTACTGGGTCAAAAGTGGGCCAACAGTTCACAGAAATCGTTATTCGCTCTCTTTCTCCCCTTGCATATTTTGATTTAACGCGATTTCGTTTGTAAAATTGCAATTTTTTGATATGAAAAATTTTGTAATTTCAACCAAAATGTTTATGAAATTCTGTTAAGAAACGTTGGAGTATGTGTTTGCTGCTCAATTGAGTGATCTTTGTGACCGGAGCAAGCTTCTTGTGTGGTAGGGTTCAGTTGGCCTAATAATAAAGGCATTTTTCAACAGCAAAAACGGTTAAGAGGCTAAGATATCACATCTATTAACCAACACTAATCATTAGAGGAACTTAAAAACTAAATTTACACTAAAGTGGCTTTTCTATTAGAAAAAGGAAACGCCGGAATTGAACCATATCATTTCATATTATATTTGGTAATCATTTTATGAGGTATGTCCATTCCTTGATTATTCTCAGTGCCGCATTTATGCACAATTAGCACTTAATCATGCATATAAGCGTACGAATATAAAGCAAATCGCGTCAACACTTAGCACCTAATACAAATACAATATCCTAAATATTTCACTAAGCCCATAACTTTCACCAAGCAAACAACACTTCATAAAAGCATACGAGTGTGCATATAAGCAAATTCACAAGTATGCATACAGCATTTGCATAATTCACTACACAGTGGTGTATCCGGCGTATACGTGACATGCAATACAATGCACAGCTGAGAGGGCGAGAAGAGAGAAGTTACGTATACGCAATGGCAGTCGGCATATTGGATAAACAAAAAAAAAAAAAAACAGTGCATAGATGTACACATCGTCGATGGCATTTAATTTATACATCTGTATTTATCAAACATATCATTGCGCACCTGAACACATTTACTTGCCTGGGCCGTGTTCGCGGTTGCACTGCCTTAGCTTTGCAATGCAAATTAAAATTCATGCTTTATACAATAGTAGCCATTAGTTGACCACCTGGGGCTCTACACACACGAACATACACCTGCTTTATACGCTTCGTAAACACATGTTAGGATGCCGCAACATAAATCGGCTGCTATGCACGTTTATTAAAGTACAATCTTTAACTGCACAACCAAGCGCAGGAGGCAGACAGAATAATAGCGCTGGCATTTCACTGACAAAATGTCAACACTCTGTCAACAAAAGCGGCTGCCTATGCGCCACTGTCCCACACCTTTCGGCTGGCTTTAAGCAGTTCGCCATTTTTCCAAGAACTTGACTAGTTCAGCTTTCAGCGCCTTTCTTATTTGCTCTGTTCCTCCCACCTATTCTGTCATTTTGCGTCTCTCTTTATCTGAGTGTGTATGCACAGCACAGTTCCGTCTTCATTTATCCACAGAAATGGCTACGCATTAGTAGTTGCCCCGTCTCTGAAGTGGGACTCTCAGATTGATTTTAAGTGCTTCATTGAAGCGGATTTCATCGCAGCAGCAAGTGGGCAGCTTTATAGTCAGCTGAGTGTTTATATGCGAATGTTTTTGTGTGCCTGTGCATGAATGTGAATTTCAAGTGAAGGCATATTCTTAAAATGGCGAATGTGAGGCAATTCAAGTGCTTTTCAAAGCATTTGAGGTGAGTGAGGTCTTTTGCTTTGTTTGGCACATTTGTATTTATTTGTTGCGCTTTAGGGTAATTCAAAAGGAGTTGGTTAAAGACACTGGATAACGCTTACAATTTTCTACTTTCTAAATTCAATTTTGAGGTAATTTTAAGTCACTGGTCTGTGGAAAAAACATGGCGATGTGCTATTACCATGGTATCGACTATGCTGAGGACAGGGCTTCAGGATTGAGTCGACAATGCATTCAGAAGTCACAGTCGTAGAACATATATTGCTGATTTTTTGCACTTTAAAAATCTGTGTCTTACTAAAAACACCATCTATAATTAAGTTATAGCTGGAAACTAAAGAAAATTTTTATAATGATGAAAGAAGAGTTTGAAACCGATGAGTATCCCGACAGAGATCTAACTATATATGTCAATAATCAATAAAAGCAATCAGGTTTATAGGAAAATAATTTACTTACAAAATAGACGAATGAGGCACAAATTATGATAATAATATTTATTAATAGAGGAGAGCGAAAGAAAAGAAAAGCTCAACGCCTACAATGATATGCGCTTTGCGTTTGACGAACACGCTTGGCAGCAGCTTGTGGCTAGCATGGATATGGTGACGTTTAGCAAAAGAGCAAAAATTTGCGCTTCTCTGCTTATGTTGGAGCCGAAATAATTCCATCCACAACAAACACGAGATTTTGTATATTCCAAACATTTAGCGGTGTCTCTTTATGTAACGTCGCAACAGCAGCAGTTACAGCTGTTCACAAAACCGATTAGGATGCCGGCGCATCTACGGAAATATGGGAATTTCTATGTGTGGGTGCGTAGGTTTGTAAAATATTAACCGTATTTGCTATGCTAGTTATAGGCACAAATATGTACTTAAGTATATGTCAACAACATATGTCAGTTATGGTCCAAATAATGAAAACATCACAGTGTTTCTACTTTTCAACTTACTTTCTGTTTTGTTTAACGGGTACAGATGCATCAGATGCCAATTTGTGTAGTAAAAGTCGAGGTGAGCTTAATTAAAATTTGCTTAAAATTTTATTATCTATTTGAATACTTAATGAAAAAATTTAAAAATTAAATTTTACCACACATTCCATTGCTGATTATTCAGCAAACTCGATTTTCATACATGTTTTACAAAAACGCTTCTAATAAATTAAACGCTTACCAATAAATTTATTAACGCACTATCCCTCACATATACAATCATATACCATTGCAAGTGTGAATGCTGTAAGAGCTGTAAGAACATAAACAAATCCCCACAAATCGCCGTAAAGCTGCCGATAAATTTTTAATGGTCCGCTGTGGGGGAGATAACGGCTGTAATACTAAAAAAAATCGCAGTGAAATTGCCGGAAGAAAATAAAACAAAGGTGTAGATATGCATGTAAATGCATATAGGTATATGTATATGTGTAAGTGTTTTTTTTTACTTTCAAAAATATACTCCTCACTACCTTCGGATCCAATATCAAACTCATTAACTCTGTAACGCCAATGCAAATAACCCTAATATATTTTTAGCGCTTTGAAGTGGCTATTAAATCGTTAATTAATAGGTGCTAAACACACATATCTAACTTCCCAATGCAACACGTTAGCATGCCAAAGGACTTTTACTAACAGGCGTTTATATGTACGTAATGAAATGTTTCGAGTCAAAGGAAATTGTCCGGCAAACTCGTTAAATATCCCCTCGTGCGGTTGCCCACATGAATTTACGAACATATATGCATGTGTGTGTCGTGCACGTGCCATTTTACCCTAATAAACAATTGCCGCCGCCTTAATATAGGCAACGGAAGAGGAACTGAGAGACTGCAAGACAATGGCAAATGCCGACACCAGGCAGCAGCGCTGAAAACATATGCCCAACACATATACAATCGCTAACATGCACATATACATACATGTATGTGCGTCACACAATGTAGCACGCATGCCAACACAAATACTACAGAGGGCAGCCAAGTGGGTCATTTGGCAGCGCTAAGCACTCTCACACTTGTGAACCCACACACATACGCAAAACAAATATGTAATTTATAGATAGAGCAAACTGCCTGACTGCCGCCATGAGCACATCACGCACATACAGCTAAGCACAGCATCATCATCACTGCCATCACCAGCACATAGTAGGGCAGCAATAACTGAAGGTCTCCCGGCTGGAGAGTAGGTCAGTGATTATACTTTGCGGCGCAGTGTCCCTAGTATTTATTGTCACGTTTCACTAATTTCCGTTATATTTTTGTTTTTGCCACCTGGCACTGAAACCACAGTTTGGTTAATGATTTAATATTCAAACACAATGCTCAACATAGGAGCCCACACATTGTTATTGCTTACTTTCACCGCAGTGGCTTTATTTATGTATTTTATGAATTATTTTTTCCAAAAATAGAAAAAAGCCCACCATTAATTATTCAGAAAAGAATACGAAAAAACACCACGTACACAGCATCCGTTTTACCTCAAAATCTCTTTAGAAAAAGATAAAATATATTTCGTGTTTACGTTCCAATTCGTTCAACAATTGAATCGCTTATTTCCGCTTCCGGCAAATATACGCGTTGCTGCTTACAACGAAACTGACTGCACGACGTATGTGTCAACTCTTTTTTTTATCAAACTGTAATTGCCAACGAGAAAATTCACGAACGAATACAATAATAATGTTTGTTTTTAGAAGCAATGCTCATTCAAACTCGAACTTGTTCGTCCAATAAAATACAATAATAAATTGTAGAAATTCTAAACACAACAAGTTGGCATGTTGCATGCAATTAAAGAGAAATCAACTTCTTTCGTTTTTGTTTACAAAGCTAACGTGGCTTATTCTGTCATATCCTCACAAAATTCACATTTACTATGAAAAAGATCCAATACTATCTGATCCAAGTGTTCATTTCACAGCTGGGACACAAAATGAATAAGTCTAAACTTCCCCCAATTCGAAAGAAGGGGTACTTTGTAATGCGCAATAGCCAGATTTGAACGTATTTCATTTCATCTATTCCTTAGTTTGTTATACCGTAGCTACAATAATGGGAAGGTATAAAATGTAAATAATGGGAATTCTGACATGTTTCACGATTAAAACGAGAATATATAGATATTGGAAAAATGAGAATAGTTTTTAAACAAACGATCAAAATCAATGAGAACGTTAAACTACAAATAAATAATCGACCATCACTAATGG
Source organism: Zeugodacus cucurbitae (assembly GCF_028554725.1). Taxonomy (NCBI): domain Eukaryota; kingdom Metazoa; phylum Arthropoda; class Insecta; order Diptera; family Tephritidae; genus Zeugodacus; species Zeugodacus cucurbitae. Next base: position 52,311,526 of record NC_071671.1, read on the forward strand.
CATATTGCCAAAATGATAAATGAAATCATGAATTAAGAAAACATTATAACTAAGCCTATAATTAAGCGGTATTATCGTCAACTTTACACAGTCATTCCATGGTAACAAGAATTACAAAAAAGTGTTGCCTACAATTAGGCGCATAGTTTTATATTATTACTTTATATTCTTATTTCGACCTAATGAAATGATCATCATATTTAGCCCTATCTTTATTGACTTCAACAAGACTCTCAAGAACAAGAACTGTCTGAAGAGTAGAAACATTTCAGGTCAGACTAAATAATAATCTTATCTCAATAGAAAACAAATATTGCGTGGATAGTTAATTTAGAGACATCGCTTTCACCTGACAATAATTATATCTGATTATAAAACATCGCAAACGCATTCTGTGCATGGAAATTGAGAGAGCAGCCGACAATTCGCAGCGCTGCTGAGAATATAAGTTGATTTTTCGCTTTGTCTTTTTGTCTATTTCTTTTTTTGTGTATTTTTTTTTTTTTTTTGGTGGGACATTCGCTTAATTATTTCATTTGTGATTGTGCCTTTTCTGCTCGTTTTATAGTGAAAATGTAATTAACTTTCGTGTCAATATTTGCGACGCTGTGTCTTTCAACGCTCATCACCTCAGCCTATACCGCAAATTTGTCTGGATGTTCGGCACCTATAAAGCTATGAAGAAGCATGTACTAAGCGGTCGCCAAATTATTTATGTCTTCACTTTACGATTTCATTTGTTATATATGATAATTTTGCTCAATCACGTGTGTCCTTGTGATGGTGCACAGAGATAGCGCATATATATAGGTCTGTCAGTTCTTACGTGAATGTATGGTATACACATTTTTTGGATTTTGTTATGGAGTTTGGAAATTTTACATTGGCCGCCAACTAAACACAACACGATGTGAAGAGAATCAGAACCGTCAACTCGATGTATAATGGAACGCAGCACTTGAAAAATCCGTTGACATCCGCCTAGATGCAATCTAGGAACTAGACACTAGAAACTTCGTAGACCCCATTAAGGAAACCGCTCACTTTTTTGAACATTTGGGCGAAATTTTTAAGGGCAATAGTAACATGGATAAATCGATTGAGGGAAATCGATGAAGCATATTGTCTGTATATACACCTAATTAAAAGCTACATCAGTATATAAGTAAGCATATAATAAAATTTAAATAATTTATTCGTACTTTATCTCAAGATATCGATTAAACCAAAGGAAAACAGCTTATTTGTCATTAAGTCCTATTTCGTTACATCATATGGCATTCTCTTTCATCTTTTATTTGTTTATCTATTTTAAGCAACTTAAACATGAATTGTCTTATTAATATCAAAGTGGGTAGCACATGAAAAATGCATTGACCATTATCATAAATTGAGCATACTCTGAAAAAAGACAAATATGCGTATACCAAATGATAAACTTAAATATGAAGGTATGTCCGATTTTCTATGCATGCAGGAAATTGCAAAATCCTGCAAATAGCCAGGCTTATTTGCGGGTCATCATGTGCAGAGCATCTCCGGAGAAAAAGATTGCAGCATATGCAAAAAAATCTTTAGAAATCAGTGTGTGCTGACATAAGTACAGTCATATATACATATGGGGATGCATAAATTTGTACTCATGTGAGTCTTTTGAGTTGTGGAGACTCAACGGTAGCAAAACACGTTCATAAATTGCACTCCTCTCTCATTCAACACAAACACTGTGTGGAAAAAGTATGTATGTATGTGCATTTGCTTTCCCACTACTCTATTATTCGCCAATTTTTTGGTTAAGAACTTTTTGTTCAATTTTCAAAATTATTTGTTTTTCATATGAACACTCAGTTGCAGATTTTTGTCTTTTACGGCAATTCATTGCAGTTTCAAATTGGAATAGCTCTGCATGCAACTAAATTAAATTATAAACTCACGCTAATTTAAATTTCGTCAACATTTGCTTGAAAAAGTTTATCGGTTAAATCGCAACATTGTTTGCCACATTGCGTTTGTGACAGTCCAAAAACTTTATATACGAATATCTGATTTGTTGATTCTGTAAAAATATTTTTCAAATACATATAATTTCATACAAACATTGATGTATTTTTTTGACAACCCTTTATATTTACATAGTAAGTCTCCTTGGGCGTCCTTGACTTGCTACGCATATATGTATGTATATAGTATTGATTAATCATATTAATTTTACGCAACTCAAATTTTATTCAGGTGGCAAGCCTTTTAATATATATTCGGTCAATTTTTTGATTAAAACTTTTAATGACATGCCAGCTGTACTCATGCATATCAGACAGATACATATATTTCCAAAACAAATTTGGTTTTGTATAACTATTGCAAAAAAAATATTTATAAATTTTTAAGTCGGGTGGCAATCTTAACCAATAAATATTTTTAACCTTAAATATACTATTGTAATAGTTTGTTAAATTTTAAGAGGTTGGTAATCCTGTCCTTACAAACTACTTACCAATTGCTTTATCAGATCTAATTTTCAAACAAACTGGCAGTTGTTTATTCGCCGTATTTCCTTTTCCTTCACCTTTCTATCGGGCAAATCAAAACAAATAATCAATTTTACACGGCACTTTACAGAGCAGTATGCATGCATGTGCATGTTCATGAGCTAACAAACTTTCTTTTTCATTATAATATTACGCACTTTTATTACACTAATACACTAAACACACATATTTTTACATTTTTTAACACATTCGTACCGTCATTTATCAATTCAAACGAAAACACAATAAAAACATTTTCAAAATATACAACAGCAAATGACGGCATGCAACTGCATTGCATTTATGCCAACTGCTTTTAAACCCCTGAAATACGAATTTTAAACGAATATTTTACACGTTTTCCCTGACGTTTCTGCTTTTTGTGTTTCATTTTAAATATGTACTTGTGCATTTTCACATATTTACTGGTCATGATGTGTTTCATACTAGCATTACATATCGCACACGATCATCTCTCTCTTTGACAAAAACAACAACGCCAAGAAGTTCGAATAATGCAACAACTTGATTTCGAAGAGCACGACGAAACAAAGCTCTTGCTGTTGCTGTGACGAAGGTGAGATAATACACATGTAGTATTTGTTATTAGGAACGAGTTGGATATTTGGAACACATGTTTACTCGTATTGTTGTCCCCTTTTTTGGACACCAATTGTTTCTTATATGATGATCTAAAATGTACCAGGCGATCATAAAAATAAGCATAAGTGGCTATTGGAATTTTAGAGAAAATATTAAAATAATTCGCACTAGATCAAATTTTTGTATGATCTCCTGGAAGGAAGGAAAGTTAAAATTCGTGTTTCGGTTGTTGCAGTGCAAGTGTTGCGCATAAATGCTGTGAAAAAGTTAATAGTTTAATGTGGTTAAAAGCAGTTTTACGTAAATGCAGTGAAGGAGCATATCATAATATATTGTTGTTATGTTGCTTTAAGCTTAGTAGTGTTTGCATTGTGATTTCGTGTCGGTGCGAATGAGTTGAAAATGTAAAAAATATGTGCATTTAATAAAAAAATGGTGATGAAGGTGCCTAAGTTTTTAATAAAAAAAATTGTCGGCTCATGTTTCGGAAATATACCAGATATGTGTGAGTAGATGTGAGATTGCCATTAGTAACTTTAATCCAAAAATGTATTGAATAAATGTTTTCACTAAGTTATTATTCCATTATTAATTTATTTAATAAAATTGATAAAGTTAACGAATATTTATATTTTATGGATATCTATTTCATTCACAATTATTTTGAAAAGCTTACCACCTGAATAAAATTTGTATTGCATAATATTAATATGATTAATCAACACTACACGCATATATGTATGGCGTAGCTAGTCAAGGACGTTCAAGGAGCCTTAATGTGTAAATCCTTTTTATAAGGATTGCCACTTTCTTGCATTAAATCGATAAAAAATCCATCAATAATTGTATGAAATTACTTTTAATTGAAAAATATTTTTAACAGATTCCATAAATCAGGAATTTTTATATTTAATTCGTTGAATGTGACAATCGCAATGTTGCACTCATAAATTTTAAACGATACACTTTTTCAAGCAAATGTTGACGAAATTTAAATTAGTGCGAGTTTGTTCTGATTGAGAGATGACTGCAATTTATGAACGTGTTTTGCTACCGTTGAGTCTCCGCAACTCAAAAGACTCGCTTGAGCACAAATTCAGACACATATGTATGTAACGGGTGATTTTTTTGAGGTTAGGATTTTCATGCATTAGTATTTGACAGATCACGTGGGATTTCAGACATGGTGTCAAAGAGAAAGATGCTCAGTATGCTTTGACATTTCATCATGAATAGACTTACTAACGAGCAACGCTTGCAAATCATTGAATTTTATTACCAAAATCAGTGTTCGGTTCGACAAATCGAAAAATCGACAAATCGACAAATTTTGTTCAGCGATGAGGCTCATTTCTGGTTGAATGGCTACGTAAATAAGCAAAATTGCCGCATTTGGGGTGAAGAGCAACCAGAAGCCGTTCAAGAACTGCCCATGCATCCCGAAAAATGCACTGTTTGGTGTGGTTTGTACGCTGGTGGAATCATTGGACCGTATTTTTTCAAAGATGCTGTTGGACGCAACGTTACGGTGAATGGCGATCGCTATCGTTCGATGCTAACAAACTTTTTGTTGCCAAAAATGGAAGAACTGAACTTGGTTGACATGTGGTTTCAACAAGATGGCGCTACATGCCACACAGCTCGCGATTCTATGGCCATTTTGAGGGAAAACTTCGGAGAACAATTCATCTCAAGAAATGGACCCGTAAGTTGGCCACCAAGATCATGCGATTTAACGCCTTTAGACTATTTTTTGTGGGGCTACGTCAAGTCTAAAGTCTACAGAAATAAGCCAGCAACTATTCCAGCTTTGGAAGACAACATTTCCGAAGAAATTCGGGCTATTCCGGCCGAAATGCTCGAAAAAGTTGCCCAAAATTGGACTTTCCGAATGGACCACCTAAGACGCAGCCGCGGTCAACATTTAAATGAAATTATCTTCAAAAAGTAAATGTCATGAACCAATCTAACGTTTCAAATTTATGCGTTTTTTTTTTTTTTAAAGTTATCAAGCTCTTAAAAATCACCCTTTATGTATGAATGTACTTTCGTCAGCACACGATGATCCCTGAAGACCGTTTTGCATATGCTGCAATCTTTTTCTCCGGAGATAATCTGCACATGATGACCCGCAAATTGGACTGACTATTTGCTAAGCCGCAAATGCGTAAACAATAAAAAAATAAAAAAAAAATTACATTTATGTGCATGCATAGAGTAAATCATACATATGTATGTATGGGCGTATTACAATTTGTCATTTGGTGTGCAAATGTTCGCATTTTCTTTGGAGTGTGGTCAACGGATATTTCATTTTTCATTCCACCCAATTTGGCCCTAAAATTAATATTCGGAGTAACTATAGACGTACACAGTGCAGTCGAAGTGCTCGACGAATGTCGGTCAGTATGCGATGGTGATGTGAAAGTTCCGAACACAAAAGCAAAAACAAAGATACACAGTCGAATGTGGTCGTGCTGCGGTAATTATCACATCTGACAATGGCAGTGAATCGTTAAGTTATACTGAAACTCAAATAACTGCTGAGTACACACTCCTTCGTACCATCATAGGTGCCGAACATCCAGACAAACGCACACTTTGAGCCTTGATCGTCGCATGGACTGAGGTGTAGAGCGTTGAATGACAGCGTCGCAAATATTGACACGAAAGTTAATTACATTTCAACCATAAAATAAACCAAAAAAGCACAATTACAAATGAAATAATAAAGCAAATTCTCCACCATGAAAGTACACAAAAATACATTGGGCATAAAAATAATTTCCGAAAAATGTACTCACACACCCAGCCGCAACGTGTATTTCCGGCTGCTCCTCTATTTTCTTGCACAGTTAGTGTGGGTCCCGAGTGGAGGCGACGTCTGCGAATGCGACTGTAGAAATAATACAATTATTGTAATAATGATTGACAAACACTGCAGTGGCCATCTTATGCTAAACGATGCTCTCGTGTATACATATTATTTGTTGACTGATGTGTGATTGCGGGGCTTTTCTAATAAGGTTCTACAAGCATTTTTGTGTCAATTGCCAAGAGCCAGAAAAATATTTTGCTATAATATTGTTAAGTGGAAGATATTTAGTTAGAGTTCGAAGATTCCTGATATATTTATTATGCTTGTGCGATTGAACCAATAATACTTAGATGTAGCCGAAAAATCGAACAGGTCCGTTATTATTAATACCTTATTTGTGCATTTTTCTTAAATCTATGCAGCCGCATTTGTAATAAAAGAAAGGCTTCATGAGGATTGAATATTTTTCAGACTATCAAATATAAGCAGCAATTGGCTTTGGGAGGTTTCTGTGCTCTTCAGAAAATTTAAAGCAAAAGTTTGATTCTACATTGGATTTAAATTCTGATTTAGCCCGATGAGGAAAGTTTCTACAGTTCAGTCAGGAGTCTTGTTTTCATGGAAGAAAATTACGAATATGATGATTTCAAAATTGCCAAAATGTTGGCAACATTTTTATATATTTCTTGCAATCGCAGAATGTCTATCTGCATGTAAAATTGGCGGTAATTCCAATCAATTATAATCTTGGTTATGTTGGTTTTTCTAATTTTTTTTTATATTTATTTTCTATTTTGAATTTATCGTTTTTATTCAAGAAAAATGTTAGGATTCCCATTATTTATATTTTATTTTGGCCATCTTTGTTCTGAACCAAGAATTTTTATACATTTTACCGTTAATTTCAATTTATCGTAGTTACGGTAAAAGAACTTCTGACTAAAGGCGGAGAAGTATGTTCAAAGCTGGCGCATGTGCAATGCAAAGTACCCCTTATTTCGAATTGTAGGAAGTTTACACTCCTTCATTACGTGCCACAGCTGATGAAATGAACACTTTTGCAAGTGTTTAAATGTCTTCCATCGTATATAGTTGCATTTTGTGAGGATGTGAGACGGTTTTAGTCAGAGTAAGCCACGTTGCCTATCAGGTTTGTAAACAAAAACTGAAAAAAGTTGTTTTCGTTTCTTGTTGCATGCAACATGTTGCCAGTTAACTTGTTGTGTTTTGAATGTCAACAATATACATCTGGTACATATAACGGTAACAAGTGTTGGACGTACAGGTTCGAGTTGAGCGTTGAGTTTCCAAACAAACCTTGTTGCTGTAGACGCTCACGAATATCCTCGCCTTCAGTTTCAGTCTCATTAAAAACGGGCTGACACATTCGACATGTAGTCAGTTTCGCCGTAAACAGCAGCGTGTACGTTTGCCGGAAGCGGAAATTAGCGTTTAAATGGTTAAACAAATTGAAACGTAAATAAAAAAGGTATTTTCTCTTTTTTTTTTAAGAGATCAAATGTGAAAAACAACTGTTGAAGATTGGTGTTTCACTCGGATATCAGTGATTGATGGTCGATTTTTTTATTTATTTTTCCTTTTCTTTGGAAAAAAAAATAGTAATAACAAGTAAGGAAGGGCTAAGTTCGGGTGTAACTGAACATTTTATACTCTCGCAATTTATTTATTTAACTTTATTAATATAATACACAATTTGACCCACATATTCGTCAAATATATTGTATAAAGTCCATTGAAAGTTGGAAACCATAATATTAGGTTAGAAGCACCGAGGTCCTAATGTTCGATATATGGGGCCTTGAAAACCTATGGTCCGATTTCGGTGATTTTTAGAATGGGGCTGCCACACTATAAACGTAGTATTTGTGCAAAGTTCTGCATCGATATCTTCACTAGTGCTTACTTTATATATTGTAAAGTAAACGATTCAGATCGTCTTCAAAGTTCTGGTATATAGGAAGTAGGCGTGGTTGTGAAGCGATTTGGCCTATTTTCACAACATATCATTGGGATGTAAGGAAACTATTACAAACCAAGTTTCATTGAAATCGGTCGAGTTGTTCCTGAGATATGGTTTTGACCCATAAGTAGGCGATGCCACACCCATTTTCCATTTTGTAAAAAACTCTGAGTGCAGCTTTCATCTGCCATTTTTTGTGTGAAATTTAGTGTTTCTGGCGTTTTTCGTTAGTGAGTTAACCCACTTTTAGTAATTTTCAACCTAACCTTTGTATGGGAGGTGGGCGTGGTTATAATTCGATTTCCCCAATTTTTGGACTGTATAAGGTAGTACCTAAAATAAACGACTCTAGAAAGTTTCCTTGATATAGCTTTAGTAGTTTGTGAGATATGTACAAAAAACTTAGTAGGGGGCGGAGCCACGCCCACTTCCCCAAAAAAATTACATCCACATATGCCCCTTCATAGTTCGATCCTTCATACCAAATTTTACTTCCATAGCTTTATTTATAGCTTAGTTATGGCACTTTAAGTGTTTTTGGTTTTCGCCATTTTGTGGGCGTGGCAGTGGTCCGATTACGCCCATTTTCGAACTTAACCTTCTTATGGTGCCAAGGAATACGTGTTCCAAGTTTCATTAAAATATCTCAATTTTTACTCAAGTTACAGCTTGCACGGACGGACGGACAGACAGACATCCGGATTTGAACTTTTCTCGTCACCCTGATCATTTTGATATATATAAACTTATATCTAACTCGTTTAGTTTTAGGACTTACAACCAACCGTTATGTGGACAAAACTATAATACTCTCGTAGCAACTTTGTTGTGAGAGTATAAAAATAAATAAAGTCACTGCGGTGAATATAAACAACAGCAATGTGTGTGCTGCTGTGCTGAGTATTGTGTCTGAATAATAAATCATTGACCCAACAGTGCTTTAGGTGCCAGGTGGCAATGAAAAAAAGTAAATAACGGATAGCAGTGAAATGTGAAAATTTCCGACGTGTGACAATAAATACTACGGACTAGCGCCGCTTGGGATAAGCGCTGACCTACTCACCAGCCAGTCTACCGGTCAGTTATTGCTGCTCTACTACGCGCTTGGTGGCAGTGCTGATGATGATGCTATGTATGGGTATAATGTGCCTATGGCGATAGTCAGCCAGTCGGCCGGCCATAACACACATAATGGGCAGGTGAGTGTCGCTTGCAAAGAATTGAACTTGCTCCGTCTATAAATAACGCGTTAGCTGTGTGTGTGTGTCTGGGTTCATGGCTGTAAGTGAGAGTGTTGGGCGCTGCTAAATGAAGCCAAACGACCCACTTGGCCGCACTTAGCTGTACTCTGTAGTATTTGTGTTGGCACACTTGATATTGTGAGACGCACATACACCTGTTGTGTTAGTGTGTTTGTAGGTGGTGAGGGCCATATGTCGCCCAAGCTGCTGGACAACAGAGTCTTTAACCATTACTTGCTGCTTGCTGTTATTTTCTCACCGCCCCTTTTATTGCCTATATAGGCGCTGACAATTGTTTATTAAGGTAACACGTGGCACGTGCACAATATATGAATGCATAAAGTGCATGTTGGGAACCGCACGAGCGTATATTTAACGAGTTTACCGGACATGACAAACAAATCCTTTGGACCTGAAATATTTTATTACTCACAAATAATCGCCTGTAAGCGAAAGTCCATTGGTATATATATTAGCATATATATTTAAAATAGTAGTCGAAGGCATTGAAAATTGAATTTTTGATAGTATAATGCAATTTTCAAGAGATGACTTTTTTCTAATTTATGCAGCGGAAATTCTGTAAGCTTCGCTTTAATATTCAAAGTTTTTGGATTCTGAGACTTTGTTTTTTCTTACAGCATTTGACACAAATAAAAATTTATTGAAAATTATAACTAACCAATAAGCGATCTAAGCTACTGAATGGTATTAAATATTGCTATGTACTCTTAAAATATTCAATAAAAACCTAAAGCATTTTTCCAAATATACACCCTGTATTTTTTTCCTGCTAAACTCCCGCCATTTGTGCATTCATGTGATCAGTTGCCTCACAGATATTGTTTCACACCTTTCGTTTTGTTGTGAAATGCTTTTTCTCTTTTATTTTGTACCCTTAAAATTAACGACTGCATCAATGAGTGGTCAAGTTGAAATTTTATTGTTTTTTTATTATACCGCGTGCATTTTAAAGCATCAGCGTAGGCGTTAATGGGCTATTGTGGGAAAAACACACATGTACACATACATATATAAATGCACTTACATGCCCATATATACATACGGTTTTCATTTTCTTCCGGCAATTTCACTGCGATTTTTAGTATTACAGCTGTACGTCTCCCCACAGTGGACTATAAAACAGTGTAACGGCAGCTATATCCCGATTGGTGGGAATTTGTTTCTTGCACTTCCAGCTCTTACAACATTCACACTTGCAATGGTATGTGATTGTATATGTGAGGGATAGTGCGTTAATAAATTTATTGCATCCCTGGTAAGCGTTTCATTTATTAGTTGTGGAAGTGCAGGGCGTGTGTGAAAATTGAACGCGGTGATTTATTGAATGACAAGCTATGAAATGTGTGATAAAATTTAATTTATACAATTTTCAAAAAAAAAAAAAAATCGAATAAAAAATGTCATTAATATATTCATTAAGCTCACCGCGACTTTTACAACTTCAATTTTATTGCAACTGAAATATCTGTGCATACTAAACAAAAAAGAGAGTGTGATAAATTATGATAAAAACGGTGTTGTGTGACTTTTATTTGGGCCATAACTGACATATGTTGCCATATTCTTAAGAATATATGTGGTCATACCACGGAGCGCAAATGCAGCTAATAATCCACACATTCACAGGACCGACATATTTGTATAAGCAGTGGTTGGCTTAGATGCGCCGGCATCCTAATCAGTTTTGTAAACAGCTGTTGCTGCTGCTGCTGCGTCACCACATAAATGCCACACACGGCCAATTGTTCAAATAAATATATATAAGTGGAATATTTTCGGCTCCAACACGCACACAGAGAAACACGCAAATGTGTTTACTCTGCATCTAAACGTCACCATATCCTTGCTAGCCACAAGCTCCTGCTAAGCGTGTCCGTCAAACGCAAAGCGCATATCATCGTAAGTGTTGGGATTTACTCTTCTTCCGCTCTCCTCTATTAATATCGTTATCATCATTCGGCGCTCAATCGTTCAATTGGTAAGTAAATTATTTTTCTATTATCCCTACAGATTGTCGTACATATTTTGTATTGTCAATGTTTGCACGTTTCATTAATTCAAATCGTAAGGAGAATTAGATATATGTATAATATATACCCTGTCGGGATAAGTTCCAAAACTGTTTTGATTCTCGTTTATGATCCTGTTAGCAATCTTATCGGAAATTTGGCATTCCGAATAAGCATCAATTTTCCTATACACGTTATATATGTAGTCCCGGAGTAGTACTTTGTCTCACTACCTTTACCTACAGGGCAGCCTTACCTACATTGTTACTATTATTGCTTATAGACACTTTTAGCTGTCGCCCTAGTTTTATTGGCTCAAAGTAATATTGAGTTCATGAATTTAAATTGGGTATAACTGAGATTGATATTTTTTTGTGGCTATTTATATGGCTTGATCGCATTTGTGTTGCTGTGAAATATGTTTATACGGATTTGATGGAAGACCATTTCCTTTATTAAGATTTTTGCAAACTTAAACCTTAAGAAAGATTAACAAATATCTTTTAAAGTAATTGGTATTTTTTTTTAATATTATATATGGATTTGTGTTACAAAAACTCGAGGTTTGTCTTTCATGATATGTGTTATAACTTAAAAAAGGTTATAACTAGTTGCATACACTGAAATAAATTGGGCCGATGACAAAAAAATAAGGACTAGTGCCCATAAAATCAATACAGAATTTAAGTTGATGAAAATATTATGCTAAATTGGATTTTCTGTGTCAATAGTTATCGAAATGTCCACTCATTATTCGACTTCATGTACGAGTATACCTTTTTCGATTAGCTAAATCTTGGGAAATGCCGAATCGAACAAATAACTGGTATAACTCCACTAGACTGGCATAATTCAATAGAAATAGACTAACATGACCTTTTTAAATAACCATTGTAACATTTGCTACATAACCTAGCTTTATCGGCAGTATAAAGTATACAAAGAAAACTTTAAAAAGTTAGGTTAAAAGTATTTCACATATTAAACGCGACTATTTCACGATTTTAAACACCCACCTAATACTCGTAAAAAAATTTAAAGAAACTCATTTCATTTACATTTGACGAGCATTTAATTTTATGGGAAAAAGGTCTAGCCAAGCAACAAATACGCCAAACTAAACAAAAAACTCACATTCTCCCGCGCCGAGTGCGCTGGCAGTGGGTACTGTAGCAATTGATTGGCGAATTTTGCTAAATATGTCAATGGGGGATCTCTTTACGGAGCAGCAGGCTTGAAAGCAAATGCTTTGAAAAGCACTTGAATGGCCTTGAATTCATCATTTTGAGAATATGCCTTCACTTGAAATTCACATTCACAAAAGGGCACACGCACATACACATTCAATTGCGTTGCTGCTGTGACGAAATCCGCTTCAATGGAGTACTTCAAATCAATTTGTGCGTCCCACTGCAGGGACTGGACTACTGCTAGTGTGTAGCCATTTATGTGGATAAATTAAGACAGATTTGTGCCGTGCAGACAAACACTCACATAAGCTGAACAAAGAAAAGGACATAAACGCAGAATAACAAAACAGAGGGACGCCGAGAATTCAATGGCTCAGGTCATTGAAAAAATGGCAAGCCGAGTAAGGCCAGTTGAAAATTACTCGGGTAGTAGCACCACTTTTTTTGACAGACTGTTGACATTTAGCCGCTGAAATGCCAGCGCTTCATTGGAGGCAGGCTACTGTCTGCCCCATGAGGCTTGATTGCACAGTTAAACACTTCACTTCAATAAACGGTCTGCTAACACGCGGCACTGTCTGCTTTTCATTTATGTTACGGCAGCATGTTTCATGTTTATACGTGTATCAGACCGCTGTATGTATATGTTACGCAGCCCCCTAGATGGTCAACTAATGGCTACTATTGCTAATGCATGAATTTCAATTTGCATTGCAAAGCTGTGGCGGGCGTGTTCAGGCGGGCAAACATGCTTCAAATATGCTAAGCCGCCACGCCCACTTCGCCTATTTATGCTATCAAGATCGTTTCACACTGTCTCATTACATATACGTTAGGCATATAACAAATTTTGACGAAAAATTTGGCATACCACCACGTGGTGGCAAATATTGTATAAGTAATGAATATCAGTTTTTTAGGAAATTTCGGTTAAAAACGTTCCGCACAAAAATGGATTTCTAATAAAAAGTAAAAAAAAAGTCAGCTGTGTTATTATTATATTGAATCAGAATTTTCTGAAGAAAATTAGTTTGGGGTGGGTGGTGCACTTCTCTTAGGTCCATTAAAAGGCGTTTGGAATAATAGGAAGATTATTAGTTAAATAAATATCTATTATTATGAAGAAAAACGTGTACAGTGTACAAAACTTTTTTTGTTTTTTTCATCAGTTCTGATAAAAAAGTAAGTTCGTTTTGCGCGTAAACTTTTTTGCAAATTCGCAAAAAAAAAACTAATGGGGTTCATACTTTTTTATTCTCTATTCGACTATGGTATGCCGTTTTTCGTATTTGCAAAAATTGTAAAAAGTTATATGCCTAATATACATATGTGTTTTGCTTGTTTGTTTATCAAGCATACATACTGACATGTCGTACAACCTCACTTTCTCTCTCTCACTGCTGTTCGTTGCCTTCCATGTCAAGTATACGACGTGTGCACCGCTGTATAGTCAATTAAGCAAATGTTGCATCCATACTTGCATATATGTATACTTACTTGCCTTATTGATGAAGTTTGCTTGGCGAAAGATATGCGCCTAAGGAAATATTTATATTTGCTTATACTTATATTGCTTTTTGCTTTGCTTATATTGCTTTATACTCGTATGCATATACATAGGCATTAAGTGCTAATTACACATAAATGGGCCACTGCCACTGTGTATATTTTAATTATGAAGTTACTTCTTACAATGTTCAAAAAGAGATATAGGAAATAAAAACGTTTAAAAATTACAAGAGATAGTAATTAATGACTACAGTGAACTTCTGCAGTTTCCACACTTTTGACCCATAAAAATAGCTGCTTGTGGACTGTTGTTGAACGCCTTCAACCCGCCGCCGTCTTCGCTTTGTTGTACGAAGCATCAAACTGGCATTATTCCACTTTAGTGAGTCGCAGTTCGTTGTAGTCACCGCAAAGCCCAGTCGAGCCGTACCGACGCGAACTGGACTCAAGCGAAATGAATTGTGTAGCGTGCAATCACATGTAGGCGTCTCATGAAAATACTGCTCAGTAAATGAGCTCAGCATATGAGCATTCAATAATGGCATGGCGAAGCTGCATTGCACCTTATTTTATATGCTTGCCGACGCCGCTTAATTTTCTACCAAGAGCAACTGCTCCTTCGTTCACGGCACTTTTAACCACGTGTCTGCATGTGTGTTTGTGGTTGTAGTCACTTCGGTGTTTCGTCACAAGCAGTATGCAGCCTTTCGAAAAATTAATTTAATTTTTCACTCAACGAAGTGTCAAATATAACCAAGCACTGAAGAAAAGACTGTAGATCTTACATACCTACATATGTTATATACACGTGTAATGGGGAAGAGGGTGTATACGTGTGAGGTTAACATAGTGAATTTAGTAGTTATATACTTATTTATAGTATTTATTTATTTATTTTATCACTTAAAGGACGGTGTAGTAGCTATCCACTCTCTTGCTTTCAATTATATTTATTTTTTTTGGTAATATTTCGAAATGTGGAATTGCATGTGTGCTTATCCAATTGGCAACAAATCGTTTAACACAAATTCTACTTTTGAAATTTTGTATGAGAGTTCACATGAGAAATTATCATAAGAGAAATTATTTCTCCGACCCCTGAGAGTGCTTTGTTTCACCTATTTAGACCTAAACATAGTTTAATAGAAAATGGTTCGATTTTTTGTGCGGAAAGGTAGCACACGAATAATACAAAAATAATAATTATAAATATTACTTTCAGAACCAAGCTATCTTGGAGGGTTGATAGCAATCAGCAAGCAATATTGTTATTTTATCAGTCCATATTCTGCTAAGATCTCTATTCTAGATTTGATAGTATTCGAGAATTCTTGCTGTTCCAAATTCATATCAGATATATTGCTTATGGCTGGCTAAGTTTTGCCATTGGTTCCACTTGGTAGTAGATATAATGGATGCTTAACCTCAAACAGTAGAGCTGAGCCATCAATAGGGTTATTTTATTCCCAGTAACTTTCCACTGCAATATAAACAATTGAGCAATGGTCACGTAGTATACACTAACCTTTCTTTAAAGTGTTTTTATCAAATTTATTTTGGGGCTAATAATTAGCTGAGAAGTTTGTAATTCAAATTATCTATCTATTGTCATATTATTCAAATTCAAAGAAATTACAGTATTTTTATCTGAAATCACAATCAAAACCTAAAAATCAGCTATTAAAAATCCATGCAGACTTGAACGTAATTAAAGAATCTTATATAAAGCTTCGTATTGTATAGCCTCTATTGGCTTCAGACAAATTTCTAAACAAGAGATAAATGCGCAAGGCAGACTTGAAAGAAGAAGCAATGATCTTCAACCGAAAATAGCGCCCTAAACGAAGTGAGAAACAACAAGTAAGGAAGGAAGAAGGAAGGTAATTTTATACTCTCGCAATTTACTTATTTGACTTTATTTATATTATATAATACACAATTTGACCCACATATTCAAAATATATATTGTATAAAGTCCATTGAAAGTTGGAAACCATAATATTAGGTTAGAAGCACCGAGGTCCTCGTGTTCGATATATAGGGCCTTAAAAACCTATGGTCCGATTTCGGCGATTTTTAGAATGGGGCTGCCACACTATTAACATAGTTTTTGTGCAAAGTTCTGCACCGATATCTTCACTAGTACTTACTTTATATATTGTAAAGTAAACGATTTAGATCGTCTTCAAAGTTCTGGTATATAGGAAGTATGCGTGGTTAAGAAGCGATTTGGCCTATTTTCACAACATATCAGTGGGATGTAAAGAAACTATTACAAACCAAGTTTCATTGAAATTGGTCAAGTAGTTCCTGAGATATGGTTTTTGACCCATAAGTGCAGTGACAAAAGGAAACCCTGTTTGATAGAGAGGATGAAGATGAGAAGAGTGTTGACGACATGATGTGGACAACGACTGGACATTATCAAACAAATAAATCATTAGCACACAGTTCGGTTGATGGCCATCGGTAGACAACTCAATAAAAATTACTGTGCTGAGCAAAGTGAAAAGTGAACTAATATTTTAGTTATAAGTGATCTCAATAAAAGGAAATGTCTGAAAGAAAACTTTTGAAATAGAGCAGCCTCGTTTATCTATTGGCTCCAAAATCGTTTGCTAAAAGTGTTATTGCAGCAGCTCAGATTTATTTAACAGTAACAAAACATCAAACAAATTACCAACCATCGGTGCCAAGTATCATTCAATGCTGCTGGAAAATGTTTTCGAGAACAAAAGGCCTCGTGAGAACAAAAGGCAATGTGTAAACGTCACAAGAAACTTTCTCTTTTATTTAGACAAATGTCAACAAATTTGCTTTAGTGCGCTTTTCGTTGCAAACAAATATGAATGGACCGTTTTTCTAATGTTGACGACAATTTGTTGACACAATTTTTGGCAACTTTCCATGCCTACACGTGCCAAACAGCTGACGGCATCACTCACTGTTGACTAACTTTCGTTGGATGAATTTTTCTTTGATAATTAAATTTGCGCCAATTTGCAAGCATTTGCAGTTGAAGCAGATGCAAAGTGCGCATTAGCAAAGATTTTGCTTAAAACTTATGATATTGGGTATTAACTGGGGAAGGTGATGAGAGAGTCATTTTTAATTCATAAAAGTCAAAGTTTTCATTTAATAACGATATAGAGCCACCCAGAAGCCAACAATGCCAGTCTCCAAGAGATGCGCCTGTTAAAGAAACATATGCGAAATTCTTTCGAATCTGCGATACTTTAATGATGTGGTAATAATCTCTGCAAAATTGGCCAAGGGAAATCTTTTCCATGATTGGTTAGGCTCAGCAATCCAGGATGCTACAACACCAAAACCAGCATTTTCTTAAATAATAGGGTAAATCAGATTCAATCTTCGAAATGGTTAAAACATGTATAATAAACTCTCTTGCTTTTGAGAGTTTGTCGAGTTAATTCATGTGGTTACTAATTTCATTGACGATAATATGGCCACGAACTTTTCTATATAGAAGTTTGCAGAGGAAACCACTTTTGACCCAATTAACTTGATTTGTTTGACGAATTCTCACTCAATAAAAATTCATATTGATTCTGCAGCATTTTTAAATCGGGATATTTAGTTGCTCGTGTAAACACTTTTAAAATAAACCCGAAGGTTAGCCACAACTCACGTTCGTTAATACATGTCCATATATTACATACGGCAATATGTGCTGTATTAATATTTGTGTTCTTAACTAAACATACACTTTTCAATTTGTTTACTGAAGTCAGGGGTATGAAACACACTTTTGCTGAAGGAGTGATGTGATATAAAAGTGATGTGTATGAAGAAGGAGTGCTGAATTATATTTTTGGAACAATTCAAAAAGTGATGAAAGGGACAGAAATAGTGTCGGTTGATGGCAAAAAAATATTATCAAAGAAATAACTCTTTGGAATTTGGCACGAAAAATACTATCAGCCATGAAATATAATATTCCTGGTTTTCCTGGGAAATGGTTTTAGTGGTCGATTGTATATTATATCTAATATGGTTCTGAAATTGCAAAAAACTTGATGGCAAAATGGTTTGTTTTGAGGAGAGTCATTAAATACTGAACAACGCTCGATCGAAAATCCATTCAACGGATTGGTCAATCGGTTATCTAAATATCCCCCAAAAATATTATTATGAAATATTAATTGACAACTCCTACTACCCCATCTCTTTCCAATGTGTTAAATTCGTATCAATTCTCAACATTTCCTCACGCATATTATTGAGGTGAGGGAAATGTTATTTTTAATAACACTGTGATAAAGTACTAAACACAATAACATGGCTTGCTTGCCATAAAAGCAAGCATAATTTACTGCGGCACATACAATTTTTATTGGACCCACAATTATTTTGCCACAAGTACTTTATTGTTCAACATACATATGTACATACATTATTATTTAAAATTTCATTGTATGTTATGCTTGAAATGGTAGTTCTGTCGCATTAATTTTATTTTCTTTCTGTACATTACACATATGCATAAGCACTTTGTGTGTATGGAAATGTAAAGATTTTTCACATGTTTTCTGTTTTGCAAATGATTTGCTTCGATGAATCCACAGCTAGGGACATAACCTATGTCATGTTCATACGTGATTTTTATACTCTCACAACAAATGTTGCTAAAGAGAGTATTATAGTTTTGTTCACATAACGGTTGTTTGTAACACCCAAAACTAAACGAGTTAGATATAGGGTTATGTATACCAAAGTGATCAGGGTGAAGAGTGGAGTTCAAATCCGAATGTCTGTCTGTCCGTCCGTCCGACCGTCTGTGCAAGCTGTAACTTGAGTAAAAATTAAGATATCTTGATGAAACTTGGCACACTTATTTCTTGGCACCATAGGAAGTTTGCTTTCGAAAATGAGCAAAATCGGACCACTGCCACGCCCACAAAATGGCGAAAATCGAAAACACATAAAGTGCCATAACTAAGCCATAAATAAAGCTAGGGAAATAAAATTTGGTATGAAGGATCGCACTATGAAGGGGCATATTTGGATGTAATTTTTTTGGGGAAGTGGGCGTGGCCCCGCCCCCTACTAAGTTATTTGTACATATCTCGCAAACCAATAGAGCTGTATGAACCAAACTTTCTGCAGTCGTTTTTTTAGCCACTTCCTAATACAGTTCAAAAATGAAAGAAATCGGATAATAACCACGCCCACCTCCCATATAAAAGTTAGGTTGAAAATTACTAAAAGTGGGTTAACTCACTAACGAAAAACGTCACAAACACTAAATTTCACATAAGAAATGGTAGATGAAAGCTGCACTCAGATTTTTTTTACAAAATGGAAAATGGGCGTGGCGTTGCCCACCTATGGGTCAAAAACCATATCTCAGGAACTACTTGACCGATTTCAATGAAACTTGGCTTGTAATAGTTTCCTTACATCCCAATGATATGTTGTGAAAATAGGTCAAATCGCTTCACAACCACGCCTACTTCCTATATACCAGAACTTTGAAGATGATCTGAATCGTTTACTTTACAATATATAAAGTAAACACTAGTGAAGATATCGGTGCAGAACTTTGCACAAATATTATGTTAATAGTGTGGCAGCCCCATTCTAAAAATCACCGAAATCGGACCATAGGTTTTTAAGACCCCATATATCGAACACGAGGACCTCGGTGCTTCTAACCTAATATTATGGTTTCCAACTTTCAATGGACTTTATACAATATATATGACGAATATGTGGGTCAAATTGTCTATTATATAATAAAATAAAGTTAAATAAATAAATTGCGAGAGTATAAAATGTTTTGTTACACCCGAACTTAGCCCTTCCTTACTTGTTTTCTATTATGGTGGCTATGTAGTAAGTGGTGAATATTCGCATAAATCACCCAAAGTATTTATGAGTAGTATATACCCAATAGTGATGTGAATTAGTTGGAAACTTGAAATACAAGACCAGTCAATAATTATAAACTAGTACTATTCGTGTCAGTTTAATTTCTGTGAGTAAATTAATATAATGTCTATATGGATATGAATATATGTATGTACGTCTATTACTAATTGGACCACAATTTGTTGCTGATTGCTAAGATTGACCAAATACGTGCGCTGTATCCACTCGGTGACCCCAGGCGGCTTAATGGCATCCGTTATTGTTGTGTGAATAAAGTGCTTTCGACAGCATAAAATTGCTTTAAGTGTGTGTTGAAATTTACGTTGAAATAAAAATAGAGTGTGTTTGAAGTTGATGTGGTTTATTGTCATTCTATTATAATAAAAAATGAAGAAAATGATCTGTTGTAAATCTAATGCAGAAGAAATTTAAATTAAAGCCTCCTCAAATATCCGTAAGTTTTTTCACAGAGTTTTGTTTTAGGCTTAATACTTACCAGTCGTTTTTTCCGTTTTTTTTAGTTTTTTCTTTCACCAATTCTTTTGTTGTAAAATCAGCATTCGACGTTCAATGCTTTTGTGGACAAAATACATGACTTAAGGCACAATTGAGTTGCTCAGTCATCTGCTTGATGCGAAAATTGTTGGGGAAAAACTGAAAGAAAGCGAAAGACGGGCGCAACGGAAAAACTAGAATAATCACAAAAAATAGGAAAAAAAATTAAATAGTATAAAAAATAAAACAAGAAATTTGCGAACAGCCGGAAATACCATGATTTCTCTCAACTGTTCACAACTTAAGGGGCTAGAAAGTGAAACCAGCAAATACAACAAAGCCAACAATATGAATAACGCAAAAACCATGACTGCCTCAAATTTCAAAAATTTCTAATATTTTTATTTACTACTTTTTTCTGTTATTTTGTAATTGTATCTGTACTCGTATACACTTTCTTGCACCGACAACCCCATACTGTTTTGCGTTATGCATATGTAAGTACTTGCCCTTGAAGACCAACGACCCAGCAGCGGAAGATTAAGGGTTGCATTTTTTGTTTGTTTGAATTCTATTTTATTTTTAACGACATATAAATGCACATATTTATCAATGTATTTTTGTATTTATGCATGTTATGTCAATTTTTGTATGTAAATGGTCGCTTACCTTCTGTCAACTCACTAACTTCAAGACATTTTCACTGTGTGGTATTTGCATTTGGTTCCTTTGTTTGTCGATATGTATAAATGTATGTATGTATGTACCTTTTATAACGTTTCTAACCTAGCATCGCTCGTTGAGCACACAGGAACTCAGTTTGCATCCGAAAGTCATTGCATTGTTGCAAATTATGCAAATTTATATTGACCGGGTGGTTATTCAAATTTGATACCAGTCAGTTTTGCAGGTTTCTCATCACAACCACAAAACTTGAAACATATTTTTTAACTAATTATGGAACTTTAAAAAATAATTCAATTGTATATATATATCGATATTTATATTTATTTTGTTCAGATTTTGTGTTCTGACCTCGTTCACTGTTTCTTCAAATTTTTCGATTACAGTTTTTGTTTTCAACGTTCAATTTCAACAAATGCATATGCTATATAATATGTACTAAGATCGATCTTAATAAGATTCTTTCGTTTTATTCCAAGAACTTGTATATTTCTAAAATCTTAATTATTTTTTTATAATTTGATGATGTTCGGTTATTTACATTGTTGACCTCTTTAAAAATCGAGGTTTTTCAATAATATTTGTTAGTTCAGACTTACTTTCACTATTTCTGAGAGCAGTGATGAATAGAAATAGCAAATCAGAGAGATTGTTATAAATTACAGTAAACAGTTGAATATTATTTTAAAATAGCCTACAAAAATAGTGTGTATACATATATCAAGCTGAGTAGGCATGATATGTGTGCCAATCACATTTTGTTAAATGTTGAACATAATTTTATTATAATCTTTTATTTTTTTTTTTCTTTCTGAATTACATTGTTTTCACAAAAGTTTTGTTTTAGTAATATCAGTAATTATTGAATTTCCGGAATTAAATTTTGACTGGGACAAAATTGGTTCTTCTTAAAAATTTCAAAAGATGATTTACTCATAAAAATCATGTTCCAAGAAGCTTATTTGTATATCAATTAGATCTGCAATGTATGTTCTGCGAATTTTAATCTAAACACAAAATCCCAATTACTGCTAATTTGGTCATGGTATATTTTCCTTTTTTTTCGGTTGATTTAGTTTTCAATTGTTCTCGGAAGGCAACAAATTAAATTTTGATTTAAATTTTTTGGCCGTGTCGAGCCTTTACCGCCATTTTAGCGTAAGCGACAAAAACCAAACTTTACAGGAGAAGGTTTTTTTTAAATACTTTTAACCATTAATGTAGTAGTAATTTAAATTTTTTTTTTTTCAATTATATATGTAAATGTCTGAAAAGCAATTATGTATGAGAAATTTTAAATTACTACCACATTAATGGTTAAAAGTATTTAAAACAAGTAAGGAAGGGCTAAGTTCGGGTGTAACCGAACATTTTATACTCTCGCAATTTATTTATTTAACTTTATTTATATTATATAATACACAATCTGGCCCACATATTCATCATATATATTGTATAAAGTCCATTGAAAGTTGGAAACCATAATATTAGGTTAGAAGTACCGAGGTCCTCGTGTTCGATATATGGGGCCTTAAAAACCTACGGTCCGATTTTGGCGATTTTTAGAATGGGGCTGCCACACTATAAACATAGTATTTGTGCGAAGTTCTGCACCGATATCTTCACTAGTGCTTATTTTATACATTGTAATGTAAACGATTCAGATCGTCTTCAAAGTTCTGGTATATAGGAAGTAGGCGTGGTTGTGAAGCGATTTGGTCTATTTACACAACATATCATTGGGATGTAAGTAAACTATTACAAACCAAGTTTCATTGCAATCGGTCGAGTAGTTCCTGAGATATGGTTTTTGACCCATAAGTGGGCGACACCACGCCCATTTTCCATTTTGTAAAAAAATCTGAGTACAGCTTCTATCTGCCATTTCTTATGTGAAATTTAGTGTTTCTGGCGTTTTTCGTTAGTGAGTTAACCCACTTTTAGTAATTTTTAACATAACCTTTGTATGGGAGGTGGGCGTGGTTATTATCCGATTTCTTTCATTTTTGGAATGTATTAAGAAGTGGCTAGAAAAAAACGACTGCAGGAAGTTTGGTTTATATAGCTCTATTGGTTTGCAAGATGTGTACAAAAAACTTAGTAGGGGGCGGGGCCACGTCCACTTCCTCAAAAAATTACATCCACATATGCCGCTTCATAGTGCGATCCTTCATACCAAATTTTATTTCCATGGCTTTATTTATGGCTTAGTTACGGCACTTTATGTGTTTTTGGTTTTTGCCATTTTGTGGGCGTGGCAGTGGTCCGATTTTGCTCATTTTCGAAAGCAACCTTCCAATGGTGCCAAGAAATAAGTGTGCCAAGTTTCATTAAGATATCTTAATTTTTACTCAAGTTACAGCTTGCACAGACGGACGGACGGACAGACAGACATTCGGATTTGAACTCCACTCTTCACCCTGATTACTTTGGTATATATAACCCTATATCTAACTCGTTTAGTTTTGGGTGTTACAAACAACCGTTATGTGAACAAAACTATAATACTCTCTTTAGCAACTTTGTTGCGAGAGTATAAAAAACCTTTTCCTGTAAATTTGGTTTTTGTCGCTTACGCTAAAATGGCGGTAAAGGCTCGATGTGTTTGTTGGCTTTTCATATTTTTCGCAATGTCAATGAGTTGCTTGAGATCAGTTATAAAGGTTGCCTGATCGGGGACATATCTTCTCCCACATTTTCATTGACTTAAACACATAAACTGTAGCCGTAAAATATTATTAAGCATAATTTCAATTATAGCTTAACAATTTCCTTACGTATATCAACGGTTTGAAGACCCATATCTGAACTTATGCTTTGTAAATATAAATTGCAATTTACTTCAATAATTCGTTCTTTCTCGTGGCCTCTGCAATTTACACCTAAAATAGCGCAGTTAACGTCTGCTGTAAGGGCGAGTGTATGGGTGAAGAAGCCGTCAAACACTTGAATTATAATAAAAGAGCAGAAACAAGAGCAACTTTTTAAATGACGCGGCACGACTTTGGCGACAGTTTTACAAAAGATGAACACCGGCCCTAACATTTAGTGGCATGTGCCAGTTGTGACTTATTTAAGCCTCTTTGATTGTAATTTTGGCTTTTTACTGTACTATTTGCTCCGTTTGTCTGTCATACTGCCACCTGTGCCGTTGCTTCCACTTCCGCATTTCGATTATGGGCGTGTGTAAAATTGTTTTGTGATCCCATCTGTTCAATTCCCATCACAGACATCAAAAATATCGCCAACAACAATATGATTGCTTGCATGATCAACTTTTATATGGAATTAATTTCGCTTATGCTTGAACTAAGTACCGTGATTATGCTCACTAAAAGTGTCTGAAGGCAAGGTAAGTGGAGTGATTGATGGCTCAAGAGAGATATGCTGAAAGAGAGTAGCTTTTGAACCATTTAAAGATCTTATCGAATTGTTATATATACGTATATATATTCTTGTTATTTAATTGATTTCTGCTTATCATTCCAATAATATTAAATCGTCAAAATTTGACACCGAATTATATTTGCATATGTCACTCTTTTATATTTAGATTTTGCGCTTTTGTGAAAAGTTACTTTCTAAACTCGTTCACAAAATGAACAAAAGCAAAATTCGTCGTCACGTCGAACCATAGGTTGACTGAGTGGCCACTCAGCCATGCAAAAAGTGAGCCCAATTTTCAGATTTACAACGTAAATGTTGATTTATGCATTGGACGCGAAATTTTATTCTTATTTCCATATATATTTATTTCTATAGATTTTTGCAATTTTAAAATAAAAATTATGAGAATTACTGTACTAAAACAAGGCAGCCTTAAACTCGAATGATATTTGGTGTTTATAAGAAAGAATTTTGAGTTAAACAGAAATCATCCCTGTACTACATAAATACTAAAAATATAAATTAGTAAATGGCTTAAACTCCTCTTTTAATGGGTTCTATTGGAATAATACGGATTTTATGGTATCCTATAAAAAAGGGTGTACCAGACTTAAACTCCACTTTGCAAACTATAAGCGTACAAGGAAACGGTATTTCACTTTTTTTGTGAATGTCCGGCTCTATCTAGCCTAATTGAGCACGGAAAGGCTGTGCACTCCTACTTCTACCTCTACCTATATTCCAATCGAATGTAGTTATTGGTATATGGAAATATTATAGGGCAATCTAATATAGTTTACAGCTTAGATCCTCGTAATTTCTAAATGTCTGCTGCTACCATTCTAAATACTAATTTTAATTAATTAAAATTGTAAGCATATCAGTAAAATCATATGCGATAAGAATTCTCTTTAATAATATGTATTACAGTTTTTGATAAAACCATAAGTTTCATTGTAAGCACACGCTCGAACACCGGTCGCTTTTTAAGCTTTCATACAATAATTAGTGCATATCCGTAGCTGCATTTCGGTTGCACATTTAATTTCTATCGGAAAATAATTATTCTAATTGAAAACTAAAAGAAACTAGCTTTAGAAATGGTCATATACATATGTCTGCTCTTGTATATGTGTATGTATTCATATTTATATGAATTTCAGTCGGTTTCTTTGCTTATGCTTTTTTTTGCTTTGCTTTTTCAAAAGTGTTCTTTGTAACACAAGCATTTAAGAGTTCTTACAAAGTCGTCAAGAAAGCTTCATACCTCTACGTAAATATTATGAACACATGAACATTACAATTTCTAATTAGAATAGCATTAGAGGCGAGCATTCTCTGCCCCCGCAATTCGATGCTTCCACACCACATTTAACCTTTTTGTTGGCGTATAAAGAAGGCTATGCAAGTGGGTTGCTTCCAAAACAAAGGGCAATAAGAATCTACATTATAATTTTTAACAGTTCCTTGGCTAACAACCAGACACATATATTTATTCGGGTTTGAGCCGTGACACGGGCATAAGATCAAAGTGTAAGCGGAAGTAATCCATGTCATTGTCACAAAAGAAGTTATTTATCAACGTCAGCACCACCTGTACAGACATTTGTATATAAATAGTTGAAGCAAGTGTAATATGCACGTATCTTCAGCGATGAGCTCTTGCTTGTGGTGCGTCGAAATACCTGTTATGCTGCTTGACGGCGTTCATTGCATTGGAAAGCGAACGCTGATGACATTCCTCATTTGCATTTCGCTCTGAAAGATCTTAGTCAGCAGCGGCAGCAGCAGATGATTGCCAGACGACGAGATTACCTGCACTTGGTGTTGGTGGTCGTCTCTTAACTCGATTGTTTGCAGGTATTTTAACGCCAGCGTTGCTCACATACCGCATAACTGTACTTCATACATAGATAGTCGCATACAAATATATCTGCATATGTGGTTAACTGAGGATATAATGAAGCTATAAGAAAAAATAACGCAAGCAAATGCAAATAAGTTATGCAATAACAAGTAAAGTTTTTGTTTGTTTACCATTTTAATGGTAAATTGGAACTTTAAGCGTGAAAACTGACTTTGTGCACCTTGAAAAGTATAAATGTGAATTTGTTAATGTAATGTTGCGGAACTAACAAAAAATTGCACACGCGTGCTTATAGAGTTGAAACACATCACACAGAGCGTTTGAAGAACTCATTTGCAATCGTTTCTTTTCATTGCCAAGTGCCAAAAAATAATCTTTTAGAGACATACATTTACAGAAATAAGGTTGGAAACTCTGAAAAGGTCTAACTAGCTTAGCAAATCTATAAGGTAATAACCGAAGGCAATAGTATGTAGTCTGGTGGAGTATTTCACATACCTATTTAAAATTTTAAAATTTTTTTTTTAGATTTTTGAAGGTTGACTATTTTCATTAAGTCACATGGGAATGCAATCAACCTCTATTTTACCAAGAATTTAAATTGAAGGGAAATTGGCTCATGACGTGTAACCTATTGTGACATCCCTGTACAAAACTAAAGAATAACCGCGTGAACTTTGACCTCGCCGCAGATGGTGTGCAAAATTTATTCCATACTAAAGTACTCATCCAACGTATGACGAAGGATTTTCCAACTCATTGAAGTTGAGAAACAAAACACGGACGAACAGAAGAATTCTAGCACATGCTTGCAACACACATAGTTTATATATACTAATATGTTACACTAAGCTACACAGTGCCATTTAATAGACATTAGTGGAAGAGGAGCATGTGTGTTAGTTCAGCAACTATGCAACAAAGCCGTTTGGTGAGCGGGATATCGTGAACTCCTATTTGGAATTGGCGAATAGATAGTGATACTGCTGTGTTTTGTTGCCTTTTTTTGTTTTTGTATGGTTTTCTAAGTTACTGCTGTCGGTTACGTGTGCATAAAACCCAGTTCATATATATGTATTAAATAGTTGTGTTGAGTTCGAACGCGGAGACTGGGCAATAATGTGGTAGATCGAACACAGGAATGCTTTCTCTGATGATGAATATACACTCACACTAAAAAATATGTTTATTAGTTTTTGTTGTCACGCATAATTTGAGCTGGTGGCTGGCAATACTCGAGTTTATTTATGGAATTTGCCTTACCACGACGATGACTCTGGTATTTTAAACGCTAACTTTACTGCTACTACGCTGCAATTTACTTACTTTGTGGCAAACAAAGCGGCGCCTAATATGTGTGGGCTCAACTTAAGTACTCAAACCCTAATTGACGAGTTTTCTTCCTCCTACAAAAAGAGCAAAAAAGCAACTAAGCCCACTACACGTAGCAATATATTTATCAGCAACAACTTATAAATTGCTTTATGACTTCATTATGCGTCTTCGGGAGTGTACGGCTAAAATGACGTCGAGGACTGCCAAAGCCAAAGCGTAATTTATAACTCGTCTGCTCTAAGAGGGAGCCACCCACTTACCACTGTTAGCATTTTCTCTACTTTCTCTATTTCCCAGAACGATGCTTAACATCTTCATTAGGTTTCACATCTCACTATGATATCAAGAGTTAATTGCATCGCCGAAGAACACTACAAATATTATTGGCGTTACGGTGAATGTAAGCCTGTGGCAACTTGCTATTCCCCTTAAGTGATTAATTCTTATATGCTTCTGATAAGTGTTTGTCGCTACAACAACATAGTTTTCTACAATTATCTTTATATTCTTTATTGACATGCCTCTGTGAGGTAATCTGACAGGAGGTAAAATATTGAACAACAGTTGTCAGTTTGATAGCTTCCATTTGGTGAAGAGTATCCTTTGGGATTGCCACATAAAGTCAATTAATTTCTATTAATAGAAAAAGATCCTTTTTTATATTTTCAAGAGTCAACATTTATTATGAAAATAGGTATTAGTTGGAATAAGTCAAATAACTGAAAAGTATATACAACCCAGTATACTTCCAGATTCGAGATTATTCTTCGTTTGAGAATTATAATCACTGGTTTTAGTTTTGAAAAGTCACTTTCCATATGTTTTTTTGGTAATTTTTCGGAGTTTTTTAATAAATATATACGCTTGGACCTGCAGTATCCTTTTTCAATAATAAGAAATAGAGTTGCCTCTTGTGAAAATATTTTGTTTAATTGAATACCCTATAAATACAATATATAATAATTCTGTTTTTAATATAAAGACAACTGATATAGTGGAGAAATTATAAACATAAGCATTTAGAGTACATTATTCTAAAAAAATATTTGATTGTGACATAGCCATTTGAATGTAAATGTGTCAAAAATTAAAAAAAAAATAATTTCTTAATGAAAAAAATAAATGTGCACAATTTTATGGTTACTTCCGTGAATATCTTATTAGATCATGCTGAAACCGAATTGTTTTTCAAAACTATTGTGTTGTAAAAATATTCACGGAAAATGAAGAATATACAATTCCAATTGTAAACTAATAATAACTGTTAGTACTTTATCAACACATTTCAACGGGAAAATAATTTCTGTGAATCCGTTTACTATACATGTATGTGTGAATATACATATTGTAAGTAGATACATATGTACTAAATATGCTATAAAGATGAGAACTTTTGACAATTCGTCACGTCCTTGACCAAAACATGCTGTTGACAATAATAACACATTTATACGGTTATGTGTGGGTGTGAATATATTTTGTTTTTTATTCGAATTAAAATTCATGTGATATATTATTCAATTAAAATGCAATTTTCCCACCATATTAATTCGATTTAACATTTACATTTAAATTATTTGCGAAAGAAATTGCATAAAATACATATTGTGCTTTACATACACTTTGTTATTACATATGTACTCACACACATACATACAAGCAACGAGTTGTATTGTAATAATTTGCCAGAATTTAAACAGTATCCGGGAAGTCATGCAGTTTGCGCCTGCAGCACTTTCACGCACAAACATATAAAAATGTATTTGATATTTCCTGAAAAGTTGGCCCCAAGTGCTTCAAAAGTTACGTTAAACTTTGTCTCACTTATTACAGATATTTCATTTAATTACCTTTTGTCAATGCAACATTTTATGCGCTTATTTATTATTATTTATTATATATATTTCCATTATGCGTGAAAACATTGAAAATTTCCCATAATTCTTTCTCGCTCTCTTTCTCCCCACTCGCATAAAATATTTTTATACTCTCGCAACAAAGTTGCTAGCAACTAGAGAGTGTTATAGTTTTGTTCACATAACGGTTGTTTGTAACACCCAATACTAAACGAGTTAGGGATAGGGTTATATATACCAAAGTGATCAGGGTGAAGAGTGGAGTTCAAATCCAATGTCTGTCTGTCCGTCCGTCCGTCCGTCTATGCAAGCTGTAAGTTGAGTAAAAATTAAGATATCTTAATGAAACTTGGCACACTTATTTCTTGGCACCATAAGAAGGTTGCTTTCGAAATGAGCAAAATCGGACCACTGCCACGCCCACAAAATGGCGAAAACCGAAAACATATAAAGTGTAATAACTAAGCCATAAATAAAGCTATGGAAATAAAATTTGGTATGAAAGATCGCACTATGAAGGGCCATATTTGGATGTAATTTTTTTTTTGGAAATAGGTTTTTGTACATATCTCGGAAACCAATAGAGGTATATAAACCAAGCTTTCTGCAGTCGTTTTTTATATATATTTATATATATATATATATATATTTGGCGTAGGAACCGCTTTAAGCGATTATAGCCGAATCCACCAGAGCGCGCCACTCATTCCTTCTTTTTGCTTTTTGGCGCCAACTGGAAACACCAAGTGAAGCCAGGTCACTCTGCACTTGGTCTTTCCACCGGAGTGGAGGTCGTCCTCTTCCGCGGCTTCCTCCAGCGGGTACTGCATCGAATACTTTCAGAGCTGGAGTGTTTTCTTCCATCCGTACAACATGACCTAGCCAGCGTAGCCGCTGTCTTTTTATTCGCTGAACTATGTCAATGTCGTCGTATAAATCGTACAGCTCATCGTTCCATCGTCTGCGGTATTCGCCGTTGCCAATGTTTAGCGGACCATAAATCTTGCGCAAAACCTTTCTCTCGAAAACCCCAAGAGTCGTCTCATCGGATGTTGTCATCGTCCACGCTTCAGCGCCATACATCAGGACGGGAATAATGAGCGACTTATAGAGTTTGATTTTGGTTCGTCGAGAGAGGACTTTACTTTTCAATTGCCTACTCAGTCCAAAGTAGCACCTGTTGGCAAGAGTGATTCTGCGTTGGATTTCAAGGCTGGCATTGTTGGTGTTGTTAATGCTGGTTAAACGAAATTATCTACAACTTCAAAGTTATGACTGTCAACAGTGACGTGGGAGACAAGACGCGAATGCGCTGACTGTTTGTTTGATGACAGGAGATATTTCGTCTTGTCCTCATTCACCACCAGACCCATACGCTTCGCTTCTTTATCTAGTCTGGAAAACGCAGAACAAACGGCGCGGTTGTTGCTTCCGATGATATCAATATCATCGGCATACGCCAGGAGCTGTACACTCTTGTAGAAGATTGTACCCTCTCTATTTAGTTCTGCAGCTCGTATTATTTTTTCCAGCAATAGATTGAAGAAGTCGCACGATAGTGAGTCACCCTGTCTGAAGCCTCGTTTGGTATCGAACGGCTCGGAGAGGTCCTTCCCGATCCTGACGGAGCTTTTGGTGTTGCTCAACGTCAGCTTACATAGCCGTATTAGTTTTGCAGGGATACCAAATTCAGACATCGCGGCATAAAGGCAGCTCCTTTTCGTGCTATCGAAGGCAGCTTGAAAATCGATAAAAAGATGGTGGGTATCGATTCTTCTCTCTCGGGTCTTTTCCAAGATTTGGCGCATGGTGAATATCTGGTCCATTGTAGATTTTCCAGGTCTAAAGCCACACTGATAAGGTCCAATCAGTTCGTTGACGGTGGGCTTTAGTCTTTCACACAATACGCTCGACAAAACCTTATATGCGATATTGAGGAGACTTATACCACGGTAGTTGGCGCAGATTGTGGGGTCTCCCTTCTTATGGATTGGGCAGAGCACACTAAGATTCCAATCGTCAGGCATGCTTTCTTCCGACCATATTCTACAAAGAAGCTGATGCATGCACCTTATCAGTTCTTCGTATTTGAATAGCTCGGCCGGTAATCCATCGGCCCCCGCCGCTTTGTTGTTCTTCAAGCGGGTAATTGCTATTCGAATTTCTTCATGGTCGGGTAATGGAACATCTATTCCATCGTCATCGATTGGGGAATCGGGTTCGCCATCTCCTGGTGTTGTACTTTCACTGCCATTGAGCAGGTCGGAGAAGTGTTCCCTCCATAATCTCAGTGTGCTCTGGACATCCGTTACCAGATTACCTTCTCGGTCCCTACATGATAATGCTCCGGTCTTGAAACATTCTGTTAATCGCCTCATCTTTTCATAAAATTTTCGAGCATTACCCATGTCGGCCAGCTTTTCAAGCTTTTCATACTCACGCATTTCGGCCTCTTTCTTTTTACGTCTGCAAATGCGTCTCGCTTCCCTCTTCAGTTATCGATATCTATCCCACCTAGAACGTGTTGTGGTCGATCGCAACGTTGCGAGGTAGGCAGTCTGTTTTCTCTCCACTGCGGAACGACAATTCTCATCGTACCAACTGGTTTTTTGGCGTTGCCGGAGACCAATTGTTTCGGCTGCAGCGGTATGCAATGAGTTGGAGATGCCGTTCCACAGCTCCCTTATATCGAGATGCTGATGAGTGCTCTCAGAGAGCAGGAGTGCAAGTCGAGTAGAAAATCGTTCGGCTGTCGGTTGTGATTGCAGCTTTTCGACGTCGAACCTTCCTTGTGTTTGTTGACGGGCGTTCTTTGCTGCACAGAGGCGAGTGCGTACCTTTGCTGCTAGTAGATAATGGTCCGAGTCAATGTTTGGTCCTCGGAGCGTACGCACGTCTAAAACACTGGAGACATGTCTTCCGTCTATCAAAACGTGATCGATTTGATTGCGCGTGTTTCGATCAGGGGACAGCCACGTTGCTTGATGAATTTTTTTATGCTGGAATCTGGTACTACAGACAACCTTATTTCGGGCCCCAGCGAAGTCGATCAGCCTCAGGCCGTTTGGCGATGTTTCGTCATGGAGGCTGAATTTTCCGACTGTTGTGCCAAAGACACCTTCTTTACCCACCCTGGCGTTAAAATCGCCAAGCACGATTTTGACATCGTGGCGGGGCAGCGCTCATAGGTGCGTTCTAGGCGCTCATAGAAAGCATCTTTGGTCACATCGTCCTTCTCTTCCGTTGGGGCGTGGGCGCAAATCAGCGATATGTTGAAGAACCTCGCTTTGATGCGGATTGTGGCAAGACGTTCATCCACCGGGGTGAATGCCAGGACTCGGCGACGTAGTCTCTCTCCCACCACAAATCCAACACCGAATTTGCACTCCTTTATATGGACGCTGTAGTAGATGTCACAAGGACCCACCTTCTTCCGTCCTTGTCCCGTCCATCGCACTTCTTGGACGGCGATGATGTCAGCCTTGAGTTGTATGAGGACATCAACCAGCTGGGCAGAGGCACCTTCCCAATTAAGAGTCCGGACATTCCAGGTGCATGCCCTCAAATCATGATCCTTAGTACGTTTGCAGGGGTCGTCATCAAAAGGGGGGTTTCTCATCCGAGGCTCGGTGTTTGTTTTCACTGGGGAGATTTTTTTTATGTGGTGGGTCCCAAGCCCTACGCACAACCGCACAAGCGGGCTTCGCCTTCTCACTTTAGCTCGCCTCCAAACGGATGTCTGTTAGCTACCCAGGGGATACTTGGTCTAAAACCGGAAGTCGTGAGCTGCTTGAGTCATATGCAAAAGAATCGTTCCTGGCCACTCCCAAGTGAATGGCAATCAGAAACTTTCCTCACTTGCGTGAACTTCTACATATGACCCCATCCCCCTAAGTTTTTTATAGCCACTTCCTAATATAGTCAAATTGTTGAATTCGGATAATAACCACGCCCACTTCCCATACAAAGGTTAGGTTTAAAATTACTAAAATGGGTTAACTCACTAACGAAAAACGTCAGAAACACTAAATTTCACATACGAAATGGTAGATGGGAGCTGCACTCAGATTTTTTCACAAAATGGAAAATGGGTGTGCCGTCGCCCATTTATGGGTCAAAAACCATATCTCAGGAACTACTCGACCGATTTCAATGAAACTTGGTTTGTAATAGTTTCCTTACATCCCAATGATATGTTGTGAAAATAGGCCAAATCGCTACACAACCACGCCTACTTCCTATATACCAGAACTTTGAAGACGATCTGAATCGTTTACTTTACAATATATAAAGTAAGCACTATTGAAGATATCGGTGCAGAACTTTGCATAAATACTATGTTAATAGCGTGACAGCCCCATTCTAAAAATCGCCGAAATCGGACAATAGGTTTTTAAGGCTCCATATATCGAACACGAGGACCTCGGTGCTTCTAACCTAATATTATGGTTTCCAACTTTCAATAGACTTTATACAATATATTTGACGAATATGTGGTCAAATTGTGTATTGTATAATATAAATAAAGTTAAATAAATAAATTGCGAGAGTATAAAATGTTCGGTTACACCCGAACTTAGCCCTTCCCTACTTGTTAATAATATTATTATATTTTGCGGCATTCCATGGATACTCAATTAGTTTTCACAAATGTGTGTGTATATGTGTGTCTTCTCATCAATGTGTGTGTGATTGGCGTTGCAACCGTTTAGCCGGTTATAGCCGAATCGACGATAGTGCGCCACCTGTCTCTCTCCTTTGCAGTTCGGCGCCAGTTGGAGATCCCAAGTGTAACCAGGTCGCTCTCCACCTGGTCCCTCCAACGGAGTGGAGGCCTTCCCCTTCCTCGGCTTCCTCCGGCGGGTACTGCATCGAACACTTTCAGGGCTGGAGTGTTTTCGTCCATTCGGACAACATGACCTAGCCTGCGTAGCCGCTGTCTTTTTATTCGCTGAACTATGTCAATGTCGTCGTATAACTCGTACAGCTCATCGTTCCATCGTCTGCGGTATTCGCCGTTGCCAATGTTCTGAGGACCATAAATCTTGCGCAAAATTTTCCTCTCGAAAACTCCTAGTGTCGTCTCATCTGATGTTGACATCGTCCAAGCTTCTGCACCGTAAAGCAGGACGGGAATGATAAGTGACTTGTAGAGCTTGATTTTGGTTCGTCGAGAGAGGACTTTACTGTTCAATTGCCTACTCAGTCCAAAGTAGCACCTGTTGGCAAGAGTTATTCTGCGCTGGATTTCGAGGCTGACATTGTTCGTGTTGTTGATGCTGGTTCCCAGGTATACGAAATTATCTACGACCTCGAAGTTATGACTGTCAACAGTGACGTGGGAGCCAAGACGCGAATGCGCCGACTGTTTGTTTGATGACAGGAGATATTTCGTCTTGTCCTCATTCACCTCCAGACCCATTCGCTTCGCCTCCTTATCCATGCGGGAAAAAGCAGAACAAATCAAAATCAAAAATACATACCCAATTTATTCTCTCTTCACTCACTACCCTTACATACTCACTTTATTTGATTCTTATTTTGTCCTAATTTTATTTATTGTAACAGTCTAGTTACTTTTTAATCGATTTTCTTTCCATCTTCCAGATAGGTTACTTAAATGAATTCATTTTTCGTTATAAATATTTGTATTTCAACTACTGATAGAATATCAACCCTAATGTTACTCATCGCAAGCACTGATAATAATCGTACTTTATGCAGGCTATCGCGCAAAAATTCGCTATTTACTAGGCTGATTAGATTATTTGGAAATATTTGTATCTTCTACTACTTAATCAATTAAATAAAGAAATAAAAAAAAATTGAGCAATGGAACCCGGTCTGGTCCAAAAAAGTTATCAACTTAAATAAAATCGATAAATATTTTCTTGAACTACCATTATAGACATTTCGGTTGGTACCTAGGGATTTCTTGAACTACCATTATTGACATTTCGGTTGGTACCTAGGGATTTAGTACCTTTATTACGATTTAATAATTTGCTAAAAATTTAGAATTTTTTAGTAAACGACAACAACATACACAATATAAACACTGGCATACCACTAATAACTTAATAATTGAAGAACAGAGCATACCAATAGTTATAATTAGAGTAGAGCGCATTCAGATAAATATATTCATGTTACTCATACGCCAGGGCAAACTCTCAATGCATTTTTTCATATACGCAGTTCTATACATACGAATAAGAAATGTCTTTTGCGTTAAAAAATGTAAAGGCCTAACAGCTGTATTATTTCTAATTGTTTTGAAAACCACAACAGTTTAAATGACATAACATACATAGCAAATGGCGATGGTCCTCATTTAGTTTGTAGTGAAATATATCAACTGACTTCCCTTCATACACAATTAAAGCCCTTACCATTTCACTGTAATTGCCAACATATTTTTGCCCGTCTAAGCAGCTTGAGTTTTAATGCCCAGTTAACTCATTTACATGAAGTAACCAACTCACTACCTAGTTAGTTCTCACTAAACCCTTGAAAGTATATTTGATGAAAGTATATTCCTTTGCCAGTCGCTGCTATTTCCGTACACTCCTAACTTATGCGTTTAGATTTAGAACTGTTTGTACTTTTTAACAGTGCCAAGGGGTGTATCGCACTCACCGCAATCTTCACACTCGCCATACGCCAGACCGCGGCCTTGCGCCACATGCTAAGAATTGGTTCGCTGCATTCACAATTCGCCGCCAGACGTGTTTTTTGCAAGTGTGCTTTTTTTAGTATT
The DNA here is from genome assembly GCF_028554725.1 of Zeugodacus cucurbitae. Lineage (NCBI taxonomy): Eukaryota > Metazoa > Arthropoda > Insecta > Diptera > Tephritidae > Zeugodacus > Zeugodacus cucurbitae. The sequence goes on from NC_071671.1 coordinate 52,347,705, forward strand.
TTGCATAGCGTTTAGCATGCTCCCAGCATGGCGCCGTCTGGGCTTTACACTCTGTGCGGAATGATCTAGATTCTATAGCTTACAGATAGTTTGCTGAACTTTAAATTGCAGTGAAAAATTACTTGTATATCAATCTACATAAAAGACAGTTGTGTTAGTTCCACTATTCATAACACAACTGGTTTATATTTCATGGATGCTTAGTCTTCTGGAATATCAGCCACACTGTTAAAAGGATGACGTACGGCTCATTCAGCTTTAAAATTACCCTTAAATCTTCAAACTGTTGAAGAACCAATATGCAATATTGCAAAATTTAATATTATTACACCAGAGTTGCATTTCGAAATTCTGTAACTTTGTTTCATTGAAAAACGAACACATCAACAAAATATTCTCAACCACAAAAATAATGAGTGGTTGAGTGAGCCAGCAATTTTGATTGTTAAGGATAAAGATGTAGTTGACTTAAACTCATAATTCCCAAGGATAATGATGATCGCCGATTTCCGATCCGTCTTGCACACGCTATGACCGTTAACAAATGATAAGACCAATCCTTTAAAGTTTGGGGCCTGAATCTAGAAAATTCATGTTTTTCCCAGGGTCAATTATATGTGGCATGTTCACTGTACGGAAGTCCAAGTTGTTTCACTGAAGAGGCCAATCCAGGCCACAATACATACATAGCTAATAAATAATCAGTAAAATACTTGATTATTTCGGATTATCCAAATACAAAATTTATTTTATTTATCATTTATTGCTTCTAAGGCGGAAGAAAGCTCGCCTCCGGATCAGCTAGTATATAATAAACTAAAGTAGACATTTATTTGGTTGGAGAATAGCAAATTGAAAAGTCCTGGAAAAAGTGTAAATAAATTTTTCGAACAGAATGTTGACTTGCTCAGTAAGTTCTTAAAGAGTTAGGACTAAAAGCTGTAAAGATGAACTCTGTCTTCATGAAAAAATAAATAAATCATCAACTTCAAGGAAAGCATGCCCGAAGATGGATGAGCTTGACTATGTACAGATTTACCGAGCAGTCTGAAATACTTTCTATAACTCTAGTCTACAATGAATTAATTCTTTGGAACCGAGTTTGCGAGCACTTCTGATACCTTGATTTTTAAAGTTTCCAACTGGCCTCCAACTGGTATACTCATAAATGGTATTTTGAATCACTTCCTAAAGAAAAAATTACAAGTTATAGCCAAAACCGGTAAATAAAATTTAAAATATTCTTATAACAAAATTAAAATTGATGTTGTCTCCTCTCTCTTAAGTGCGGCACTTTGGCCAAGTTAATTGATTTCGTGGAACTGCAAAGCAAAACAGACGACTATATTGTTTACTGTTGAAAGTTTTTCCACGAACATAAAGGGGTGAAATAAAGCCAAAATTGTGAACGTAACCAGAGTAAAAGTGGCAAGCGGAAGCGAAAGTCGATGAAAACTTTTAACAAGTGGGAAAAATGATAATATAGAGTAATTTGAAGCGTTTATGCCAAACATGCTAAACAGCAATAAAAATAAACACACTTACGCACACACACACACACAGCTGCACACAAGCAATGAGGGAAAGTCTCCAAAGTGGTTGGCAACCTATTAAGCATACACCCATTCCTGGTTGATAAAAGACTACACCAGTTCCACTGCCGATGCGAACGCTTGTATACTCACTATGATGAGTTGGCTGGTTGGCTAAGTGAGTTAGCGAGCCATAAAACCGCAGAGCAATCGAGCCAGCGAACCAGTCACTCGGTTACTCAGCTGCACTGTCATTAAAGTGACCCATTTCCGGTGAATCATTATGCGAGAAGCGAGCAATTATAGCCGCCAGCAGCCAACAGCTGCTGTAGCGTCGAAACATTACCGTTACATGCAACAATTTTCCGCACTTAGCAGCCCACAGCCGGTTCTTCGCCTCTACTGCATACGCTTCTGATGAGTTTTAGCGCAATGACATAATGCGAACCACATTAAAAAGCTCGCCAGCACACTGTATACAAACAAACAGAATTTTTATACTCTCGCAACAAAGTTGCTAAATAGAGTATCATAGTTTTGTTTACATAACGGTTGTTTGTATCACCCAGAAATAAAAGAGTTAGATATAGAATTATATATATCAAAATGATCAGGATGACGAGTAGAGTTGAAATCCGGATGTCTGTCCGTCCCTCTGTCCGTGCAAGCAATAACTTGAGTAAAAGTTGAGATATCTTAATGAAATTTGGTACATATATTCCTTGGCACCCTGAGGAAGTTGGTAATGGGCGTAGTCGGATCACTGCCACGCTCACAAAATGGCGAAAACCGAAAACACATAAAGTGTCATAACTAAGCCATAAATTCAGTTATCAAACTAAAATTTGGTACAAAGGATCACACTAGGAAGGGGCATATGGGGAAAATGGGCGTGGCCCCACCTCCAAATTTGTGTTTTGTATATATCTTACAAACCAATAAAGAACCAAACTTCATGCAGTCGTACACCATTAAAATATCACAACACACCATTAAAATAGTTAACATCGGATAATAACCACGCCCACCTCCCATACTAAGGTTAAGTTGAACATTTTTAAAAGTTCGATAACTCACTAACGAAAAACAGAAACACCAAATTTTACAGAAGAAATAGCAGAAAGTGGGCGTGGCATCGCCCACTTATGGGTCAAAAACCATATCTCAGGAACTACTCTACAGATTTCAATGAAATTCGGTATATAACACTTTCTTGATACGTGTGGAAAATGGATGAGATCGGTTCTAAACCATGCCTCATATAACTCAATTTTGTATTCCATCCGATTCCATCACTTTATAGTATGTAGTGTACCTTGGTGATAAAATTTACTGAAATCGGTTCGGGAATTTCCTCAGCCCTCATATACTATACATAATGATTTTCGTTATTCTATTGTCGAATATATAGGTCAAATTGTGGGATATTTAATAATAAAACTAATATCAATAAATTTCGAGAGTATAAAATGTTCGGTTGCCCCCGAACTTAGTCTTTTCTTATTTGCTGTTGCTCGTTTTTACCTAATCAGGCCATATTGTCCGTGTCATCATCATGTTTCGACATCTGTGCAAACCACAGATGGATTTCAATTGAACGTATGACCGTATAATGGGTTGTGGTTGATACCGCAGACAAATGTTCGAGTAACAAAAGCGTCGGTGACTAAGTAGTTTCAATATATATAATATAAGGCAACGACTCAACGTTTGGATGATAATCTGACTTAGTAAAAATTTAACGTTTTATTTTAAAATAATAATTTTTTTTTTAAACCACAAATTCTATTTACAACATCTGATAAAACTTTTGACAATAATTGAATGGCATGGAACATCCATCCATAATGTGGATGTCCTGCTTTCACAACTAGCGAGCAAATAAAGCAACCCCAAAGAGCTAAGTGAGTGACTTAGTAAGGCCTGAAGTGTTACTTGTAAGTGCAACTAGCTGACTGCAGTGCGAGGCGTGGACAACTGAATGACTTCCTACTTGCTTCTTTAACCGGCTGAGCGAAGCTTATTGTCTCGGCCGATTGTTTGTCAATGTCAATATATGTGAAACGCGTGCAACCACAGTTTCTTTAATCAAACACTAACATCAGTTGGATGTAATTGCACTCCGGTGCATATGTAAGCGTTTGCAAATGCTTACACGCCTAAATGTATACAACATTTGATTTGTGATTGCGGCTTATATGTTTGCATGGCAAAAGAAGCTGTAATACCTGTAAGTCTAAATTGCTATGTCAATCAGAGGCTAACATGTCAAATGCAGGCACACACAAACAACAAATACAATCACACATTCTGATAGCTATCGCAAGTAATTATAATGGAATCAAAGTCGTCAATTAAGTTAAATTTATTTCATTCAGGACTTTGGGGGTGTGCATGCGAGCACCATTTGCATATGAATAGATAAGTCTACATATATATATGCCACCTGCTGTGTATATATTTGTATTGAGGTTAATCGCATTTACACATTCCAATGCATCACTGACCCAATTGCGAATTATATATTTGTGTAATACTTTGTACATATGTATGTAAATATATGTTCAAGGACATTTCATATAATATATGAGTTAAGTCCCCATCAATTTTACATGTGCTTACAGATTACGGATGAGTTAAGTGAAAGCAAATGCCTAATGTTGTTGTTGCCGAAACGTTTAAAAAAATTTATTGCGAAAGTGAGCATACTAATTTCCACTTAATTCTGCCATTATATTAATAACTGGCATTTAGAGTTAATTGATTCGCTAGTAGGAACGATGGCAGTTTGTGTGCGCTTTGATAACGGAAGAAATCTATATGAAATACTATTACTAGATATAAAGGGGGAAAAGATGCTGACAAATAAATGTGCAAGTCGGAGGCAAAAGGTGTTGCTGACTATAAATGAAATGCTTTGAGCCTTTTGCAGCTGCGACGCCACCCATAACGAAGATGATGACGAAACTCTAAGTCATTTCTCATGATTACATCTGGAGTGTCCAAGCTACCATCTCCCATTCCAGTGAGCGACTGTCAGTGGCAAGTGGCAGCAGTCTTAGACTGCTGTAACTGCAAATTCCATTGTATCCAATGCCGTTTGCGTTTGTTTTGGTTTTGTTAATCTCGCTTTGTTTAGTGCGTTCCGCCTTCGGCTTCAGCTTGCCATTTGCACTGAAATGAACTCAGCTGGTGCTCCCTTTCAATGGGGTGATAAAACTATTTTCAATTGTCAATTTTTTGTGACGGTTCAGGGCACCAAGTGTCACTTAAATGGCGGAGTATTTTAACATAAAAATCTTTATTATATTAAGCAGCATTAATGTAGTACGAACTTTTCCTTGAAACTAAGGAACTTTTAAGTTTGGGGCGGAGATATGCTACTGCTAAATATTTAGAATATTGGTCTAAATATTTTAGACTCCACGGTCCCTTAAATAGTTATATCATTATCTTTTTCAACATCGCGTTCAACTAGGCCCTCAATGTGACATCCACTATAGCGGTGTCAAATAACAATAGTATTGGATTGGAAAATCGGGAGCAGGATGGCCTAAGTTGCTTTTTTTAAATTCTCAAATTTTTTTTTTTTGTAGTCTAATTTCTTGCTCTACAAAAGTTCTTAGATTTTTAGCTCTGTAAGAGACACATATGCTTTTAGAGAAAAATCTCAAACCAATGCCATAATCAGTTTTGTAAAAAACTTCACCGATAAAAAGTACACCGAAGACTTTACTTCTGCGTTTACACCCTCCAAGGCAGTTTTAGTTTCATATCATTTCGCAATGGCATTCCAACAGATAAATTGTATTAGATAGACAATATAAATAGAAGGTGGCAACACTTCCAAAAATATTATTCCTAAATACAAAAACTTTATAAAAAAGTTTGCTGCAGAAATGCATTGTCTTTCAACTGCAGAGTAAACAGAGTGGAAACTACACTTCAAAAAACAAAATAGAATGCAACAATGATGACACTACCATTCGACATGGAAATTTCGGCGTACAAACTGTTGTTTCTTGTTGTTACTTTTGTTGAAATAACATCCTTTTTGTATTTTCACCTGTTTCTCATCACCTCCTCAAAAAAAAGCAGACGAAAAGCCTGTCTGTTTCCGAAATATTCTATCTTTTTGTGGCCTCTTTAGCCGCAGCACTGACGTTAGTGTACCCACCTCTCAGCAAAATGTCATCGGTTTCAAGTGAAGCGCAGCGTATGCCTAACGGTGAGTGCTTTGTTAATTTTCGTACGTACACGCACTGAACTGTCGACAGTACGTGCCGGCACTCACACTAACACTCTCAAAGCGCTAAAAAATTAGAAGAATTCCCGGGAGAATTTTGTGTAGCGTTGCTGGCAATTTTTCGAAAAAATCGCTTAAACTCTAGGCGACGCGAAAACAGCGGACAAAAAAGATACACGAAAATGCGAGAATGCATGGCAAAGTGTTTCGGTAGTCGCTTGATCGGACTAGAAATTGGATGTACATACATACACATGTTTTTGCTAGGGTGTTTCGGTCCAATGGTCGTTCAAGAACTTTGTAAAAAACGTACTCATCAAGTCGAGTTGAGTTTCCTGTGGTGTTTTCTATAAATTTTATAGTCGCCAATATCAGTGATATTGAAGAAATCTCCGAGAATGTAATATACAATCCACCAATCCACAACGACGTAATGGCGTTCAAGAACTTGCATAATGGGACTAGGACAAAATCGGTAAAGTCATCTGCTCAGCTTGACAATTCTATTGGCTGCATAGACCGACCTCGCCTATTTCCACGATATTCGGATATTTGTTACCAGAACGGACTTTAATTTTTAGCTCACAAGGACTGTCAACTCGACAACAGTCAGTATAAATATTTGGGAATATTTTATGTCACTGCAACAGCAACAGGTATGACGATTACTGTATGTACATCTTTCTGACGCTGACTTTCTGTTTGCGAATGATCTTCGTTAAAACTGTTAAAAGAACAAACTGCATACATTTAAAATTAACATTTCAGTATTCATCTCAATTTCAGACCACCCTCATATGCCGGTGTATTAACTAATGGAAATGAAATTTTCCAGCAAAATTCCCAAATCCAAATCCTGAGCTTGCAGCTTTTGCCATACTTAAATTGCTCCATTTCATATTCTTCTTTATATTTTGCACTTGCCTGCTGAAAACCACCTGCTGCGTTGCAATTTCACAGCCTAGTCGGTGGCCATTTCTTAAATGAATGTAAGTGACAGAGCTTTAATTGTATCTTCCCAAAATTTACTATTATCTCTGTTACTGTTTTTACAGCGCGGTGTTGACCCCCGCATCTCACCAATAAATATCGATTGTTGTGTCCAACCATTGTGCTCTTCACATCAAGTTTAAGCGTGGATGTCATCCTTTCTTCCCTTCATTCATTTTCGAATAATTTCCTGCTGCAAATTACTTTCCGAAATTAAAAGTGATTGAGAACCGGCGTGCTATACTTGTGTGGGTACAACACACGAATTTCAAGTAATCGTTCTTGCTATCTCCTGTCTATCAATTGCACAATTTGTGCGCTCAGTTCAGCCGAAGCAATCAAACTAATCCATCATCCTGTTGCGAAGCTTGTTGGCGTTTTGATAAAATCATTTTCGTAGAGGTCATTCTTTTCGGGCACAGTTTATTTAATATCTGCGCAGATTTCTCTCATTCGCTTTAGCGGCGGAGATTAAAGTGGAAACACTTTTTAAACATAGAACTTTAGGTACCATTTAGAGTTTGTTTGGCCAGACCAAAGTAGTATAACGGTGTAATATTTTAGGAAACATCTTAAGTATGCAGTGAAGAAGTTAACTGATCTCAGTGTGGACTAATTAATAGAAGATAACTTTTGAACGGACTCATTTTCCAACGCAACCTGTTCTAAGTAATGACCATTTAAACAGATTTATATGCATTCGAGCCTTGTAGTCTCATCAGCATTACTCGAAAAGTATTTATGGAATGTTTGTTCTCTTCACATTGCAGTTAATTTAGCTGGGATCGATCTGACTTTAGATTTCAACAAGAGCGGTAACAACAGAATGAAATCCTAAAGCTAAAACCAATTTACTTCTACAACAAAAACGTCTTGACTTTAATGTGGGGTTTTGTGTATCTCAATCCACACATCTTAATTCACAATAAACCTTGAGATAACTTTTAGGTTGCTACTTAAATATATCAAAATAATGCAAAGTTTTCATAAACCTTACCATACTGAGACGTGATATCCATTGAAATCAACCTTAATAGATAAACTCTCCTAATTCCTTTCATAATTATAAGCTGCACTCGAGTTAAGAAATCGCCTTTTAACTTTGTACGAAATGTCTGTTTCAAAAGGTCCAGAGTACTAACTAGGGGTATGAAACATATACGTCAAGAGGTTAACCCATAAAGATCTACAAAAACTGACCACACGTGACCCTTGAAAATGTAAACAAATCTAACCTCACATGAACCTATTAAATGTAATTAATCTTATGTGACTTCTCAAAATTTAAACAAACCGTTATATACCACTAAGGCGTGTGTCCTCAAATACTTATGTTTTTCATTTCAATAAAATTTTCATAATTTAATCAACAATTTCGTCCGCTTACATCCACATAAAATGTGTAGCAAAGCAGAACCATAGCTTACATATTCATATTTACAGTTAATAGTTTAAAACTGTCCGTTAATCAGCCGCTGCACAGAAGTTATTTCGCTTTATGAGCATACCGCGCTGTTTCGCCGCACTTTTTGAGTGCTTTTCGTGGTAGTGCATAACGGTGCTTTTATTAAAGCAACAGTATTTAACGGTGTATTTTCTGCCTGATTTAATTTCAGAAATATGCACTGCTATTAGTGTTTTGAGTGACTTTGTATGCAAGTGTTGATGGCTGTTTCAATTATTGTTGTTGCTGTTGGTGGTAAGGGTTTAACCGAATTCTCTCTCTCTCTCATGTCGCTTGTGTGTTAATTAATTTTCTCATAGTAGTCAGTTTATCTGTGTGCACCTCAAAGCGTCGTGAAATTTCGCAAACTCGAATAAACATCAGAATCACAAAGCAGTCGCATTCCATATTTCCAAATAAGCTAGCATCAAAGACAGATGTTGTCTGGCTGCGCACAAAATTTTTAGCGAACTGCATTTCATGACTATTACTTTCAATTTCAGACGCATTGTTTGGTATCATACTTTAGCCTTTGTTGAGGTATTCAACATTTCAAACGGTGTTCGAACAGTGTCGGAGTTTTATAACTTTTACAGCTCAAATTTATTAGGCTTATAATGCACAAAAATAATTTATAATTTTATTAGGTACAAAAATATACCAATCATTCGGTGTGGTTTCCCTCTATTCTTTATAATTTAAAAAAACCAAAGCATATTCCAAAAATCTTTACTACTTTTCCTTTAGTGAGTATCACAACTTGTCGGCCTCTCCCAGCTTCTTTGGGATAAAAGAAAAGAGGCAAAGCACAAAGATTCCAAAAGCTTCGCATACTTCAGCAATAATGCTTTGTAGAATATATTAAAGATATGATGAAAAAATACACTAAACAATTTTTCGATTAAAATAACAGTCATAACTTCCACCCACTTCAGTCCTAAGTAGTTAAGTTGTAGCAGAACAAAAGCCAATTAAAAGCATTGTCTGCCTACGCTTCAAAAATATACCTCAATGCAGTAGCCAAATGCTCCCTTGACCAATCTGTGTAGTTGAGAGTAGTTGGGGAATATCGGAATTCATAATAAATCTCCTCAAGTAATGTCAATTAATTTGGTCGAATTTTGGCGGCAGGCAACTGGTATATTTGTGGGAGAATACATACATACGTACACTCGGATCAGGTTGTTTTGTTTAGTGGCGCCTTATGAATTTTGTTATAATTAACAGTTTGGGTTCTGATTTAATATTATTTAATTGTAAAGGCAAGTGTGCTAAAACCTTGTCCATTAGTAAGAGTATTAGTAATTAGTAAGAGTAGATATTTCAAAGCCTACATTTCGGAGCGAAGCATAAAAGACGGAAATATAATATTTAATAAAACAAGGAAAACAATAAAAACATGTAAGGAAGTGCTAAGTTCGGGTGTAACCGAACATTTTATACTCTCGCAATTTATTTATTTAACTTTCTTTATATTATATAATACACAATTTGACCCACATATTCGTCATATATATTGTATAAAGTCCATTGAAAGTTGGAAACCCTAATATTAGGTTAGAAGCACCGAGGTCCACATGTTCGATATATGGGGCCTTGAAAACCTATGGTCCGATTTCGGCGATTTTAAGAATGCGGCTGCCACACTATTAACGTAGTATTTGTGCAAAGTTCTGCATCGATATCTTCACTAGTGCTTACTTTATATATTGTAAAGTAAACGATTCAGATCGTCTTCAAAGTTCTGGTATATAGGAAGTAGGCGTGGTTGTGAAGCGATTTGGTCTATTTTCTCAACATATCATTGGGATGTAAGGAAACTATTACAAACCAAGTTTGATTGAAATCAGTCGAGTAGTTCCTGAGATATGGTTTTTGACCCATAAGTGGGCAATGCCACGCCCATTTTCCATTTTGTAAAAAAGCTTCCGTATGCCATTTCTTATGTGCAATTTAGTGTTTTTGGCGTTTTTTTGTTAGTAAGTTAACCCACTTTTAGTAGTTTTCAACATAACCTTTGTATGGGAAGTGGGCGTGGTTACAATCCGATTTCCTCCATTTTTGGACTGTATAAGGTATTACCTAAAATAAACAACTCTAGAAAGTTTCCTTGAAATAGCTTTAGTAGTTTGCGAGATATGTACAAAAAACTTAGTAGGTGGCGGGACCACGCCCAATTCCCCAAAAAAATTACATCCACATATGCCCCTTCATAGTGCGATCCTTCATATTAAACTTTACTTCCATAGCTTTATTTATAGCTTAGTTATGGCACTTTAAGTGCTGTCGGTTTTCGCCATTTTGTGGGCGTGGCAGTGGTCCGATTACGCCCATTTTCGTACCTAACCTTCTTATTGTGCCATGAAATACGTCTTCCAAGTTTCATCAAGATATCTCAATTTTTTACAGAAGTTACAGCTTGGACAGATATTCGGATTTGAACTCCACTCTTCACCCTGTTCACTTTGGTATATATAACCCTATATCTAACTCGTTTAGTTTTAGGTGTTACAAACAACCGTTATGTGAACAAAACAGTATTATAGTTTAGCAACTTTTGTTGCGAGAGTATAAAAAAGAAAGACCAACCACAACGTCTACTTATAAAAGAAGGCACTTATTGCAAGTGCGAAAACAGAGAAAGAGAGAGAGAGTGCGAGACGGCGCTGACAGCTTGTGGTGCCATCACAATATATAAATAGAGTGGAGCACCAAAGTGGCGGAAATAAAACGGAAGAGAAAGCATAATTATATTTACGAGCATCCGTAACGTCCCCGCACGGACACGCCCACTCGCACTCTTCAAATCTTATTAAGGATTACAGGAACTATTGAGAAAGTGAAATTAAGGAACGTAAATGAAGAGCATGGTAGAGCTCATAAAATACATTAAAGCAATTTTTGTGAGTGTTAGTGTAAGATTTTCTTAAGAAAATTCTCAGAATAGAGAGAGGTTATTCTGGGCGGCGCTGGTGTGGGCAAATCATCCATCATCAAACGTTTCCTCTTCAAGACCTACACAGACAAATATCGTGCCACGGTTGAGGATCTCTTTAATCGCGAGTACGATTTGGGAGGAGTTACACTGAAGGTGAGTAGTTTATTTAGTACATTTACAACTTTGAATCTCTAAAATATTGATATGAATAGGTTCGTCAATAGTTTAGTAGTTTTTAAAAAGATATTTTTAAGAAAGTATTCCAACAGAAAAAAAGTATTCTTCAGTATACTGGGAACCAACATTCACTCGCTTTCAAAGATTATAGTCATCTATTCTAGACCCATATGTCATTTCAGTGCTGATGAAAGAACTTCGTTTAACCAGTCGCAAAATGTATATTCCGATATATTTAATCAACTAATTGCAGTGCAAAAGAAGCTCAATCTTTGTTTTTCTTCATTTAGTTTTCAAATCACAACAAAGCCATCAAAATGGAAATAGAGCTGCACTCGATGTCAGTAATATCATTGGACAGAGACAATATGTTAGCTAGAAAACTCGCATGTCTCATTCACTTTATTGTCGAGCTGTTGCAGGTTCAATACCTTTGTTACTTAATGTCTTAACATGCAGAAAATGTCTTTGGCTTAGTGAACACTCACTGGGTGTAGGTGTCTGACTGTGTAACAGCTTTCACCAGCATAAAATCGGTAAAATCTCGAAGATATGGGACGAAGTAAAATACAAAGCGGCGACTCATGTTGTGTTTAATTAAATTTCTCATTGTTTGTTGTTCTCTTTTTTGTTTTTCTATCGTAAGTTTTTTATGCCTATGCACATTTAATGCTTCAACTATTCCCTGCCGTGGCAACTGGAATACTTATTTAATTACGTGCATAGAAGTCAAACATGCCGGTAACTACATTAAATTTTGTTTCGCCACCTTGCGCTCTGCTGGAAATTCGTACGCATATAGATTTAGATATATATCTACATGTATATACTGTCGCACACATACACACACATTCACTTGGCAGACAATTAACGACAAAAGCTTTCGTCTTCAAACATCTTTAATATGACACGCTCGACACGAAATATTTATATAGCCCATAGACACTCATATACCTAGTCACGAATCTATCTATACACATGCATACCAATATTTATCAATATATTCAATTTATATTCTTTATTAAACGGGTCCGTTCGGATTTCATAGACAGAAGTGAGTAGTTTTCTCCTTCAATTCGATGCAAGCAAAAATTTTAGTTATCATAAAGTTTCGTCTAAAAATAGTAAAGAAAAATTCCAGAACAAAACAACTTTTTGTTTAGAACATGCTCATATGGGTCTTCAAACGTATTTTTCATTTCTTCTCTGGCCAGTGCAGGTTTTACGAGCTTTTTTTATATTCCTTCAGCAAGAAGAATCGCAATTTTAGTAAAACACGTCCGAACACGGCCATTGAGTTTCATTGCAGACCACGTTTTGTCATTGCTTCCAACAAACGTTCAGAGAAATGTAAAATAGCTCTATTTAAGCTTTGTCCTGTCGCACGTGCAATTTTTTATGACTCTGAACTAAATTTTAGAAGATTAAAGTTGAAGCAAACTCAGTATTAGGCAAATTCTTTCATTTAAGCCTTTAAAAAGTATTTTTTTGTGCTACTATGAGGATTAATTACAATATTTTAATCTGATATCGCAAGAATAGTATGACTGAGTTCATCCCAAATTGGTGCAAAAACCGATTGTTCGATAATAGCGGTTTCAAATATCAGATTGAGAAACATTGAAACTCGGACGCATTCTTCGATCAATTTTCGAGGAATAAGAGAACTCTTTATAAGAATAAAAACATATATATAGAATAAATGGCGCTAGTTCTAAAGCAATGTTTTGTTTTCTTGAAAGGTTCTAATTATCGGCCGAAAAGCAATTATCTACTAAAATCTGCTATAAGCTGAATAATTTAAAAAAGAGTAAGAAAAGAGTTTGTAGTTTTATTATACATTCACACATAATCCCAGCATTTCGGCCAAGTAAAATCGATACCACATCCAATCGAAACCATCCAAATTAATTGAATTAAGTGAAGCGTCAGGACAACTAGATAAAGTGAATAGCTCTACTTAAGTATATACTTTATGTGTAATTTCTACAGATTTTTCTTTAGATGTATATATGTATGTAAATATTTTTACCCCATAACCCGATAACGTCATCCTTAGTTTAAAAAATTCCTAAAAATTCATGCGTCTAGACCAGAATACCCCCCTTAATGTAATGTTGGTAATGTTTGGCCCAATGTGTCGGGCCAAATCAGGCGGTGATCGAGTGATTTGTTGAATATTCGTAACCTCATGGTGCAGCTGACATCTGTATGTGTTGTTGGAAAGCATGAAGCGTCAGCTAATGTAAAGTGTCTTTAATTTCACAAGAATTCCGTTGATATGGCGCACAATTAGAATTATCACAGAGTATTAGGGTTTTGGCAGCAAGTTGCATAATATAAGATGCCCAATCATTTATTTGTTTTTATTGTTTTAAATTTGAATAGATGGAAAATTTCATAAGCTAAATGTTATGCTTGCAATACTTTATACTTAACATACATTTTTTGGAATCTGCATTAGAGAGGATCTAAATAATATGATATTTCTATTGTTTTCGAAAATCCCATAACTATTTTTTTCCTAGACCAGTTTAGAGATATATATCGATATAGAGATATAGATAGCGAGCGAGATAAAATAGATGTGGAGATAGAGATAATTGAGATCAGAGAGGGAGCAGATACAGAAGCTATTTCGAGCATGGTAGGTAAGTGAACCAAGAACTTGACTTGCATTTTATACATAATTAATATTGATTGGAGAACCATAAGGCCTTTTGGAAATGTTTCTCAATATATAGGCAGTCAAATGCCATCACTAAGAAATTCATTTCAAAACACACATGTCTAATGCATCCAAAAGCACAAAAACTAAATGACAAATAAAATCGTACCCATGTGAAATTAACCAATTTACGAGTCCCTTTTCAACCGCATTCGTTTGTGTCCAGCCTACTCGGCAGTGACGGCGGTTAAATATTACACTTCTCCTTGCAACCGCCTGGCATTCTCCCGCCGTCTTGCTATGCGCTCGTTCGTTGACCACAAATGGCAGTGATTTAACACGATGCTGCTCCTCATTGCCGCACTCTCGCGCCATTGACCGCTTCGCTTGCTCTAAATTGACCAATTGACACCCAATTCGCATTGGTTCGCCATAATTTCGTAGTCATCAGGCGCGTTTATTAGCATTCAAATACAATTGCTGACATATGTAGATTGTAAATTGTCAGTTATTTGTACGTGTGATCACAGATAAATGGCAATTTGCATAAAATGGAAATTTTGGAAATTTGTAGCACGATATTAGCTTGATAGTGTTAATTTCTATTAATGTAATCTATTTAGCTTAATCAGCATTTAAGTTATATAATGTTTTCAGTACCTTGTTATAATATATACTATTAGAACTAATTTCCAAATCAGAACTCTAGATCTACTGAGGAAAGTCTGAGTTCGGAAAATGTATAGTAGTACATCTCTCAGAACTAACAGTTATATTTATCACTTGATTGCCGCTTAATTTCTCCTCGAAAAGTATTCTCATGATGTGTTAATACAGGAAAGCATCGTTGGGTCCACATTCGCATATTGGGGCAAAAAAGCAAGCATTTCGAAGCTAAATTCAGCTATTTCGTTGTCATTTTCATCGATTTGTGTAGTCTCTAGTTATCTCCTGGCTTTGAGGATTCTTGCTATACATTTTATTAATGCTTATGTCAACTTTCAAATGTAGGATTGCTTGACTATAACTGCCGGGTTCCTATCGCAGAAAGAAAGTATTATGCTTTCATTTTGAAACTTTCTGTGGGAGTCACCATAACATTTTAAATAAATTATTATATAAATCATATAAAATTAGTATGCACACATAAAGAATTCACTTGTCTTCGTTAGAAAATGCTTTCCCCCGCTTTGATTGATTCGCTTGTCCAATGAATGCTTTGTTTTTGTAAAATATTAATATTGTTGTTGTACTAATATAAATGCCGCCGGGGGCTGCTGATAGCGAACAATGTTGAAAAAATGCGCATTCGTCGTTGCGGTTCAACGGAGCGTATGAGCAACATTAAACAAGCGACGCTGCGCGAGATATGAGCTTCGTCGTCTTAAGAATTTCTGACGCTACTAAAGGGTGATTTTTTTGAGGTTAGGATTTTCATGCATTAGTATTTGACAGATCACGTGGGATTTCAGACATGGTGTCAAAGAGAAAGATGCTCAGTATGCTTTGACATTTCATCATGAATAGACTTACTAACGAGCAACGCTTGCAAATCATTGAATTTTATTACCAAAATCAGTGTTCGGTAAATCCGCTTTTTTATCGACAAATTTTGTTCAGCGATGAGGCTCATTTCTGGTTGAATGGCTACGTAAATAAGCAAAATTGCCGCATTTGGGGTGAAGAGCAACCAGAAGCCGTTCAAGAACTGCCCATGCATCCCGAAAAATGCACTGTTTGGTGTGGTTTGTACGCTGGTGGAATCATTGGACCGTATTTTTTCAAAGATGCTGTTGGACGCAACGTTACGGTGAATGGCGATCGCTATCGTTCGATGCTAACAAACTTTTTGTTGCCAAAAATGGAAGAACTGAACTTGGTTGACATGTGGTTTCAACAAGATGGCGCTACATGCCACACAGCTCGCGATTCTATGGCCATTTTGAGGGAAAACTTCGGAGAACAATTCATCTCAAGAAATGGACCCGTAAGTTGGCCACCAAGATCATGCGATTTAACGCCTTTAGACTATTTTTTGTGGGGCTACGTCAAGTCTAAAGTCTACAGAAATAAGCCAGCAACTATTCCAGCTTTGGAAGACAACATTTCCGAAGAAATTCGGGCTATTCCGGCCAAAATGCTCGAAAAAGTTGCCCAAAATTGGACTTTCCGAATGGACCACCTAAGACGCAGCCGCGGTCAACATTTAAATGAAATTATCTTCAAAAAGTAAATGTCATGAACCAATCTAACGTTTCAAATAAAGAACCGATGAGATTTTGCAAATTTTATGCGTTTTTTTTTTTTAAAAAGTTATCAAGCTCTTAAAAAATCACCCTTTACTTATGTGCTTGTGTGTGTGAGTCCGCTAGACATGCTGCGCGCTGTCTACGAAGACGACGAATACCTCATTTATTCAACGGCAGTCAGACAAAGGCCAAAGCGACATGAAAACTGCGTCTAACGGCAACAACAACATAGATGTGGGCGACTGTTTAATTTCATTTAAGGCATATACAGTTATTTCTGCGGGAATTTGTGGGTTTAAGTGTGTCAGTAGTGGCACTAAGTCAAAATTTTACTGCTGAAACTCCAATATCTATATATATGTATATATATATATATATGTGTGTGGCTTTGTGTGTATGTTTGTATGCAAAATGGCGGCGAGACATACATATATGCATTTATATTTGAAGTGTGGAAATATATGCCTAATGGTGTTATATCCGACTTATTCGACGCGACAAATGCGTATAAGCGCTTTTTGGCACGTGACTTCCACCGTTTTCATACAAATTCGCTTATTATTTATTGCCCAGTTTGTAGTTTGCTATCGTAATTAAGTGTAATGCGCACATCAGCTACTCCAGTTCCCAGTCATTTCCATCGTAATTTTCGCATAAAATATGCATGTCAGCATAGCGAAAAATAGTTTAAAATTAATTATTCAGGGCATGAAAAATTTGCTACTCTTCATTGTCTGCGAGTTGTAGTTCACGCTACATGACGGCAGATGACGCTGCTGAAAATAGTAATCAGCTAATAAAACTTACCACCTTCTAATGATAAGCAAAAACAATAATGTATAACAGCTGATTGATTATCGAGTAGCTGGCGGTGCGAAGGGCAAAAACTGGTCTCTACTAAAATTTTAATTGATCAATTAATTGAGCTGTGCGAAAAGGCTATTGAAGTCTTCTAATTTTGCATTAAGAAATCATTTCTATAAATATTTGTTTACTTCTATATTTTGTGCCACCCTAATATATTGTATAGCACTTGCTGGTAAATAATGTGCTGCTCGACTTCAGCGTATGTGCTAAAGCGGATTATTAATCTTTACGCTACAACATCACACACCCGTATATACATAATATATCGATTGAACATTGTGCTCAGCTGCTACTTTTGGTCAGTTAGCTGGTAGTAGATCATATATTTATAATACGAGTATATATTTATAATACGAGTAAATGATGTAAAGCAAATTCGATTAAGTACTTCACTGATCTATTATTAACGTGACTGTAATTAGCTAGATTATAACACCAAAATTCTAAGTGGTAGATTTAAATCAAAGTATGTGGAGCACAATGTATGCAGTGGATACATATACATACTACCATCCACATTGTAGCACGAGGTGTGGATTCAGCTTTTTTTGAGAGTATGTATTTAATATTCAATAACTGATCCCTATACATTAATTTATATTACTCAAGTTCCGAAGTAGAACCTTAAATTATTCTCGTCTAACTATAAAAATCTTTGCTAAATGCCTAGCAACAAATCCACTGCGATCACCTACATACATTCGCGTATCGTCCATATTGAATTAAAGTCTGAGTTGCCTTGTAAATACATATTTTGAATGTGTGTGTGCATGAATATTTCTCTGTGTACGTATGGGTGATAGCCGATTTATGCATAGTCAAGTTAAGAGCAACGTGTGTATAAATTTGATTAATGAGGCGTGCAAAAAGTGAAAACACCAACAAGAACGATAAGCGAAACAATAACAATGGGACGAGGTAGTTACTGTAGTAGTTGTGCCTACGCCAATGAGATTAGCGCTCCTCATGGCTAAGGGCTCAATGGCGCGGTGCTGCATGTTCGATGGGTGTATGTCGTATGCATGTGGATCTGGGTAATGTTGTGTGTGTGGCATGTATATTAGGAGTGTAATTGGGGATTTCTAGGATAGTCGAATATTTACTACGGTTAACGACATGTGCGCTACTCGTAAAAGTCAAAGTTTTATATAGTATAAGTGTCTGCATGTGCATGTATGAGTATCTTTATGTCGCTTCAAGTAATTATTTTTTTCATATTTTTCACTTCTCTATAAATAACTTTATTTCACTTGGGATGCAACATAAACGCGGCTGCAACATAAACGCGGCTGAGTTTCTAAGTTCTTGCTTTTGTTAATGTTTGACAGTGTTATAAATGCTTTAAATATCTGTATTTACTTTGCAAAACTTCGCAAAAGCGAGTAAACTTGCTTGAAGGTTCTACTTGAATTTCTTACAACGCCTGAATCCCAAGATATTTATCTCATCAACTCATAGTCTTTTCACACAGGTTTGATTAACAGACTAAAACGCTGATTTAGATCGATTTTCCAAACAAAATAAAAATCTAATTTTTCTACATTAATTTTTAATTGAATTTTAATCGAATTGAAAATGAAATGTAACTATGGGACAAAGACCGTATTTGTAATTAAATATACGTTCTTTGTCTGCGAGTTGTTGTTCACGCTTTACGACGCTGATGATGCTAAAAATAGCAATCAGCTGATGGAACATACCAACTTCTCAATCAAAATTTAATTGATCGATTAATTTGGCTAAGTGAAAAGGCGTTCATTAGACGTTGATGCTATAGGACACGATTAGTATCCTAGACATTGTTCGTAATGTCATATACCATATACATGCTATATGGGTCTGTTAAATGCTAGTTATCAAATGTGACGCAATAGATTTTCGGGTTTAGAGAAAAAAAATCATATATTACTCAAAAAGTCGCTAATTGAAGGAAATAGCTTAATTTATTCTTTAAACTAACCACAACCACTTAAAGAGAATTTCAATACAATAAAGAAGAAAATTCAATTTCTATATTGTTTTTGTTGTTATTTGTCTCTCCGCTTGCATGCATTCATTCATAGCCGTAGTACAATTTCATTGCAATTAATTTTAATTTTCAATGCAAACCACAAACAGCAATACATTGCAACTGCAATCGAGATAAGTGTGAGAGTAGGTTTGTATGAGTGTGTGTGAATGCATAAATAAACAGTTTTACAAATGCAAAGAGCAATCAATGCCTTTGTGGCATTTAATATCACTTGGAATCTTGGCATAATTGCAATTAGTTGCAAACGTAATTGTTATTATTAATGTCACAATGTTCAAGGTCTCGGCGAGGCACAAATGCAATCAAACGCCAAAAGCGTTGCAGGTGAAATGGAAGTATGAATGAATGCAGAAGGAAGTAGAAAAGATGCTATGCAACAACAACAACGGTAATACTTCCAAAGCATTCTGACTTTGCGCTTTGCTTAATTAAAATAATTATTTTGCATGTAATATCAATTGCAGGTGCTGTTGCATGTGTGGTGTGAAGAAAACTTAATTATTCAGAAGCTTTTCAATTAAATGCATTTATATTATTGTAAAATTTGCCGTCGCAAACATTTGTTTAATGTTTATTGTTAGGAATTATAACTAAATTTCAATGCTATGAATAGGTTACTCATACGCCATGTCCATTTTCAACTTTTTCTTCAGTGCTAACGAATGTTACTTATACGCCGTGTTCATATTGAAAGCTTTTATTTTATTTTTATGAACTCTTAGTATGATTTGAAACTATTTTTGCTCGAAAAGACGCTTATTTTCAAACTTTGTTATCATTCTGAAGAATATATTAGTAGTGGAAAACAGGGTCAATTTAAGAATTTGGTTTGAGAATGAAAATCTAAAATATGAATAATGGTTTCCTGAGTCGTCTTAGAAATATTCCAGTTATCTTCCAGGTTCCAGGTTATGTGCGTGAAACTGTTTTCAAGTTAATTCTTACCATCACCAAAGGTTACTCATACTCCGAGTGGTACCCAATTAAACACATTCACAGCTTGCTTGTGACAATTGTTGATTACAAGACAATTAGTTTAAAAAATAAAAATTATAATAAACTAAAATACCATTTTTCAAAACTCCTGCATCTCTTCCTATGCTTTATTATTTACGAAATGAGTAAAATTTATTCACTTCTTCTCTTTCAGGTTGACATTTTAGACACCTCCG
The DNA here is from genome assembly GCF_028554725.1 of Zeugodacus cucurbitae. Classification (NCBI taxonomy): domain Eukaryota; kingdom Metazoa; phylum Arthropoda; class Insecta; order Diptera; family Tephritidae; genus Zeugodacus; species Zeugodacus cucurbitae. The sequence goes on from NC_071671.1 coordinate 52,368,020, forward strand.
GCGATATGCAATTTCCCGCTATGCGACGTCTGTCCATCGCCACCGCCCACGCTTTCATGCTAGTCTATGCGACCACGTCTGCGTCGAGTTTTCAATGTGTCAAACAGTGTTTCGAGGAGATACGTGAGCAGCGCGCTGACTTCCAGGTGAGTTTGAGTGGTTTTCTATTTTTTATAAAAAATACATTTTTAGAATGTTGTTTGCAGAGGAATATTGATGATATTTATCTAATATAGACAATACCAACTTATTCTCTAGACTCCTATTCATTGTATAAATTCATTCACACTCTTATTGCTAAATTGCTTCCAAGTTAATTTATGTTAGAAATAACTGAGGCTTGAGGCATCTTAAATGCAGTTAGATCCCTTTTTTATATTTCAAAAAAATTATGATTCTTTAACGTAACCAAATCAGATTAATTTTACTATACATACATATACATATATCTATGTATATAAGTATTTATTTATTTATGTGAAATCTTAGTTATATACATATATTTCTATAAGTTTTTACAAATATTTGAAAATTCATCACATGACATTATTTTAGCTCAGAACTTTTACACTTCCATTTATAATGTTTGCCGCACAGTTTTTCCAATTTGTTGGAAATAAATTTTGTGATTAAAAAGTAAAAAGCAAAATAACCACAGAACTCAATTTTTTTTTCAATTCAAGCATAAGCTCTCACTCAAAACGAAGGTAATCGTAGTTTATTTAAGTTTTAATGTATAGAATTTCAACAAATATTTATGTGTGTGTATTTGCGTGCTTGCCGCAATTCCGCAACAGAAAGCAATCAAAAGTTACCCACAATCAATTTGCAGTCAAAACATGAAAATAACCGAAAAGTAACTAAATTGTAGCGAACTCATTTCGATTTTAAAGCGCTTCTTTTTACGCATATACACACACCGAGAAACGTGTGAACATGATGCTTATGTTTAAAATATGTTTTACCTTTTCCCACGTATATATATTAAATATGAATATTCGATTGCTTGTGACAGTCAGGTCGATATGAAGGCTTGCCGTGACATTTGGTGAAAGCGAAATTTGTTAACTACATATTAAAAACTGATTTGACATAGCAAAGCATAAAATCAAATGCTGACTGAAAGGGAAAATTAAAAAAACTTTGGTATATGTCAAATAACAGTAGAGAAAGTAGCATTAAATAGTTTGAGTAGAGTGACAAAAGAAAGTTGAGTGTTGACAGTTGGATAATCAATAACTATTTGCAAGCATTCATGTACGATTTCAAGATTATACACTTAATGAACTCTGAATACATTGATTTATATTCCAGCTTATGAAAATCCTGAAAATTCATATCGACCTTTATCAAATTCTGAAATAAGCATACATTTTCAAGGTTAAAGTCTTTTATATGACATTTACATCACTATGGATTGCTATGTGTCCTCTTATATGTTACTTAACCAAACAATACTTCCATACTTAACTCTCATACCATGAATCATACAGCCGCAAGTCTAGTCACTAAATAGAATAGCACTCATCCGAGACAAAAATTCTCCAAATCTTTGATATACATAATTTCGATGAAAGATCAGGGACCTGAGCTAAACACTATGCATAATTACCTATATAGCCTTCATTAACATAAATATTGAATCTATCCTAGAAATAGTTCTCTTTAATTTAGTGAAGTCTAGTAAAGTTATTTACTAATACTTCAATTACAAATTAGATTTAAGTCTAGCCATTTTCAAAGTCAGTTATATTACTTACAAACCGCTTATTTTTTAAACTTTTCTTACTTTTCATGTAATAAATTACCGCTGCCGCCAAAGGATATTCCCATTGTAATCGCCGGCAATAAATCTGATTTGGCCAATACACACAGAGAGGTGCGACTGGAAGAAGTCACGGACTGGGTATATTGTGAATTGCCGCGATTAAGGTGAGTTCAAACAAATTGAAAATTATTTATCTGCATAAGTTTAACTGCTTCTTTTTTGTGTGTGCGGTGTGTATATGTACTGAAGGTCTGTTTAAATATTTGTGCCCAACATAACGGTAAAATTATGCGGTTTCTGTGTCTGTGAACTCAAAATCTTTTGTTTATCTTTTGCTGTGTCTCTTATTGTTTTCATGCCGTCGTCTCAGTTGGATTCATGTGTTAAACTCATAACAGCTAGGATTCATATTAATAGTGGGTGTATTTAGAGGTACAAAAATGGTAGTGATATTTCTATATGGATTGAATATAAAATTCGTTTATTCGCACCTGTCGATTTTGGGCAAGCGCGTGCTAGGTTCAATTGACTGGGAGACAGTTATGCAAATTGACGAAATAGATATGTATGTTACAGTCGATAACAGTTAATATACTTGATTAAGCATAACGATATAAGCGAGATAAATACTTTAGTGCGTGTATAATGCATATGGCTCATGAGGTTGTTTGTTTAAAAGTAAAACTTACAAAAAGAATTGGCGAAAACAAATTCGACAAGAAATTCACTCTCTTAAGAAACAGTAGTTTCTAATCACCTTGTGCTGATTATCAGGTCCTCAAATACGTTATGTTGATATTTACACCGGCTCTTAGGTCGATCATTGGTAGTGCATTATAGTTAGAAAATGTTTAAATTCTACACTCTCTAAATTAAAGTCGGCCTTACTGACGATTTTGTTAAAAAGATGCTTCACAAATTTGTTTTCAGTCCTTAAAATACACGAGCAAGTCCGCTAATTAAAGAATTTAAAAAAATGATTATGTTTCATGGCACTCATTTTATGTAAATATAATCAAAAGCAAGAAAAGCAATTCTAATCAGAAAATCATTCTAAGTGAGAGAGGGCGAGAAAAAACGGCAGTCAATCAAGTGATGCTAGTGTTTGTGTAGACGAAGCAGTTAATCTGATTTCTGGGCGCACACATTTCTCGGTTGGTGGGTAATTGTGTCGCCCCCAGGAGCCGATGCGAATGCGATTGCGAAATCTGAGCAATCAGTGCGATGCAATGCAATCTAGTAATTATTGCAGCAAATCGAAAATGGCGGTTTCCACAACTCGAAGCACCCGCACTCTTCACTCTTTCGTTCCTATTTCACTTTAATGTGCGCGCAACTGTTTTCCAAATACGAAAGCAAACAAACCCAAACAATCTGTGTAACTGTGACCGTTTAAATGTGGCAACAACAATATGGTAGCAATTCCGCAGAATAAAATTAAAATGGAAACAAAGTGACAGCTAGGGAATAAAAAGGTGTAGTAAAGTAAAATACAAACACACTTGTACACATACACGTTCATGTTGGAAATAAGCGGTTGATGTAATCGGCGAAGTAAACAACCGCAAAAGACATTACTGCGCTGCTAAAGTACAAGTTGTTGTTTTTGTTTAGATCGTTATCGTTATACATGTATGTGGGTGTGTAAGCTATTTACAACGCCGCGGTTGGCATATAATGGCGCAAGTGCATGCCAACTGGAAATTTACAAGATCAACAAGGGGCCACATTTTATCCTCCTTCATGGGTCGCGCTGCTTTTATATTTCAGTTGTAATTTTATTTTTTTGTGGTTTGTTTGCAAATAGAATGGAGGAATTAGTATTTGCTCAGCAATAAACATATAAAACTAAAATTGGGTATACCGAATGATAGAATATATTCAATAGTATTTTGCGACTATTTGTTAATAACAACCGTCATCAATTTGTAAAACCAAGAATTTATTCATAAAAATATAAATGTTTTCCCATATAAATAGCATCGTTGTCTAAGCACACGAAACGTAATGGCGCACATTTCCATGTAACAAAAAAGTTAGAAGCATAATTTTAGGCGACTCAGCAGCGCTAACTCAGAAATAGTATTTCTGACGGAAAGCTGTCGCTAACTGACTGGCATAGCTGACTGATAATTTTGTCAGAACTACTTGCTGTGCCTTTATTTGCTGGTGCTATATTTTTTACTTACATTTTTTTTATGTATCATACGTATCATATGCACTCACGCCTTTGTTGCCTACTTTTGGGCTTTTCGAAAATTCTCTGAATTTTATGATTCTCAATTTTCAAAATTTTGAAAATGACTACTAACATATCCAATTAAACACTACTCGAAGTGGAGAAAGTGAAAGCCAAAGGGGCAAGTGTGTTTATTTACTTTTACCAAGTCCACGCCACATAGCGGTGTCCGGAGGTAAAATACGAAATTGATGTGAAAATAATAAAAACTGCAAGCGCAACAATAACTGTAAATTGAAGATACAACAATATCGGTAAATTGCAACATGCTAACAGATCCCAAAGGGACCAGAGACCAACATTTTTTGCATACGAAGTAAATGTATGAGAGCTTACCTATATGAACATTTGTATATGCATGTGTTCTTAATAAACGATTAACCGCTAGCCGCAGACCTCTGACCGCAGAGTTGTATGCGGCTTGATTGCATTTTTATGCTATATAACACGAATGTACGTTTTCGGACATGTGTTTATATGCTCTAATATAGAGGGTAAATCGATAAGAATATCTGCTGAAAAACATTTTTATGAAATTTTCACATAAGTAATTTTTTTTTCATTTTGGAAACAGAAACAAATTTACTTTCTCTCTATAATATTTTATCGGTCCTGTCTTGGTGGTCAATAATATATTCAAAGCGACCGAAGCTCACTATTTGCAGAAAGGACCCCTGTTTAAAAATAACCCAAGCGCACTTAGATTCCCTATTAATTTGGAATCAGTGAGTCATCCGATCAAACACCGGTTATAGATCCTTCCTTTAATTGATTTTATATATGTATTGCTTTAATCCATCAGTAGTATTAACTTTATCTATGTAGATAAATGTATATGTACCTTTTATGCCATTTTTTTATTTAAAAAGCCCTCAGCTAAATCAACTTGTAATAGATTGGAAGTCTTACTTGTCTCTCTTCTTAAAATTTAACACAATTATAGAAAAAACATACTTTAACTCCGACTAAAAATTGAAGGAAACTATTAAAACAAACAGTTTCGAAATAAAATTAGTTTCATTTACAATGCCTCAAATCTGAACCCAAAATGCGACACTCTTTATTCATATGGTAATAAAAAGTATTTTTCCACGTTACAGGTAACACGTGATTCCACAAAAACTGACCTACATACCTTTCAAGAAAGACACACATGAATATTTTTGCACATAATGGTAAATACAATTACAACAACACCAATGCAATCTGCCACAAAGCATTTCAACTTTTTTTTAATCCGCAACTCTCCTCACACGGTGCCGAGCCGACATCAAAATTAATGACGGCAAATGGTCCGGCTGGTGACGCCGCCATAACGGCTTGCATGCGGTAAATTTACAATAGCAAGCAAACAATGTGTCCTTGCATATTTATCGCATGCAAGAGTGTATGTGCAGGTGTGCTTTCGATGCGGTCTTTTGTCTGTGGCAGTGATGACGATGGCGTGACGCGCACCACTGCACCACTTTCACCTGCATAACGGCCGTTATCATGCTAAGAAATAAACAAAAAAATACGAGACAATGCGGCGCCACAAATACAAATACAGGACACAACACACACAAGCAAAGGCTTTCTTGTTGAGCAGATCTAGATCACAGTTAGTTTACTGCCAAGTGTTGTCTCCCATTGGCGGCGTTGCATGTACATACATTGTTTCACATGCCACACGCTATGCTATTTTACCCTTACAGACCGCTCTCAACGTTTACTCTGTATTGTTGTTGCATTTTAATTTTTGTAGTGTTTTCATCAGCATATGTTAGTAGCAATACTTCAGCTGCATATTAATGCCTCTATAGCTGTTTCAGAAGTTAAAATAATACCTCAATGATTTTTAGTTCTCTTTATTATTAGGAGCTCTAACTAATTATTTTTCTATATCCAAAGTAATTATAAATACAGGAAGGATTAAGTTAGAGTTTAGGAAAATTTTCATGATAACAATCATATTTTTTTATATGAACGCATAATCTTAGAACTTAAATAATGTAATGTCAGTTTATAGATTGAAAGCTAAGTAATCCACTTAAATATAATATATATAAAAAAAAAATTATTTAACATTAAATTTGGAGCTGACTCACTTCATTTATCCAAAATTGTTTAATCTTATTCTTACTTAGTCTAAATCCCTCCTCAGAATACTGTGAAATAAAAAATCCAAAGAAAAAGGAAAAATACAAGTGTAGAAACATAAGAAGACACCGAGATTTGACACTTATGAAATTGATTTTTCACCCAACTTAACTGCACGAAATTAATTAAATGAACCAGTAAAGCAACAAAGTAAACCATTTCGCTGAGGTAAACAAAAAATTATTGAATTTTCAATAAAAAAACAACCGATGACCTTAACTCTTATATAGCTGGTCGATTAAAAAAAAAACTCTTGCGCATCATACGAAAAAATACAACAACAAACACGCACACACGGTGCGCTCGTTGTTTTGCCTTGCGAAGCATGATTTTTGGCTTTGAAATGCTTGCTGATTGTAGCGTCCCAGCTGACGCAGTGTTGCTGTCATGTTAAAAATACAAAGTCACAGGTTCGATAAGTAAATAACAACACATATAACGAAAACAAAATTACAAAGCAACAACGTGAAAGAATTGTTATGAACGATAGAGTAACCGTTATAAAAACAAAGTGTGAAAAAATCGCACGCACAGATCAGCTAATACGAACACTCAAACGAACGAAAATGAAATATTGAAATAACAAAAGCAAGAAAAATTTTTCTCACTCATCTACGCTGCGTTGTGCTGTGCTCTTTTGTTTGCGAAAAATTGTATAAAGCAAATTTGTACCAAACTCAATCATTTATTTTTTTCTCTCAGTGTAGTTTTTATCTCATCCATGCAAGACCACACGCTTTGAGTAGCGTCAAAATAAAATACTGTCCGCGTTGGTGTGAAATTTGTTTAAGCGAAAGCGAACGAATTCGTTAAAAAATTCTCTCTCAATATTGCTTGGTGATGGGAATTTCAAATTTTTTTCAATACTTGTTTTCACTATCATGTATTTCACATTTTGTATTAATATTGTCTTGTTTAACTTATAATGGATTTTTTTATGATCTTAGATTCTGATTTTATATATTATCTGATGAAAAATTGTGCTTTCTATGCTAGTTATTCAACTTTCCCCTTTATTTGAAATAAATGAGAGAATCGTTTACATTTCAACGACTGCTGACTCCGACGCCTGGAATGGAACAATATTTATATACAACCATAGATAACAGCTTTAACTATCGCGAAAATTGCGAAAAGTCGTTGTGTCTATCAATAGATAATCTATGAGCATAAGCATTTGGTATTCCTCATACAACTATCTTCATTACAACTAACTAGTTTCTATTACATTTTTAACTCGCTGCGTCATTTTACGCATCGTTGAACTTCTGCTGCGAGCCCACCGCAGGCGAGAAGAAATACAAAATTGATGGTCACTTAAAGTTTTGCAACCAATTTAACATCTGTTGAATGCTGTGCCAATAGACATCCGCACTGTGAAAACATTTGGTGAGTTTGTTGTTGTTGTTGGAAACTGATGCATAGCCACAATTGGCGTGTCGGGTCAGCAACTCAAAGCAATAACAAATTGCAAGCGCCTGCAATCTAATTGAAAGTTTTAAAGTCCACTCATGCATCGATCAGCGTTGCAACCAACAACTACTAGCGTTGTTATTACCAACGTGGTTAGACGAACTTGCGTTGCAGCTCGTCATCGGAGTAGCTTCAACATTATTGACAACTTTGTAACTCTGTGGTATGTCAGCAGCAAAGTCACACTAACACATACATCCATATTTAAAACAGTAATTTTATTTATTTGAATATTTGTATGCTCGGTAGGGAGCATACGTGAAACTTTTGAACTCCTATAAACTGGTCTGGACTCCCATTGCAAATAGAATATTTTCACACAAAAATAAAATTCATACCAAGGCAACAAATAAACAAGTCGTCAAAATTTAAAATTTTAAATATATATTGACGGCTGTTTAACGTTCGGCAAACGGTTGAATATGCAAAATGGTGAGATTTGTTTCGTTCCACAGCAGTAGTTGAGGTTATATCAGCTTATGTTTGAGTGTCCCTCTTTAGTTCTATAAGATGCTTGGTCTTAGTTCAACAGTTTCCACTGATTACTAATAATGTAAGTTCTAAGCTGGCATAATGACTATAATAAACTAATAGCCTTTTCACACAGCCAAATTAATTGATCAAATAAAATAGAGATTGAGAAACCAGTTTTTGCACTTCACACTACCGGCTACTGGATAATTATTTTTGCTTTTCATAAGAAATTGGTATGTTTCATCAGCTGATTAATATTTTTAGCAGCGACAACATCTCGCAGACAAAGAACGTATATATAATTGCAAAGACGGTCTTTGTCACATAGTTGCATTTCATTTTCAAGTCGATTAAAATAATGTAAAAAATTACTGTAGATTTTTCTTTTGTATGGTAAATCGATCTTAATCAGCGTTTTATCGAGCAGAGGCCGGTTAATTGATCAATTAGACCCTGTATGAAAAAGCTATAAACTCTTTCGAAAAAGATTAAAGGGATTTACACCATATTATCTAGTCAATTGTGAGCCATTATTCCTCTACACTGAAGATTCTCGAATCGTTACCTTCTAATCTTTAGACCACGATTCTTTGAGCATTGTAAATTTAATTAAATATCAACACCTTTTTGTTGGTTATAAGAAAACTACTATTGACTTAATTTATAATAACTTGTAAACAACGTCTATGTAAACTAAATCAGTTCTGCATCATTTTCTCCTCCATTGTAATTATAAGGTACCTTATAAATGTCTGAATATTGGTGAGAGTATTTGTGCTTTGACTTTGTGTGCGTGACTACTCAAAGTAGGCACCAAACTACCTCATTACCGCATTAGAAAGGCAGAAACCACAGCAGCTGCTTCCCAACAACCCGATGACTGCTATTGAACAATATATATGAACATTTATGTGATTAGGCATTTTGCAGTTGCTCACTGTCTCAAATAGTTGCCAGTTTCAATTTAGACGAAACTGAAACAGTTAGTTGCCAACAGCATTAAGCAGTCACTTAAGTACTTAAATCAATTTCGATGATTGCGCCAACATTCTGCGGAACGCCTAAGGAGCTAGAGCTCTAGTACGGCTTGTTGCCGCCAATTAGTGAATGGTATACCTTAAATAATATTACCAAAAACATTTGAGTAAATTCGAATGCCGGAGAGTGTTGAAGTGCCTAAATTTGGCAGCACTGATTTATTTACCTATGTATGTATAAAAGTGGGACTCAAGTGGGTGAAATATCTATGTACTTTATTAAAAGTGGCTACAAAATTTAAATTAAGCTACTTTTGATAGAAAGCAATTAAGCTTGGTATTCACATGAACATTAGCAAACAGAAATCGCATTTGACATAAAATAAACATTTTAATATCCCATGCAAATAAATCTAAACTATTATAAAAACAAGTAAGGAAGGGCTAAGTTCGGGTGTAACCGAACATTTTATACTCTCGCAATTTATTTATTTAACTTTATTTATATAATATAATACACAATTTGACCCACATATTCGTCATATATATTGTATAAAGTCCATTGAAAGTTGGAAACCATAATACTAAGTTAGAAGCACCGAGGTCCTCGTGCCTTAAAAACCTATGGGGCTGCCACACTATAAACATAGTATTTATGCAAAGTTATGCACCGATATCTTCACTAGCGCTTACTTTATATATTGTAAAGTAAACGATTTACATCGTCTTCAAAGTTCTGGTATATAGGAAGTAGGTGTGGTTGTGAACCGATTTGCCCTATTTTCACAACATATCATTGGGATGTAAGGAAACTATTACAAACCAAGTTTCAACCCATAAGTGGGCAACGCCACACCCATTTTCCATTTTGTAAAAAAAAACTGAGTGCAACTTCCATCTGCCATTTCTTATGTGAAATTTAGTGTTTCTGACGTTTTTCGTTAGTGAGTTAACCCACTTTTAGTAATTTTCAACCTAACCTTTGTATGGGAGGTGGGCGTGGTTATTATCCGATTTCAACTATCGGTGGGGTACGTAAGAGAATCGACTGCAGAAAGTTTGGTTTATATAGCTTCATTGGTTTGCGAGATATATACAATATGCCCCTTCCTTTATTCCAAATTTTTATAACTTTATTTATGGCTTAGTTATGACACTTTATGTGTTTTAGGTTTTCGCCATTTTGTAGGCGTGGCAGTGGACCGATTTTTCCCATTTTCGAAAGCAACTCTCTCACGGTCCCAAGGAACATGACGGACAGACGGACGGACACACATCCAGATTTCAACTCCACTCGTCATCCTGGTCATTTATATACATATATATAACCCCATATCTAACTCTTTTATTTCAAGGTGACACAAACAACCGTTATGTGAAAAAAACTATAATACTCTGTGCAACATGTTGCGAGAGTATAAAAATGTACAAGAACTAATAGCCCTCGGATCGGAAATAAAACAGATTTAAATAATACCTCAGTTTAATTTATATTTTACGTCAAATGAAACGGCAGATATCTTGGAAAGAAAATCATCATTCGATACAAGTTACCTAATCGATAAATAATCGATAAATATTACCTTGTGTTTATAGTTGAACAAACTTCAAGATTTACAAAAATTTAAGAACTTTTGAACACTTTTTTTCCAAGTCTTCCCTGGTTTGAAAGAGATCTCTAAAAATTGGTCGCCTTTTTAATATATCCGTCCACATTTTAAGGATGTATTCAGCTTATGAACATAAATTAATTCTAACTTTTTGCCAGAAAAACCTTTTCGTTGGCAGGATATACGAACCTGCGGCCCAATATCTTTTAGTCATTTCGAAAACAATCTATTTGTCATTTTAGAAATTGAAGGCCAATCAGTCAAATACTGGTTTTGTCTCTCTCATGAACAAATTAAATCTCGTAACATATGCGGTAGAAGCCAGAGAAAACACGAATATTATATAATTGTTGACGAGAGCATAGTCAAAGCTTAGTTGAGATTTTTGGAACTTGTAGTAATAGACTATCCACATATTGGTCTTAATTTCATTGCCAACACTTTCATCTTATACCTTACGCAAAATATCAATTATTTTTATTTACTTTTCATGAATTTCCTTCTTAATTTTTAAACAGTTGCATTATTTTCTTCGTTACAGAGCGAAAGTGCTAGAATGATCCGCCAAGGAGGATCAAAACGTGACTGACCTCTTCAAAACGTTGCTGTCACTGTCACGATTTCTGCCCGTCGGGAGTAATAATGACGGCACAAGTGGACTAAAGCGACGCTCTTCGGCATATGTTAGCGCAACGTCAAGTAGAAGTAAGTGCACTCAGAACCATATTTTCATTGAACTAACCAAATTGGTGCGTATAAAAAGACAGTCATAATGAAAAGAAAAGGACTGCAAAAGGCATGAGATGCAAACTAAGCGATAACTAAGTAAAATGAGATGCACACATGTAGCACACATTCGCTGCTCTTACGCTAACTTAGGCGGCCTCAAGGGTATCATTGTGAATATGTAAGCGAGTTCCAAGTCAAGTAGCCACTAACGACCACTTATTTGCAACAAAATTTTGCCCAAAATAGTAAGGAGACCCACATTTTTTCACAAAGAAGAGTTTCAACGGTTACTCGCCCCAAAACAGTCAACGGTTCTTGATGTCTATGAAACAATTTTGGGGTATCAGCCTTCAATTCTTTGTTGATGGCTTTCGGATTTCTCAGAACTAAACAAATATAACGTTGTCTTTGTTTAATAGATGAGACTATGTGAACTTGTAAAAGAAAATATTCCAACGGCTTCATTCCACTTTTATAACATACGACCAACGCATTCTCAACGTGCACTGCCTCTGCGTCTGGAGAAACACAAAAAATTACAAGCGTTTACATGATGTTTACCTTTTAGCAAACCATTCGCCACTGTCACATCACCAAAACATGCCCTGCATCCGCTGCTCACCGCAGCGCAGAGGTCATCTGTTATTCTGAACATATTTTTGCGTTTTCTTCAACATTCTCTGCAACTTTCTCCATTGGAGTTACAGCAGAACAGTATATGTAAACTATGTACAAGGGTAGTTTGATTAATTAGTTGCCCAAAGCAAAATGCGATATGGCTTTGTTTGTTTGAGCCAAAATTTTTCCGTGAGTCATTAATATTTGGTGATTTTTTTTTTAATATACATATGTCGATTTCGGTTTTCAGATTTCAGAATTCAAAGAGTGTTTAATATTTATTTACACATACGTTTCTCATCACTAAATATGACCTTCAATATACCATTCAAATTATATTTCCAACTCAAACTCGCAATCTTATCAAACTGCTCTCGTACTCATACAAATTGTTCAAATAAGCAATTATTCAGCAGTTAAATATGGTATCAGTGGCTGGTGCCACCACAATTCTGTTGCTGAATGTTGGCCTCTTGCAAGCAATGATTTTCAGCAGGAAATTGCTTGCTGCAAAATGCGCAATGCGACATTAAATTTCGTAATTTGAAAGAAAATATTAAAAATAAAAATATCAGCGGTGTTCATAGAAGCTAAGAAAACAGTTCTTTCGTACATATACCCATTTAATTTGCTGGTTTGGTGTAGTAATTAAAAAAAAAATAAATAAAATTAGTGTTTTATTTAGAGTATACATTTCAATAATATTTCAAAGGGGTTTCAATGTTACTCATACGACGTGATGTACCATTTCTATTTCATATAGAATGCAAACACCTTTCACAGTTTTTTTTTTTTGCAAATTCCATTTTAAGCTAGATTTATCCTTCTACCAGAATTTATCTCCGTTACATACAATTTATGCTTTGCTTTCATTGGATAGTTATTGTGTGTGAGACTTATCTTCCATTTCTCCTTTTTCTCTTTTCTTTATTTATTTTACTTATCGGTTTGTGTTTTTAATTAAGAACTGTACTCGCTCATTGTCTGACTCGTCGACAAAATGTTAAATTATTTGTTGCAAATAGCGCGCTGCGGAGCAAGCAGTGCTTGTGTCGTCATAATCGACTTATTGGCTGATAAATTACAACAAATATGCAGAAATTGTCATACAAATAACTGTTGTGGAGACATATGTAGCGCTGGTGGCGGTGGGTTGTTGCTGATGTCGTTGAGGTGGCGTTGACAAGGATAGCAGCTATTGAAAGCAAATTAATGATGTACAACTGAAACGCGCTTATGCACCAATACAACGCTGTAGTGTGTAATGGTCACTTGGCCATCTGCTGTGTCACGCTTTTTCCACTTTTATTGAAAGGAGGTTATTATGACAAATTATTATGCCATCACTTTGGCAACGAAAATGCGCTAAAATCCAATTGTAAAATAGTAGTGGAAATTAACAGAGAAAGAAATAATGTTATTTTTCACATTTTATAGTGTAAAAACACAAAATTCATATATAGCCTACAACTAAGGAAGGGCTGAATTCGAGTGTAGTCGATACTCTCGCAATGTTATTTGTACGTAAGTTGAAGTTTACCGAAAAATATGATCATTAGAATAGTATGGAGTTTTATTTCAAAACGTTACTCATACACCCCGGTTTATATTGATGATGGGGCGTTTGAGTAACATATTGTTATGTATAGATACGAATTTAATGCCATTGTTTTTATTATATTATATATAATAGTCGAATCTATTACTTGAGAATTTGTTCCTTTTTTATTGACGAAGCGAATTATTTGAAACTTGAACTTATTTACCAAATCACTTATGAGGAAATCTCTCTCGATTTATGTATATACCAATTTACTTACTTAAAAACTCTAAAGTCCCCATAAAACTGAAATATCACATACATCTGATTTGCGTTATGCTTAAATACAACCATATGGATAAGGATGATTATAAGCGGTGAAATTAACCGATGCACATTAGCTTGAAATAATTGTATAATTTATAATTAAAATTTATTTAAGCAATAAATTAATCAGTGTTAAAAATAAGCAGAAAATGCAGGCACCGATCCACAAAGTGGCGTAAAACACGGTATTTTGTATGGCCTTGCTACTATAATAAAATGAGCATTATTGGTTGGCATTATTATAGTAGATAGTATTTTTTTGTTTTTGCATTTAACTAAAGTGAGCAATGCACTTTAATCAGCACTTTGCTCTTGCATTAACCAACCAAATTACGAATGCATAGCTCTACACCTATCCATCTCTACACATTCATGCATATTTGCATCTGTCTGTCTGTCCAGTTGTTTGTTCATTCCACTGACATCTGCATACACTGTGGACCAACGAAATGCCGGCTACAAAACAAAGGCAAGCCACAACAACCGCCTGCTCGCCACTCGCTCACAAGTGCATTTCAAATTGAAGCACACACACATGCATTCATTTTGATGAATATTCACACACATGCATTTACTTTGGTGTGTTGGCGTGAATGACATGAATTGTTTGGTCGGTTGGCCGCCGGCACTTAATTTATTTATACAACAATCCTTGCCTACATTTGTTGTTACATATGCGTTGCAACCGTGCAAATATGAAATATATCAGCCACATTCTCATGCTCGCAAATAGGAATATAAACTCCCCAAACAGTTAGGTCACTATTTTACTAGATATCTTTGTAATATATTTCTATCTAAAGTAATGTATTCAAAAATCAATCAATCAAATAGAAATATTTATAATGAAGGTTCAGTAATAATAGTCTTGCTAAATCGGGAATTGACAATTAATTAACAGCTAATATTCTTCTGTTGAGATTGACTATTATTTAAAAATCCAAAGGAGACAACTGTGGCACATACATGTGGGATTATAAGTAGAGTTATAAGTTATAATTAAAGTCATAGCATAACGATGGCAACCACCTGTTCGAATTTCGATATAATAGTTCTAATAGTGGATTGTAACCGGCGGTCATCATAATTTCTAAGATTACTTACATATGTACATAGAATAGTGTCGTACACTTGCTCTTGTACCGCGTACGCGCGAACATTCATTTCAATTGTCATTTTGTAACTACCATTTAGTATTTTAACTTTGCCAATAGCATTAAGTGTTTGTGAAATAGATGAATAATAAAGTTTGAATTAATACGTCGGAGAATGCGAAGTTTTATTCAGTCGAATCGCCAATGGGTTACCGAAAATCATAGAATCTTCTGCCCGATGGCAGATTATTATACATACATTCAACCTAATCGGCAGGAGTACTGCCTCTAAGGAAAAACCCTTTCTTTAGATTTTTGAAATATGATCAGATGTTCATCATTTTCCATTCAATAGTTGAAGACCCGAAAACAACAGAACGACACCTTATATTACTTCCGACAACTTTCGTACACACGATAGTTGGTTCTACGTAACCAAAACGGTACTGGATTAATATCTAAATTGGAACTATTAACTCAATAGAATTCCTCAAAATTATTTAGGTAATATTTTCTAGCATTACCTTGCGTTTACTTTGAACCTAAAATTTATCCTATCAATTACAGATTTTCACAAATAGTTCTTGTTTTTAGCCCAAAGTACTTTCAACTCAAGAGCTCTTTACTCTCTTTTATTTCACATTTATCTTTTATAACACAGTTGTTGCCTTAATTTGGTTTGTTTCTTCGCTCGTCAATGACAACCCCTCTTGGTTCTCTATCACGTTGTAACTGTCGGTAATAATGGTGTAATTGGTTGTACTCGTGCTCCACAGTTCGATAAGTGGCGCGAATTTATAGCACTATTTTTAGTGCGGGGAAGAGGGAGCAGCTGTGATGTTCAGAGAATGCTACTTTTTAGGTGAGAAATGGAGGCTAAATTGTATGTTATGATTGGCCGATTTTTTTTGTTGGGTCATTTGATTTTCGAATATTTTTTTCGTATGGTTTTTGTTTTGATATTTTTTCTTTTTAATATATTTCCTTATTTTTGTTTTGTTTTATGATCTCTTTCTTTTCCAAGCATTTCGTTCGTTTGTCAACATGACAAATGCTCAAGGCCCTGCGTTCCTTATTTTCAAGCATACTTTTTCAGACATTTATGTGACATAGCCGAATATTAGCGGTTTTGTTTGACACTTTTCATTGTACAAAAATTTAATGCTTCTGTATTGAGCATGTAGAATCAATAAAAATTGTGTAGTAACGTGTGTACATGAACAGCGCACTCATATGGATATATGTATGTACTTGTATGTAAATTTGGGCGTTATATGTGTATAAATACACATAAGTGTGTTACAACTGGATTCCCTTTAATAAATTCTCTATATTTTCCAAGAAAATGTACCTCACATTTATACGTGTATACTCAATTGTATTCGAAACTATTTCAATAATCTTTTTGCTCACTTATATTTTGTATTAACATATTTTGAGCTTAGAGAGTTCTACGAAATTTCCCCTTGCTGTCGAATTACACTAATTTGTGCAACTCGTTGAGATTAATGCTTTGGCGATTTCACTGAAAACCTGTGGTTTCGAAACACAAATGGTTACTACAAATTCCATCGAATTTCATAATAATTGAAATGCAACATATTTTCAATAATTATGCTTCATTACAACATCTATTTACACAACCTGTAGGAAAAACATTAAACTTTGTATACAGTGTTGCCAGGCTATTATTTTATTATACGTTTCAAACAGTATAAAACCACTATAGTTGATAAATTTGATACTTTGAAGCTTTCTTCAGATTTTGTTTCTTCAAAATTTCTCTAAATTCTATATTAAAAGTTTATATGTAAGGTTCTTTATCTAGTGTATTTTTCAATTTGTAAATATCGTACAGGGCATGCGGAATTGCAAATGCATTAAAATGTCAAATTGCTCAAACTGTGAGTTTATAAACTCGAAATATTTTCATTTATTTGGTAATTGAAGCGAAATGTTTATCAGTTCTGCAAAATTCGGTTTTCGACTTAACTTATTCATTTTACCATACCGTTATTTCGAATTACATTACAACAAACAGTGAAAAACTTGCCGAATGAAAACACATTTTAATGGATTTTCGTAAGTTGTTTGTTCTTTTCACATATATTGTGTATGTATGTGTGCATCTGTAGATAAATGTTTTCATATAAAATGTTTAATAATTATAAATAACAATAAAATGGCTTTAATATTATTTCTGCTTAAATTTTTCTGCATTTCTGCAGCCCGGCCGTCTACCGCATTGCATTGTTTAGTTTCGTTTGAAACTTCGTCTCTTACACCTCTTCCTCTTTTTCCCTGTACTCAATTGTCGTTTTGAGATTTTATTGGCCCACTAGTAGTATTAGCATGGCAACTACCGAATTGTGTTAATAATTAATTGTTGTTGTTGTTTGCTTATGGCCTTGCTATAATGTATGCATTTGTATGGTGTTCCTTGGGGTGGGTGTATATGCAGTCGTACACAAGTAATTGACAAAAGTCTTTATTGCCACGAACGAATTTCTGCAACACAGAGTTGCATTTCTGATACAATTTAGACAACATGGCTTTTTATGTGTGTGCTTTTTTGTATTTGCCCTGCATCAGTGGGTTTCAACAAACAAGAATAATACTCATTCATAAAATTTGGAAATGCAATTTCTTTTTAATATCTATGGATTTTCTTAAGACAAATAGCAGTTTAAATGCACCATTAGTTTGTCAATTGGATTTGTGACTTAAATGCAATTTAGCAGCATTTTAGCATAATTTTATTGGATGTAAGTATTTATTGCGAAATGAAATGAACATTTTATCTTCTTCACTTCTATTTCATTTCAAATTTGCACTAAATCTGAGCATAAGGTGTGAATGAATGCAAAACCAGATGAGTCTTTGGCAGAATGTCACACAGTTATAGGACCAAACGTGTAGCATTGTAGATATTAAAACTTCACTTTAATTACAAAATATTTGTCTCGCTCAATAACTAATGTTAGTAGCGTAATGGACCCTAATAGGTTAAAAATAAAAAATATGCATATATGCCCTGCTGGACTTCTGCAAAAATTTTATTTTTACCCCGTGGACGCTGATCAGACAATGACCGTTTAAATCACATACTTTACAGACCTCGGCCAAGCCAGAGCTTGAGGCTGCACACATACTAATAGTTGAAAAGTTTATGAGAATTTCTTATGATATTTTTAGAGTGTGAACTTCATTTTAAAGGCAATATTTTGTAGAAGTTCTTTTTAACTACATTAACTACTTTTGCAGGTCCATTGCTATAGACATCTTTGGTGCTCATATACGAAATAGAGCAACCAGCTATGAACTTTCTAAGATTTTTTTCCTCCTAAAAATCCTATGCATATGTATGTACGCTCCCGTTTCTTGCGTGGGTTCATTTTAAAAAAGTAAAATAAGGAAAATGCGAACATGAAATTATATTTTATTTGTAATGACTTAAAACTTGATTACGACCTCTAGCCTTTGGTGTCCGTTGTCTTTCTCTCTGATTATGAAGGCGTTGGGAACGCTCAAAGTTCGACGCCCTAGAGCGAACTTATATATTTCTAATATTTTGTTCTTCAAGCCGCTGCACATGTTCCGTACTCGACTGTAAAGCGCGTATTTGGGAGGTTTTGAAATTTTGTTCACTGTTTACTCTCTGGCATACGATTGCGATGACTTGCAAGACGATTTTCAGTTTCAGATTAAGATTCTCCATCAAGGATTATTTTTGATACCCTCACCTGGGGACTATTTCCAGAAAGTTGAGATTCGAGTTACTCGGGATAAATGTAGCTTTCCAATGATGAAAGAATTTTTTGAAAATGAGTTTATTCATTACAAACATACATACGAATGTTTTCTCCTTATATTAGTAGTATAGATGTAAAAATCGCATAACTTTCGAATGAAACAATTGTAAATCACTTCAAATATTATTAAAAAAAATGTTTTCATAAAAATAAAAATATAATGTTATAATACATAATTTTAGATCGACAAAGTGTACGAAAAGGCCTGGGTCCAATAAATGCCAGTGGAGTATGGCCAAAACAAAATCTTGGTACAGGTAGTGCAGTATACTATTGATGTTCCCTTCAATTCCTGCAGAAAACCAAAGCATACTCGTAAATGTGGTTTTCCAAGAGCAAAAATAATAATAAATGTAAAACTTCTTGGAAACCTATAATCCCTTACTAATATATGTGCTAGAATCTCTGCGTTCCTGAGTATGTGTGCAATTGTTGGAAGTCTAGCTTCTTGCCTCTTCTTGTTTTTGCGCTAACTAACTGTATTACTCTCAGCAGTCTTCCTCTTTAACATTCTGTTGGTTTCCACTGTCAATAATTGTTATTTTTGGATTGTTGTTATATACATTAAATGAGTATTCAGTATGCAAATAAACTTAATATAAAAATATTTCTCCCGTAGACAAGAATCGCAACGCCAGTTCATTCGTTTCCGGTGATAAAAAGTCCAGTTTGGTCGAAGCAGTTGATCCAGCCATCAGCAGCGGCGATGTCAAGCTAAAGCCCAGATCTAGGTTAGTCTCTTTATATTTACCCCCTCTTACATGAGTGAGGGTTGTTGTGCAAATAAATGTCTCATAAATTTTACCCTTCAAATTGCAGGTCACTCATACGCCGTGCATCACGCAAAACCAAACAACAAATCAACAATGCGTCCGATGATTGTAATTTTCAATAAAGCGACAAAGGAAGGAGGTGCTTATACTTGATTAGGAGAAAATTGTAGGAAAATCGTAATCAAATATGTACCTACTTTAAAGCAAAGGGATATGTTTGGAAACAACAAGAAGCAACAATAGGCAGCAAAGTGTACATATGCATGTTTGAGAGTGCGTATGTGTACGAGCGTTGATGTTGGTATGCATGTAAGTAGGCATAGTTATTTGTTTGTACAAATTTAATTAACTATAGTCAAAGTGCATCCACCGCAATTGTCGCGTGAACGATGATGTCGAAAAATATTACACATTTTGATATGAACGCTTAATTAGAACTATTATATAACATAACAATAATAATAATGATGAAAACAAAGCAAGAGTCGTTGATTAAACGAACAAATAGCAATGATTTTGTTGATGTGAATATATGTTTGTGCATAAGCAGTGTTTACGGCTAAAAAGTGACGGCCTACAAAAAAATAGAAAATAAATAAAAAATATTTTGAAAAAAAAAAATTTATAATATTTATTAAATTCTGTATTTGTAATGTAGTTTAATGACGCACTAGTTGTTATTCAATTTAAACAAATAATAATTTAAATTATAAGCGTAACTTTTTTATAAACATTGCGATGTAAGTGCACACACTTTGCGGTTTAAGTAACAACAATTGACTTAAAACAACAAAAATAGTTTTTATCTGTTTAATTTACGTTGCATTTTAATAGGACGCTTTTTTGAACTGAATTTTATTTATTTAAATGGAGAGTTGTTTACAAAATAGCAAACAGTTGTATATATAAAACAACAACCACATTTTTAGATTTACAGAAATTACATTTAAAAATAAATTAAGCCAATAACAAAAGAGAAAATAGTTTATAGTTTCATAAAATTTATTGATGACAAATAAATGTTTGTTTTTGTTACTAGGTTTATAAATTGTAGAAGCAAATGGAAACAACGCAAGAGAATTGTGATAACAAAAACAAAACAAAATACCACCAAGAATTAGACTGAATAAGAAACTAATATTTGTATTAAAGTAATAAAATATTACTTAGAAATTAAGCTTATTTAAGTGTTGCGAATAAAAAAATCTTCAAAAAATATTAAAAAATACTAGTTGCGACATTATGCAACAGGGCAACAGTCCGAACAATTGCATTTTCTTTAACGACTATCTTCATTTTCCAAGCGTTAGTATCAACTAGCTTTGAATTTGAAGTAGATCTGAAGGAGACTCTTCAGAAGGTTAGAAGGATCATCCATATATAAATTTTCGAGACCAAATAGTGAGGCCGTCCTTAGCGACGCTGTAAGGAAGCTGAATTGGTACACATAGTAGTGAAAGAAGCGTAGATTTTGGAAATATTTCGAATATATTTATAAAACATATCTTTGAAATGATAGCTAGTGGCCTGCGTTCCACGAATCGATCATTACAGACGATGTGCTCATAAATGAAAATTAAACATTTTGTTAATATATAAAATATAATATTAAGGATTTATAAGTTTTTATGATTTATTCTAAATGAATAAAATAAAGAGTTTTATACTTTTGGACTTCTGAAGAACAAACAGGTAAGCTATACATCAGTTAATGGTATGCGATTAGTAACCAAAGCACATAAAAAATTAATAAATAGTTTTTGTTTAAAGAAAAATTCTTTTTAATAAACTTAAATTAAATATAATAAATTGACTACCACCAACCAACAACGACGAGATAAATTCATACACGCATATGAATTCATAAAAAGAAATTATCAATCCCGGTTGGTAACACTGCTGCGATGCAATAAGAGTTCACATAATCTCTCTCACAAGAACAAAAACTCCTTGAAGTTCGAATAATGCAACAACTTGACTTCGAACAGAACGACGAAGCACGGCTACGTTGTTATTATGACGAAGGTAAGATAATGCAAATGCAAAAATAAAACACTTCGTATTTGTTATTTTTGGAACGAGTTGGACATTTGGAACACAAGTGCATTGTTACAGCACATGACGGACTCAGCACATTTGCTGTGCAGTCCGCATACTCCTAGCGCACTAATAACTTGATATACGATAACCTGCGCAGTTTGTATAAAGCGCAAAAACTATTTTCTACAATTAGTACCTGCATCGTTTTAGAAATAATATGACATTGGGAAAACATTATTGTTGTTGTGAATAAACATGTTGATAGAATTATTGCAATTCATATGTATTTTTTAGGTTCATGGGCGCCTGGAACCATTTGTTAGGCATTTTTATTGGGATTACAGGAAATAAATTAATTATTAATTAAAATACTGTAACAGGAGCACAGCAAAAGGTGTGTTTCTCACTACCACACAATCATCTCTCTCACGCCCACAAAAACAAACAAACTTCATGAAGTTCGAATAATGCAACAACTTGACTTCGAACAGCACGATAAAGCACAGCTTCGTAGAAAGAAACACACTTGATATTTGTTATTTTATGAACTAGTTGGACATTTGGAAAACCAGTGCATTGTTGCAGCAGTTGACGGACACAGCACATTTGCTGTGCAGTCCGCGTTCTTCTCGCGCACCAATAACTTGATATACGATAACCTGCGCTGTACGGGGCGCACTGCACTTTGAATAAAGTATAATGGGGGCAATTTAGTGCCAACAACTTTAAGAAAAAACATGAAATTTGGAAAACATTATTGTTGGCGATAATTAAAAAAATATTCTTATGAATATATATGCATATGTTGATGGGCGCCCTTAGAGACTTTGAACCACTTGCTAGGCTTTATTATTGATATTCAGCAACAATAATCAAATAATTCGCACTCTCTCCAAATTTAATTTTGTAAGCCTACTGTATTTTACAAGAAGATCGTACAGAGCTCATTGGAAGTTGAATTTAATTTCAGCAGCAATGACACACACACATTAACATAATTTGTATGCAAATGCTGGGGGCAAAATCAGGCGATCATGAACAGATGTAACAGAACAAATGAACAAAAAATGCAAAAAAAAATATATGTTGTCTTTAGTGTTTAGTTTTTGTACTGATGGTAGGATAAATAGGAACGAACTTTTGTTGGTAGAAACTTGTTATCAAATATAACCAGGAGGTAATTTTAATATATACCTTCTTTGTTTTATGAGCGCCTGGTATAAGGCATATTAAGTATAGGAAATTTAGAGCAAACAAAAATTTTAAACGCGATCGCCGCCGCTTCATTTGGCTACATTTTCATACATTTTCCGTATAAGATCGTCACAATATACCAGGCGATCATAAATGATAGCAGCAAGCAAAATTCCTAAAATATTTACAATAACAAAATACATATTGGTATGCCTTGTTTAGTTCTAGGGACGATATGACAATCAGAGTCAATGTGTGTTGTTCTACAAATTCTGCACTGCAAATTCCTCAATGCGTAGAAATTGTTTTTATATTCGAAACAACGACTGCTAAGTTTTGTTTTTGCGCCTGGTATGCTATGCTATTTATTTTTGTTTTAGGAACGTCTTGGTAATTGAAATTAATGTACGCATGTTGTTGGTATGCAGAATATACCAGCTGGACTTTTCGTATATTTGGGACACCTACTGATCTGTTTTGTGCGACTGGTGGAAATTGATGCTACATTACCTGTTGAAAATTATTTTCTGCGACGGAGCCACACACACACAGACAATATATATTTTGTATGAAAATGCTTGGCGCTATACTAGGCGATCATGAAAAATAGCAACAGAACAAATGGACAAAATTTACAATAACAAAATGTAAGCAAAATGTTTTCCTAAAATATGTACAATAACAAAATACATATTGGTATGCAGCATTAAATGCCTTGTTTATTTCTAGGGACGATTTGGCAATCAGAGTTAATGCGTGTTGTTGTTAATTGCATATTTTGCGATGGGTAAAAAATTGTTTTTATATTCGAAAAACCGACTGCTTCGTTTCGTTTTTGCGTCTGTCCCAAATATACGAAAAGTCCAGCTGGTATATTCTGCATACCAACAACATGCGTACATTAATTTCAATTACCAAGACGTTCCTAAAACAAAAATAAATAGCATAGCATACCAGGCGCAAAAACAAAACTTAGCAGTCGTTGTTTCGAATATAAAAACAATTTCTACGCATTGAGGAATTTGCAGTGCAGAATTTGTAGAACAACACACATTGACTCTGATTGTCATATCGTCCCTAGAACTAAACAAGGCATACCAATATGTATTTTGTTATTGTAAATATTTTAGGAATTTTGCTTGCTGCTATCATTTATGATCGCCTGTTATATTGTGACGATCTTATACGGAAAATGTATGAAAATGTAGCCAAATGAAGCGGCGGCGATCGCATTTAAAATTTTTGTTTGCTCTAAATTTCCTATACTTAATATGCCTTATACCAGCCGCTCATAAAACAAAGAAGGTATATATTAAAATTACCTCCTGGTTATATTTGATAACAAGTTTCTACCAACAAAAGTTCGTTCCTATTTATCCTACCATCAGTACAAAAACTAAACACTAAAGACAACATACATATATTTTTTTTTTGCATTTTTTGTTCATTTGTTCTGTTACTATTATTCATGTCCGCCTGGTTTTGCCCCCAGCATTTGCATACAAATTATGTTAATATGTGTGTGTCATTGCTGCTGAAATTAAATTCAACTTCCAATGAGCTCTGTACGATCTTCTTGTAAAATACAGTAGGCTTACAAAATTAAATTCGGAGAGAGTGCGAATTATTTGATTATTGTTGCTGAATATCAATAATAAAGCCTAGCAAGTGGTTCAAAGTCTCTAAGGGTGCCCACCAACATATGCATATAATATTAATGTTTTTTTTTGTTTAATATTTTTTTAATTATCGCCAACAATAATGTTTTCCAAATTTTATGTTTTTTCTTAAAGTTGTTGGCACTAAATTGCCCCCATTATACTTTATTCAAAGTGCAGTGCGCCCCGTACAGCGCAGGTTATCGTATATCAAGTTATTGGTGCGCGAGGAGTATGCGGACGGCACAGCAAATGTGCTGTGTCCGTCATCTGCTGTAACAATGCACTTGTGTTCCAAATGCCCAGTTTGTTCCTAAAATAAAGTAATACTAAGTGTGTTTAATTTTGCATTTGCATTATCTCACCTTCGTCACAATAACAACGAAGCTGTGAATCGTCGTGTTGTTCGAAGTCAAGTTGTTGCATTATTCGAACTTCGTGGAGTTTGTTTGGCTTGGTGAGAGAGACGTGTGATCGTCTGCGATATGAAATGGTAGTATGAAACACATCATTTGCATTTGCAGCATTTATGTGCGTCTGTTACAGTCTGAGCTCACATTGTTTCGCAGCAGTGTTGCCAACCTACATTGATAATTTATTTTTCAGAATTTGATGGTAAATTGTGGAAGTAAATATTTTATATTTAATTTTAGTTCATTAAAATGCATTTTCTTCAAAATTATTAATTTTTAATTATCCATTTGAGGAGATAAAGAATTATTGCTTTGGCGACCAATCGCTTATCATTGCTTAAAATACATGTGGCTTACCTGTTTGTGCCTCAGAAATTAAGAAACATAATTATTTATTTATTTAATAAGATTATAAATATTTATATCGGAATAATAGGTTTTATATTAAATTTTCAATAAATATTAACATAAAATGTGCTGATATGCTATTGGGCTTGACAAATACTGTCAGGCTTAACAGTCACAGTATATGCTTAAAAAACCATTTCGTCTCGTTGTTTCGTATCGCCAATATAAAAGTATGATCCGGACGAGTTTCTTTATTGCAATAAAAATAAAAATATTATTAAAAAATAATATAAGATCAAAGGATCAACATAAAGTACTCACATTCGGCCGCGGTCGCGTCAGAAGCAGTCTCATTCCCATCGTGGAACGCCTTGTGTTGGGCATAATCGTCCTTTTGATTTTGACTTCGAATGAATGTCTAGAAGAAAAAAACCATGACATTGATATAAATACTGGTTTGGTTTTAGGTCCAAAGTTGTAGCTCTGAGGTTCAGTAAGAAACATTGCTAAGGTTGTTATCGTATTCTTGAATGGGTAAAGGTTCGCAGTGTTCGGTTTTGAGTCAATTTTTCAAAGAATTGTAAATTTTAAAAATTTTGAAGAAGTACAAGGTTTACAAAGTCGTAACTAAATATCGTAAATTTCGTGAGATAGGTCTTTGAACTACCATGAACTATAGTGCTTTGAACTATCGCTGCTCAAACAACTAAATTGGAGGAATATGTGGAATATAGGTGATGAAATTTGTGTAAACAAGCAGATTTTAGCTTTGTCCTGAGGCAGGCACATTCGACTTTTTAACGAAGAAGAGAGAGTAGAATTTTGAAAGAATCAGTAATCAGTTTGACAACAGAAAGAAATAATTTTTAAAATTTATTAAGGAAGCAAAATAATTTCATATTTTTCAACCAGAACTGTCATTACCATTTAGATTACAACGATGCGTATATTATTATGTATACGCACCTCAAAATATTAGTTTGCATGTTAATTTGAAAAATCCACATTTGCTATTAAAATTGTTTGCTTGTTAATTTAAACTTCTCGCTTCAGTAATTAAATATTTATTTATGTAAATACAAAAACATGTGCAAGCAAAAACTTTATAAAAAGTTACAAAAATCAAGAATACAAGGTTGCCTAGGATGCTGGCACACCACATAGCAAATGTAAATGGTTCAGGGTTGAGTTGAAACTCAACAAGTTTCGGCATTGAGAATACCCAGAAAATAAATATGCAAGAATACATATTGAGGCCTTCAATTTCATGTGGGTTTGGTTGATAATTTCCAGAAAATCTGAAAAATAATTGAACGCAGAATCCATCATGCAACAATTTCACTACGAAATGGATAAATACCAATTTTTACAAAGTGTCACCTTAGGTGGTAGAGAGGTTGATATCACTTTTCTCGCAATCAAGCATTTTTACTATCATGCATTTTGGCGAAATACATATACATATGTACATATATATGCTTAATGCGCCATTAAGTAGACTTCTACTTGCGTTGCTCTTGTCTAAAATAAAGAGTTTATGAGGCAAAACAATGTCGGAATTAATTAAAAACTTCAACCCTCACACAGATATGTATTTACATGGCAACCGAAATATGCAAACAGCAAACACAAATTAACTTATTAGCTACTACTGCTACTACAAAAACTAGCAGAGCTTGCAGATATCATTCGCATTCTCGTAGACACATACATATAGTGAGATATTATAAGTGATACGAAAATTGGCAAGGCGACTTCTAACTCTTATCATGGGGAATTTTAATAATCAAACTTTTGAAAAATATGCGAGTGTGTTTGTGTGTATGAAATGTGGCATTGCTAAAAGTTTGAGGCAATGAAAAACAAATTTTCGCAATACATATTTACACGAGTACGGTATAACTGTAAAGTAAATATGTTTTTAATTTGAATATTGCAAGAATTGAAAATGTTCTCGGAAAACTAATTGCATTCGACTTTGAAATGAGTTCAGTGCATGTTTTAATGCCAAATTGGACAATCAGTTGAGAGCAAAGTAAATGAAAATGGTCGTTTTTACTCGTTAACATTTAACGAGTAGATGTAAATTACGAATTTGTCTCGATATAATCTCTTTGTGTATTTTAGTATTAATTCAAAGCAATGTCAACTATAAACTAACGAGTCTATAATTTGGTTAACTCTACTCTCCAGGGAATTGGTTAATATCTATATAACCCGCCTCAACCAAGAAGCGATAGGTTCAACGCGCTGCACTGATGCGAGTTTTACAGATTTAAAATTAAGTTAAGTTTAAGAATTTAACATAGAATATCAGATGTTTTCGAAGAAAGGATTAAAAAATATAATTTAACTAATTGATGAATATTTATTTTTATTTATATTTTTTTTTGAATATTTGAACACAAATATTAACAAGGCAATTTATTGCTTTATTTACACAAAAAAAAATATAATAGCTAATAAATGAAGTCGATTTGAAAATACTCGTAACAGCGCAGCTTTTAAGCTCATAGCATTAACATCCAAACGGACAAAAACATTGGGCGAGTGTGGAGGTGCAAGCAACATGCAACATTGTCATGCGAATTTGTATAGTTTAAACCCCATTGAGCACTTTGGTTCATAAATTTTAATAGAAATAAATAATGCATGTCGAAGGACTACGTGCAAAATGTAAATAAGCCTAAAGCTCAAAGTAGCTTTTGTATTTCAAATTCGGCATTTCTGCGGAATTTTGAAAATTTCAACGAATGCTCAATGTTTTATGTAAATGTTGTTTGAGGATTTGCTTACAAACTATACGCAGATATGGCAGGTGAATTATTTTGTAAATGCAAATGATGAATTCGAAACTTTCGGCGAATGATTTAAGAGAGCAACAATTATTTATTACAAATTATAAGGAATTAAAAAATACACAAACTGTTTGTTGGAAATCATTACATTTTTTAAGACAATTTCAATTTTAAAATACATATATCGGTATCATGCTAAGAAAATCATATTTCATCAATCAATCGTAATGCTAAGTGATGGGCTATTTTCATAAAGATTAAAAAGTCATTGAAAATTGACAACCATACAAACAGGAAATGAATAGGAATCATGACATAACTTCAGAATCTGGACACAATTTTCTCCGGCTTTTTTGTTTCTGAAACTTATTTTCTATTAAGCATTTTATAAAAGTTGAAAATTTATATAAAATACGATTTCGCCCAAAGTTGAGCTTCTATTATTTTTTATGAATGTTTTCACAAATTTTGTGGAGAATATTCATTTATATTCATATTAAAGTCATTTGTTTGTTTACGAGGCACGCTAAATTTGCTAAAAAAAAAATGTATAATAAAACTTAAATCACTTCAAAAATCCATACGATATAATAATAATCATAAATGAAATGCAAAAGTGTATTTCATCGAAAAACTGTGGTTATTGTTATATTCGTTTACTATACGCATGTCGTCATTTATTGGCAAAAAAAAATATTTAGAAAAAAGTAGTTGAAAAAGTCTCCAAAAAATTAAATACATACATAGATAATTTTTATTTTGTTGTTGAAAGTCAATTATTGTTACGTCAACAGCAATTTGTATGTATTTATTGATTTATTGACACAGGACAATTGTGTTGAACATACTTTGACGACTGTTGAATTAAATTTGTACAAACAAACAACTACGCCAAAACAACTACGCAAATATACCAAAACCCACACACACACACACACAGTCAAATATTCACATGTATACAATCGCGATTTCGTATCTCCGCTTCGCTTTGCTTTTGCTACTTATTGTTGTTCTTATTATTCTTGCTTCTTGGATATGTATCCATTTTGTGATTTATTATACAAATTTGTTTTTCCCTTCTAATCAAGTATTCACGGGGTGTGAAGTCCTACGCCACTCTATTGCAAATTACAGTCATCGGACGCGTTGTTGATTTGTTGTTCGGTTTTGCGTGATGCACGGCGTATGAGTGAGATGTATAATTTGGCGCGCAATTTTTTATGAGACATTCATTTGGGAGAGAGGCTGTTTGTAAAAATGAATGATAGCTAACTAAGATCTGGGTTATAGCTTGGCATCGCCGCTGCTGGTGGCTGGATCAACGGCTGCGACCAATCATGACTTTTTAACGCTGGAAACAGATGGACTAACTCCCAAAAGATGATTGAGAAAAGCTTGTGTGTGAGTCAAAGTATGACAATTTGTATGTAAAGACTGAGTGATGCCGACAAAACCAGGGAAAGCACAAAGTCACACATATACAACAAATACATATTGTCCAAGTTGTGTGAGAAAAGCAATTCTACTTTACAGAAAGTCTAAAACTAGTCACTTATTTCGTGGCAATAAAATCGTTTGTCAATTACTTGTGTATGACTGCACACATGCAACATGCACACCAATCTACAAACAAATGTATATAAATTCAAATATTATGGCAAGACCATCAACAAACCACAGCACCAACAACAGGAGCTATTAACACAAATCAGTAGGAGCAATGCTAATAACAGTGGGCTAATAAAATTTCAAAACTATAATTGAGTGCATAGAAGCAGAAGAATAAAAAAAGAAAAAAAGTTTCGAACGAAAGCAAACTATGCAATGCTGCAGTCATCCGCGCAACAGAAATGCAGAAAAATACCAGCAGAAGATGGGTGTGTGGTGGCAAAGAGAGGCGAATGAGTGCCTAAGTGCGCCAAGATGCGCTGACAGTGTTGAAATGGCGAATGTTAGTGTATAGCAAGACTTACTGAATAACAATAAGTTCGAAGTTAAAGCGAAATTATTTCAAAACGTTTTTCTTCCGTCAGCTTTTAATTGCTTGCAGTTATGTAATGCAAAATAACGGAATGGCAAAACGAATAAGTTAAACCAAAAACCAAATTTCGGCGAACTGATAAACTTTTCGCTTCAATTGACAAATAAATGAAAATATTTCGAGTTTATAAATTAACAGTTTGAGCAATCATTGTGCAATTTCGCATTGTTTTCGACATTTTAATGCAATGGATTTCGAAAGTGACGTGTATGAAAATTATGTAAAAATAATGAATCACAGAAAGGGAGATTTCTATCGCCTAGAATCGTCTACCGCAATGACCGGTCTTACAGTCCACTGGTATATAGTAGAGATTATTATGACTAGGTATGTCTCTTTTCAATATTACTGAAATCCGCTAGTTGACTTATGGGGCCCTTGAGTCTGGCTGCGAAAGCTACAAGCTGTATGCCAAAAGTCGAAAACACTAAAGATATTTTTCATGGAAGGTGTGCACGTATTTATTTAAATATCATATTTACACATAAAGAGCTTATATATGCATAGACCGCTTGATGTTGAATTATTGAAAATACTTTTCATTTCAATTAAAACGAATTTCGATGGAATGTGTTTGTGATATAAAACCGCATGTTTTTGGTCAAATCGCCAAAGCATTAATTTCAACAAGTTAGACAAATTAGTGGAATTCGGCAGAATGTGGACGTTCCATATGTATCGTTCAACTCAGTCAAATCAAAATACAAAATAAAACTTAAAAAAAAGGGATCAAAGATATAATTAAAATAGTTTCAACTAGCAATTGAAAAGAATATTCAAAATCAGAACTCGAAGCTTTTTTAATACATACTATGCGATATAAAACACTTACAGATAATAAATCGGTTTACATGAAAACAAAATTTAAAAAATATTAATTTATTTTAATTATGCACATAAAAGCTCAAGAGGTATATGAAAAGATAAAATCGATCAGTAAAAATCATATAATTTAAATTGAATATTATGTGGCGCTCGAAGGCGATAAAGTGGAAAATACCAAGAATGTTATAAAAAGATGATATGAAACAAAGTCATGTGTCAAAAATTCACACACTCCTAGTCATTGGAGAAGTTGTAATAAACTTATAGTCTCATACGAATGCATACACGTACACATGTGAGGTGAGTGAGTTGTTTCTGTACACAAGTTATTTTATTGATTCTCCATGCCTAACGAGTGGGCATTCAATATGTGCGCTCAGAGAAATGTCAAACAAAACCGCTAATACTCGTACTGTCACATGGTTATTTTAGGGAGCAGACTTCGGCTCATCCGCCGCCACCGCAGAAACTTGCAACAGCTGCCCGAAAATATATTACTTTTTTCTGAGCCGATTCGACTCAGTTATTGTAATAAAGTTGGAGGGTGCGTAGTGCTCTCACACATATATTATGTTCCACTCATACAAATTGTTCATTTGAATGACGTTTGTGGGGCATTTGCGACCGCGCATATTTTTGCCACTTAATTTTCTCATCTCTCTTTGAAGTTTGACAGAAATACTTCTCCTTCTTTTATTTAAGTTTACTAAAAAGCTATGTTTGTATCTCACCCAAAATAGATTTATTTCATTTCAATGAACCCATTGAATTCGAGGTGTGGGCTGATGTACTACGTGCTAGTGTTTAAACTTGTATACAAGAATAATTTGATTTAAACATTTACAAATTTGGTTTTACTTTTTCCGTGATATACAAGTAGAATCTTAAGACTAAAATAGAGACAAACTAAAATTGAATTTAAATATTGAACAAGATAAACACACTGTCAAAAAGAAATTTAAATTACTGTCATGGCATTTAAGAATTTAACACAAATACACTTTATGTGCTCAAGTGTTCCCTTAAAAGGCGGTTAAACCACTTTTCAAAAGAGCATTAAAACGCATAAAGCTTACGCATTTTACACTTTAAAAAATACATATTCTATGACATATGTCACCACAAACATTTTATCTTTCAGTTACATATATAATAAATATAAGAATAATGGGAATATACGACGAGTCTGGCCAAAGTGAGGAAATCTTCACAGAAAATTGCAAAAAGCATTTGAATATCCGTAAGGTTTACTGTGTCAACTAATTAAAATACACAAAATGTACTCAAATCGATAAATAATTAAACATTTAGAACTCCTAGCTGATTTGAGGGCAAAAATTATAGATATATTTATATGTATGCAAATAAATTCGGGTTAGTTACATTTATATCTAAAAAATGCCTGAACCGATTTGGCATACATTTGGTTTGGAAGTAGCTTAGGGCCGGGGCAAGATATATGATACTTTTCAATCCATTTTCGTGACGAGAATGTGAATAAACTGTGGAATTAAAAACACAATTGACATTCCATATAAAACACAAATTTATTATTCAAAACATCTGGGTAAGCTTTCTTTTCATAATAATGAAAATAAGACTGAAAAAAGAAAAGATTATCAATCGTTACAAAAATTTGATAAATAAAAAACAAAAACAAGTAAGGAAAGGCTAAGTTCGGGTGCAACCGAACAATTTATACTCTTGCAATTTATTTAAATATTTACCTATATTTTCGGTGAAAAATTACCTTTAGGCACTGAGTTCTTCATGTTTGATATCAGAGGCCTTGAAAAGTCATGGTTCGATTTTGACAATTTTTCCACAAGTGATGTCACAGCTCTAATACAGTATTTGTGTAAAGTTTTATTTCGCTATCTTCATTGGTTCCTTACGTATATCTTATAAAGTGAAGGAATCAGATGAAATTCAAAATTGTGTTATATGGGAAGTAAGCGTAGTTGTGAACCGATTTCGCACATATTCCACCAGTGTCATCAGGGTGTCAAGAAAATATTATATACCGAATTTCATTGAAATCTGTCGAGTAGTTCTTGAGATATGGTTTTTGATCCATAAGTGGGCAACGCCACGCCCATTTCCCATTTTGTAAAAAAATCTCAGTGCAGATTCCTTCTGCTATTTCTTATGTAAAATTTGGTGTTTCTGACGTTTCTCGTTAGTGAGTTAACGCAATTTTAGTCATTTTCAACCTAACCTTTGTATGGGAGGTGGGCGTGGTTATTATCCGATTTCTTTCATTTTTGTACTGTATAAGGAAACGGCTAAAAAAAACGACTGCAGAAAGTTTGGTTTATATAGCTTTACTGGTTTGCAAGATATATACAAAAAACCTATTTGGGGGCGGGGTCACGCCCACTTTTCCAAAAACAATACATTCAAATGTACCCCTCCCTAATACGATGCTATGTTCCAATTTTTTTTTTTATTTTCATAACTTTATTTATGGCTTAGTTATAGCTCTTTTTTTTTAGTTATCGCCATTTTGTGGGCGTGCTAGTGGTCTGATTGTGCCCATCTTCGAACTTAACCTTCTTATGGTGCCAAGGAACACGTGTTCCAAGTTTCATTAAGATATCTCAATTTTTACTCAAGTTACAGCTGGCACGGACGGACAGACGGACGGACGGACAGACAGACATCCGGATTTGAACTTTACTCGTCACCCTGATCACTTTGGTATATATAACCCTATATCTAACTCGTTTAGTTTTAGGACTTACAAACAACCGTTATGTGGACAAAAATATAATAATCCCTTAGCAACTTTTGTTGTGAGAGTATAATAAAGAAAAACAAGTAAGGAAAGGCTAAGTTCGGGTGCAACCGAACATTTTTTACTCTCGCAATTAATTGATATAATTTTATAAAGATAACACAATTCGACCCATAAACTTCAATAGAATAACGAAAATCATCATAAATAGCATATTGGGACTGAGGTAATTCCTGAACCGATTTCACTCGTTTTTACCACCAAGATACAATATATCGAAGACTATACGCTCACTTCATTTTATATTACCTATAATTAGGTATATGGGATCTGGCGGAAGTTATGACCCGATTTTAACCATTTTTGGTAAAGAGACAAACTGTTATAAGGAAAATATTCAGAGGGAATGAATTACATTAAATTATCTGTGAGATTTACACATATTTTCGGTGAAAAATTGCCCTTAGGCACTGAGTCTTTCTTGTTCGATATCTCTATGACCGTTAACAAATGAGACACTACCCCTTGAAAGTATGTGGTCTGAATTTAGAATATCCATGTTTTTCGAATGGTCAATTATATGTATTTGGCATGTTCACGGGTCAGAAGACCATCTGCTCATTTATTGTCTCTAAGGCGGAAAAAAGTTCGCCGTCGGGCCCCCCCCCGGTAGGGTAATAAAAATCAGAATATAGAATTGTTATAAAACTCAACAAGGCATTAAAAGTGTAATCTTCTGCTAATTGCACAACTAGTAATTGCCTGCGATTTACACAGCTCTACAACACTCACGCCGGAAAAATAGTGAGGTAAATGTGGAAATAAGCAGCGGTGTGCTAGACAAAATTATGTACATAAATGCAGTAAAATAATAAAATTGTGATGAAGAAAAAATAAAGAAATAAAAAACGAACAAGAAAAAACACCAAAAATACCGAAACACACCATAAAAAGGATACAAATGAATGGTTCTACTTCTGAAGAAGTGCACGAATGTGGCATTGGAAAGTAGTAAGAGAGAAGGAAAGAGGAAAATTATAATAACCCTGTACCAATGTTCAACCAAAAGTTGAAACATCTAAATAAGTATATATGAAAAACACCGAACGCAACGAAAAAAATACAGAAATCATAAAACAAAAAAAATATTAAAAGCTAAAAAAAAACAATAATCAACGTAAAACATGTTTTAGTTAGCAAGAGATAAAATTGTTCCAAAATCAAATGATCCACCAAAAAACACAAACTCAGCCAACCATTACATAAAATATCGCCTCCAAACAGGATGTACTGAACACCCCCCGTGCTTCACCGACAAAATAGCATTCTTTGAACACCATTATTTCTCCCCCTTTCTTACTCCTCTTTAATATCGAGGTTATAAATTCGGGCCATTCATCGAACTGTCGAGCGTGAGTACAAGAGTACAACCAATAACAGCGTAATAACTGACAGTTATAGCGCCATGGAGAGCAAAAGAGCTGCCTCGTGGTCTCATGGATGAAGTCGATGTTGTTGATTTTGTTGAACATTTAATTACAGTTTCGACATACTTTTGTCTGCTACAAGTTACCATGTGAAACCTCGAAATTTACTACACTCAATAAATCGATTTGTGTTAAGTTATTAATTAATATTAGCTTTCAATTTCACAGGAATATTAATTTATTACATTAGTACTCAATGAAAATAAAAATGAAAGCAGTTGAGTGCTCTCAAGGATGAGCTTAAATAATAAATCATTCGCAATTACTAACGCTTAATACAATCACAAATTAATTTTGCACAAACACTTGAAATTAATGGCCAATAAGTTCTGTTATTTATTAATTTATGAAGGACAAAAATATTTTAAGAGAAAGGGCATGTCGTCAATTAAGCGAAATAGTAATATTACTTCAAATGTACAAATTCGATTAACTAATAATTGAGAGATGAAATACAGGGTTTAAAAAAGTGGTAGAATTGGATAGTGAATAGAGACAGTTTTATGGATTCCAATATAAATGAACGGCATGGATTTATCAGCAGATCAATGTTAAACCACAGTGCCTCTACCCAATCGAATTTAATTAATTTAAAGACTCTGCTACACTAAAGGAGAACCTTTGAACATGGTTGTCTGAATTTAGATTAAGTTTTGATTTCAAACTCTGAAATTACAACTATCGTCGAACTGAGTCTCGAGTTTTTCCTCAAATCTGACATTTCTTGCGCACACTCCAAATTCGAAAGGCAAAGCTCAACACATAAATGGATTGCCTCGGTAGTCTTTTCTACTTTTTGATCCAACCTATTCATAGTTAGTCTTGATGTTATTTAGTATAAGCCCGATCCAACAATACGTTATCCACCTCTGAAGGATTGTCTATGGCGGGAAACTTTTACTTAGTATAAACTTTTTTTCTTACTTGGCCACAAAGGAGGTACCATTATTATTTATCGAAATCAGGTGCTGTCTCGTTTTTTATCACTATTATTCCTAATATAATCTAATCTATTGAAACACTTAGTTGAGATTTAAGTGGTGATGGGAACTGCGGTACGGGCTAACCACGGCTACTAATATGCTTAAGAGTTTGAGAGTTTATGTTCATATTCGCGAGCATTAATAATGTGGCTGACATATTTCAGAGTTGCAACACAAACTTGCTACTTTCACACACCCATACATTTATAGTTGTATGTGTAAACTCAACTACATTTACATACAGTGATATGCAGCTTAAAAACATGTCTATAGGTTGCATGAATAAATAATTGAAGGGCCGCAAGCCAACTGAGCAAACACTTTGTGTCATTCACGAGCTCACACCTACACACCAAAAGTGAATCCATATGTATGTGTCTGTGTCTGTATGTGTGAATGTGTTTAACCATTGTTGTACTGCTGGCATTTCGGTGGTCCACAGCGTACACACTGTGCCAGTGAAATGGCTAGTTTGTCTATGTACAGAGAAACGGATGGATAGACGAGCTGGGCAGGCGGAGTGAAATGCACTCGGTGAGGTGTTTGGTTAATGCAAGAGCAAAGTTGCGATCACAGTCCCTTGCTTTAATAATACCGACAAATAATACGCACTTTATTACAATAGTAATATGTAAATTTCCGTTAGCCGCCATGTAAGTAGGGCGTGCTTTATGTCACTTTGTGGATTTGCTTGTTTTACAACGCTGATTCATTTATTGCTTGATTAAAATTTATTTATATATTATACAATAATTTCAAGCTATTGTGTGGTGATGACCTTATTGATTTTTTAATGCAGTAATGCGCGTGTTTTAAATATAATATATGTATATGAGATTTCAGTTTTTTAGGCGAATATCAGTATGTCGGGATGTATGAGTATATTAAACTCAAGAAACAAAGCTGACCTCACAAGACCTCTAAATATATAGAACTTTTGATAAGTCATTGTCCCTTGCTGATTCTTGGAAAAATGTATATGCCTTATTTAATACTGGTAGAGTTCTGCCCCCGAATTGACCCCTTATTTATAATAATCAATATAAATTCGTCCTTCATTAATTTGTAAATTTTTTTATTTTTTATTTAGATCATTTTAGTTGCCACTGTGGAAAATCATTAAGAAACAGGTGACCAGCAACTCTCACAACAGTGTATTGATGCATGATTGAGTTTCAATTGATTACAACATTAATTTGCTTTCAATTTAACAAATTTTTTTTATCCTTTACAGTCTCTTATAGGTAGGTAGGTAGGAGTGCTGCCATACTGGCTCAATTAATGCTTGGTGCGCCATTTTGATGCACAGTCGCAGAGAAAGTGGAAAACCGTTTCCTCGTTCCCTTCAAATTTGCATGAACGACAAATATCGTTATAGTGCAAACCAATTTTCAGAGCATGTTCTCCGAATGGCCAATGCCCCGTTATGATAAGTCTATATATGCTTTTTATGAATCTATATAATAGATCCTTGGTTCTTGCTCTGTCATATTTAGGCCAAATTTGTTTTGTTATTTGGCATTTGGTTGTTGATCACCATCTCTCTTGCACAATCTGTACATACTGTATGTGGAGATCTCGCTTGATATTTTCTGACGGGCATGGTATTTGCTCCGCTTCGGATTCTTCTTGAGAAGCTACTATATTATCCAACTCGTCTGCCTTTTCATTTCCGAAGAAGTCATTCACTTATAGATGGTATCCTTGTTAACGCTCCACCAACAACCCCCACAGCACTTCTATATATATCTGTGTTGTTTGACATCTTCTGCATACATATTGTTGTAACTTATTAGCCAACAAGCCGATTATGTCGGCACAAGCTTGTTGTATTCACTTGAAATTCTTAATTAAAATTGCAAACCGATGAACATATTAAGTCGAAAAGGAAACCAAAGAAACTAGAAAAGACAAGCACCAAATGTAATACATATCAAATGTAGGAAAACAATTTATTCCAGGCAAGGAAGAGTAATCACATATATTTAATAAAATAACTTAAATATATAAATGTAAATTTATATATGAACTAGCTGAGCCAGCGGAGAAGTTTCTTCCGCCTTAGAGGCAATAAATGAGGAAATTTTATTGAGTTCATTTTTGTATTATAATAATATAAAAAATAAAGTATTTCAATTATTCTTAGTTTGTTATTAATTTTTCAGCATTGGTTTATAGCGAATGCAAGACGAATCGGAAATTGAAGTCGTTTAAACTCAAACGTCATATCGGTAGGGATTATCGAGATCCTCGAAATGAGAACTTCTTCCTTTTTACCATCGAATGCGTTTCGGTGCACAGTTTATGTTTCCAAATTTGATTACTACGGAGCCAATCTTTAGTTGTAAATTGTACGGCGGCAAGCCAAGCACATCCAAGGAGTTTAAAAATTCAATTGAATAGTTGGTGTCTTCATCTTCATCAAAGATTTGACTGAATGAAGTGGACCAATGATCCCATTCTGAATTTTGTAGTTTAAGTCATCTATGTCTTTATTCTTAGCCGCCCACCTGTAATACCGTGTTGATGAGATTGTTTTTCGATAATTCAAAGTTACAGAAATCCGAAATCCGTTCCGAAATTCAGCAATTGCTCAGAGTTATCTTCAACAGACATATATGTATTTTAGATCTTTTAATGTTCGGGTAAGTGCTTCTAATGCAGTTTTATGCATTATTATGCATTCGTCCTATATGAGAACTTTTGATGCCTTTAAAACTTGAGCCATCATGGACTGTTTTGCAATATTACATGTTGATTCTTCAATAGTTTAAAGATTTAACTATAATTATAGTTTTGAATGAGCCGTACGTCATCTTTCGAACAATGTGGCTGCTATTCACGCGCGAACAATGGCTAAAACTTTTGGCATGAGGAATGTCTTTTCAAAACTGTCCCTGGTATATGTAGGATATATAAAATACCATTTTTTTCATAAATTAGTGTATCAGAAACTTCTTTTTGTTGGGTATTCATCAGGGGTCATTTGATTTTTTAAATCTAATTTCTGGAGATTACATTCCCGTTCCCATTTATGTTCTATCCTATCTCATGTTATATAAATGTTACGTTTCCCGAAGAGCGAAGAGAATAACAGTAAGAAAAAATTGACTCAATAAAACGATTTGTAACATAACTATCACACGGTTAGATAAAGGGTTAACTTCAAAATTTCAAATCTTCTAATGTTCAGTTTATTCACGTTCTTGTCACGAAAAATATACAAAATGTATCCTATGTCCTGCTCCCGGTGCTAAGCTACCTCCAAACCAAATGTAAGCCAAATCGGTTCAGCCGTTCTTCAGTTATAAAGACTTGAACTAACACGACTTTCTTTTATATATGTATATATAAGGAGAAGATAAGGAGATATCTCGAAGAGCAACACCCCCTCCGGCGCGCCCGCAAACACCGCTTCTCGCCCGCCGGCCAGCACAGCGCAGAGTGCGAGTTGATTTTGTTTCGGAGTTATTTATTTCAAGGAACGGAAGCCCGCTAAGATAAATAATTTCCCCCGTTTTTAACACATTTACCACTGTTTCTTCGCTCCTATTAGTTGCAGCAGTGATGCTATATAGCCTATATAGACTATCCAACACAAAAAGAATTATTCAATTCGAACCAGTAGTTTCGGAGATTAGCGCGTTCAAACAAACAAACAAACAAACTCTTCAGCTTTATAATATTAGTATAGATTAGTAAAAGTACGACACGACGTATAAGTAACATTTTAAACCTTTCAAAACAATCCAGTTAAATAAATTGCAAATGAAAGAACAACCTTTAAGTTATTATAATATTAGTTAATTATATTATGATATTATAAATTTTAGTATTTTCTTTTAAATTTTGAAATTTAATTACTAAAAACAATTTCGCTTTGTCTCATGCCGCATTTTGCACTTTGTGGAAACAATTTTCTGCTAAAAATCACTGCTTAAAACAAATCAAGACCAACATTCAGCAAACGAATTGTGGTGGCACCGGCCACTGACACCTTATTTAACTGCTGAATAATTGCTTAATCGAATAATATATCCGAATATGAGGGTAGCTGGATTAGTAAGTGAGTTGGAAATATAATAGGAATTAAAAGTACATAGCTTGCATATATGAGGATTGTCTGAGAAGTCTGTGTTGCAGAATTCAAGTAAAATAATACTATAAATAACGGTGCACACAGAGTAAAACTCCAAAGTAACGAATGGCAAATCGCAAGTGTAGCGATGAACATACACAAAAACAATGAGCAAATGTAATTGCACGAGTAGGAGAAGAAGACGACGAAGAAGCAACACCGCGGAACAAAATGCGGTAAAATATGGAATCTCAGAGTGCAGTATAGTACGAAAGGTGCAACACTGCTACGCCATGACCGCGACAAGTGGCGGAAAAGAGGAAAAATAAAAGCAGAAATACTGAGCAGCGAACGAAAGCAACTGAACTCTGGTAGCAGCTGTAACTCCAATGGCAACCTTTGTACTAGTTGCAGCTGTGATACACACCCATATCGTGGAGCGCAATGTTACACTGTTGTTGGTGTTGTTTTAGCTGCAGTTAAATTTGGGAAGCGCACATGTATGACTGTAGACGCTCAGGGGCACATAAATATAAAAGAAAATTAAAGAAAACAAAATCGCAAATATATGAAATGCATACCGCAGATACAACGCTGGGCTCTTACTGAGTCCATGTGACAAATGGTGTGCATGAATGTGTTGCATTGGTCTGTTGGTGCCTCCTGGTGCCTGGTTAAGTTTTGGGAATTGGGCATATAAGTTAAGGTAAAACATCATATAAATGCTTATGCTTTTTTTGTTTACCGAGTGGGGCAGGAGTGCGTTGGCCGCATGTTATTTAAGCGGAATTAATCGCTGGTAATACTTTTTACATTCAAATATATCAGAGGAGAGTAGCACGAATTCTTAGAATTACAGTCACCCCAAGAGGTGCTTTTCAAGAAGGTGATTCCGAAGATTGAGCCATCAGCCACCACTTAATATCAAAATGCCAATATAAATACAGTTTAACAAAGCCTAAAAGAGAATTTTTTATTAATTTTTTCTTTTGTCCAAAATATAATCAATGTTAGTACTCCTTGCAGTCTCTAGACTGTCGGATTGACGAAAAAATTGTTTTAAAGTTGAAATTTAGAATGCTAATACTAAAAAATTTTGTTGCAGATAATCAGCAATGAATGCAGAAGTTTCATTTCATTATTTAATTTAGATATAAATTCAAGAATTGGATGCCTTAGGTCGAATTGAGAAAAAAAATGTTGAGCAAGCGAGCAACACCGATATTTGTGTTGTGATAATTTAGTTTAATTTGCAGTTTGAAACACTTCACTACTTACGCATAACGGCATTAATACTATAGCAACGCCGAGACACCAAAAGTTGAATATAATCCGCAGATGGAATATACAGAATAAAAACAAAGGAAGGGGCACAGCCGGCTGTAAGATGAAACGACGAAGAAGCATTCAATTAAAGAACGCACACAGTTGCAATTAAGTGGTCGCTAGTGACTTGGAATTCGCTTACAATCTCGCAACGAGTCGATTGAGACCACCGAGGTCGCCGTGAAAGCAGTGAATGCGTGCCACTTGCACTTGAATTTCTTTTTATTTAATTTTCGCTGAGTTTGCATCTCGTACCTTTTGCAGTCCTTTTCTTTTTTTCTTTTCATTACTACCACAGTCTCTGCGTGTGACTGTTTTTTTTTAAACACACCAAGTATGTTTTTTCAGTGTAAATTTGGCTCTGAGTGTACTTACTACTTGACGATGCGCTAACATTTGCCGAAGAGCGTCGCTTCAGTCCACTTGTGATGTCATTATTGCTCCCAACTGGCAGAAATCGCGACAATGATAGCAACACTTTCAAGAGGTCAGTCACGTTTTGATCCTGCTTGGTGGAGCATTCCAGCTCTGTTCTTTCTTTCGCTCTGTAACGGAGAAAATAATGCAACTCTTTAAAAATGGAGGGGTTTATTGAGGAATTTAATGAGAATTACATAAAAATAATTGAAATTTTTTAAAGATATTTAAGATTTATAGAAATATAAATTGTCAATCTTTCTAAGTCTCTAATATATGTACTGAATTTTAGCTAAGCTTTCGTAAAAGCAATCGGTATTTATCCAGCTTTTACTCAGTAGTTGTGTAGTTGAGGCTGATAAGACAAGTTCAGAGCAACTTTGGAGATCAAATTTAATGTTGAAAGTCACAATACTAGTTCTTGGTCGGCTGAAAGAAGGCAAATTAAAATTTTTAGAAATGGCTACTAATTTTTGCTCTACTAGGTCATGTAATTTTATGCTGAAGAAGTTTCCCTTGCAAGATTCTA
This sequence comes from Zeugodacus cucurbitae, assembly GCF_028554725.1. Taxonomy (NCBI): domain Eukaryota; kingdom Metazoa; phylum Arthropoda; class Insecta; order Diptera; family Tephritidae; genus Zeugodacus; species Zeugodacus cucurbitae. Next base: position 52,410,467 of record NC_071671.1, read on the forward strand.
AACCTCAAATTCCAATGGACTTACGTGACGAAGATAATAACAATCCAACCACTATGTGGACGAAATCTTTTGAAATACAAGAACGACTCGGTAGATACTATGGATAATGAGGTATAGGAACAGGAAGAACGGAGTTCGAATTTATTGAATAATATAATTATTTGATCAAAATAACATCACATTTTCAAGATTTCTGTTTTGCCCATAAATATTGTCTGAACTGAGAGATCAAGTAGGTGTGAACCAAACCGTCTGCTTTTATGCTACGAAAGGCCATTTTAGTATCTTGCTAAATGTACTATACTATACCTTGAAATTGAAATTTCATCAATACATATAAAAAAGCGAGTCGTCATTTGTTGCCCTTCAAAGCTACACATCTGCCAATGTCAAAAATTGGTGATTATTATTTGGTGCGACTAAAAGCAGGCCAGCGGAAATGGCAAAAATACAACGAAGCGGTGGCGCTTATGGAATCGCCGAGGCATTCACTGATACCTATTGCGATTGTTGTTGTTAATCTCTCTATTCGTTCGTTCGTTCGTAATTGTGTCATACTACTACATACATATTAAACTGCTGCACAAGCAGGCTTTTACTCCTTGTTTCAAGTAATTCGTTCATTTAACATGTCAATGCAATGTTTTGCTTTCAGCGAACAATTCAAATCAACAACACACTCAGAGCAGCAAAAGCATTTGCTTGCATGACATTTTTCTCACCAAGCATAGTTACTTCAAAAGACAAGGAAAAGGCACGAAAGACAATGACAATACAAGGCAATGGAAACACAGGCCAACACTCAACTTGCTTCTTTGAATTTATTGCGATTTTTGGTTACCGATATTCAGATGAGCATAGGGCTTAGCAGATAACATGATTTTTATTGTATTTTTCATGTGTAACAAGTTGTATTAAGTATAAAATTGCTACAAAATGAGGTTATGAATACTTCCCAAGCGTCTTTCTACCCACAAGTAGTTGAACTTTATTCCTTATTTCAACTATTATTCAGTTTACATATTTATTGCACTCACTGTAGTCAAGTTACACTCATTTTAATATATTTGTTAATAAATCAGTGCTCACGATCCAATAATTTACTCAAATATTTTCAGTAATTACATTTACGATAAGGTTCACTAATGGGTGGCAACGGTCGGTGCAAGAACTCTTGCTACTTATGTATTTCGCAAAATGTTGGCGCAATCATCAACAATTATCGAAGTACTTAAGTGGCTGCTTAATGCTGTTGGCAACTAACTAACTGTTGGCAAATTGGCACTATTTGAGGTAGTGAGCAATTGGGAACCCGTAAACATACATACATGTATACTACAAAAACAATTTTCGAACTACTTAGTAGGCAGCAGCTGCAATGGGTTCTACATAACCTCTACTCAACAATCACTGTGAAAAACAATATACTTTATGAGAAGAAAATTTTCCAAGAAACAAAGCTCAATATTTTGCATATTTAACCATTTGCCGAACGTTAATATTTCACCTGCCGTCACTATGGATTTAGAATTTTAAAGTTTGACGGCTTGTTTACTTGCTTGTGTGGACTCGGTATGATTTTTTTTCTGGGCGGAAAATACGTCAATAATTTATTTTTTCGAGTTGGAAATTTGCCTATGTACCCACCATACAGTTGCACGAACAGACATAATTAGCTGTGGATTGCATTAAATATGTGTGTGCGTGTTAGTGCGACTTTGCTGATGGAGTAAAATTGATGCCAAATATGCAACACAGAAAAAGTTGCCAATAATGCCAAAGCTCATCAAACAACGAGCTGCAGCAGCGATGGTAAGCTCGTCAAACCACGGTGGTATTAACAACGCTAGTAGTTGTTGCCGGGAGTGTCGATTGCTCCGTTGATCGATGTCGGTATGGACTTTGAAACTTTCAGTTGGATTGCAGGCGCTTACAAGTAGCTGTTGCCTAGTGCTGCTTACCTGACACGCCAATTGTGGCTATGCAGCAATTCCCGACAAAAGCGAAAAACCAACCACCACCAAATATTTACAAATTCAAATAAATATATGTGTTTTCCGTGTGTCTATTTGTACTGCAACATAAAATAGCTGTCAAGTTGCTTGCAACACTTTAAGTGATCAACAATTTTGTATTTCTTCTAGCCTGTGCTGGGCTTCCAACAAAACTTCGGCGTAGTGTAAGAAGCTAATTCAAAATGTAATAGATAATTGTCAGTAGTTGGTAGTGTCTGTGCTCACATACATATTATCAATTGGACAGGTGTCTACGGTAAATATTTGTACCAGGCAGGCAGTAGAATATAGGTGAATACTTAGCTAAGATTAGGATGTAAGTGATGTGGACTGTAGTCAATAAGATAAGGGATCTAAATAAATGAGTGAGAATTTTTTAATACAATGCGCTGACATTATTTTCGAAGCTTCCAAAAAAATTGTCATTCCGATTAATATTTTGACGCTACTCAATGCAAGTGGAGGTTACACTGGTAACCGAATATTAGTATACATACTCTTAATTTAATAAGATATAAGAAATTAATCTATTTAATCTGCTTTTTTAAAACCTAACAGTAAGTATGTTTAAAACTCAAACATGTGATTGAGCTGTTTTGGTGGAACGTTGCTCTTCAGTAGGCAAGCAGATATTTTCTTTTTCACTCCAAAAATGTTTTAAGGCATTCACCAATGGGTTTAGGATGATCTCTGAGTTTAGATATGCACTACATATAAATATATCTATCCGACCCACATGCGGTGTTTATGTGTAGGTGCAGTATATCTTGTTTTTGTTAATATTACATGTAATTCTCATTCGTTTGGGTGTTCGTGTGCGCTGATCTGTGTATGTGTGTGATTTTTTCACACTTTGTATTTATAACGGTTACATTTTCGTTCACAACTTTTTGTTGTTGATATATATGTATACGTGGACATTGCTCTTTTAACATGTCAGCAACAATGTCCACGCCGACAAAATACGAGTGTGTTTTGTATTTTTCGCATGTTACGTAAGCAATTTTTTTAAATCTCTTATAAGGGTCAAGGTCATTCGATTATTATTTTTATGAAAAATAAATATTTTTTGTATTCCTCCAACAAATATCAAAAAGGATCAACAACAATGCTAGTGAAATGTTAAGGGCGGTCTGTAACGGCAAAATAGTATAGTGGTTGACACGTGTAACAATGCACATGCAACGTCGCAAATCGGAGGCAACACTTTGTCAGTAAACTAACTGTAATCACAATCTGTTCGAAAAGCATGTATGTGTGTGTGTGCTGTGTCAGTATATGCAATGGTCTGCGCTTAACGCCGTTACACCGAATTGTCTGCATGCGGACTTTTGTTTATATACGTAACATGATAACGGTCGTTATGCAGCTCAAAGTGGTGCTCGTCGCGCCATCGCCGCCGTAGACAAATAAACGCTTTCCACACAACCACATACACACATATATAAATATGCAAGGACACATTGTTAGATTACTGCATGCAAAACGATCGTTTCACTTGCCACCGCCGAGCCATTAAGTTTGTTGTCGGCTCGGCAGCGTCGAGAGTTGGGAATTAAAAAATTTAACTGCTTTGTTTGGCAGTTTGCATTGCAGTTGTTGCATGTATTCACAGTTACGTTATTTCTGTTCAACCACGTGTTACCTGTAACGTGGAAAACTCTTTAATTATCACATGGATATAGGGTGTACCATTTAGTTTTTCGATTCATTGAATCTTGAATTAAGCGAGAGACATTTCGAAATCATATTTTCTTATCAATCTCTCGAAAATTTTAGCTAGCGCCATGGTAAATGTTAAGGATGCAAGAGTATCATAAGCTTCGTGAACTCGACAAGGTTTTAAACATTTTAATGGTTCTGTACTGAGATCTGTGATAATGCAGTGCGGCTCGATACCGATAGAGGATAAATCAGAAATACTGAGAAATGCGAGTATTTCGAGAATTAAAATTAATAAACATTTGAATGCTTCCCAAACAAGATCGTTATGAAGTTGTATTTTAGATGTGTGTCTAATGAGACTTTTGAACTTATTGCAAGGATTGCAAATTTTAATTCGTGAGTTGTTGGACGTAGATAACGACAAAGAAGGCGCTTTGTTCATCGAGCTATCTTCGGTAACCCTTTTCTGCTGATTTGACTAAATTATTGACCATTAAGACAAGACAGGCTGGCCTAAGACGGAGAATTTCGTAGAAAGTAATAGAAGTCAGATCAAGAAAGTTTCTTAAAAATCCGGAAATAAAATAAATCCTAATTTGATCACCCTTTATTTTGAAACATACATATAAGCGCTTGTACAAGAAGCGCACATTCGTGTATGCGGTGTGAAAAATCAAGCCGCATACAACTCTACGGTCAGGGAATAGTGGTTAATCGTTTATTAAAAGTGTACATATATCTACAGAATATGTCCCACAAGTCAATGCGGCGTAGTTAGTATGTTGCAATTTACAGTTACTGTTGTACCTCCAATCTACCGTTATTGATGTGCTTGCAATTTTTATTATTCTTCAATTTGGTCCTTTTTGAAAGCGGATGGTTACTGCTGATGAAAAGTTGACCATTTATGATAACGTCAAGCGAAAGCGCGGTAAGTCGGTGCAAATTGTGACCAAGCCAAGATTTATAGTCATTTATAGTCAACAGTCAGCGCATTCGCGTCTTGGCTTCCTCGTCACTGTTGACAGTCATAACTTCGAAGTTGTAGATAATTTCGTATACCTGGGAACCAGAATCAACAACACCAACAATGTCAGTCTCGAAATCCAGCGCAGAATCACTCTTGCCAACAGGTGTTACTATGGACTGAGTAGGCAATTGAAAAGTAAAGTCCTCTCTCGACAAACAAAAACTAAACTCTATAAGTCCCTCATCATTCCCGTCCTACTTTATGGTGCAGAGGCGTGGACGGCGTCAGCATCCGATGAGGCGGCACTAGGAGTTTTCGAGAGAAAGGTTTTGCGCAAGATTTATGGTCCTCTAAACATTGGCAACGGCGAATACCGCAGACGATGGAACGATGAGCTGTCCGACTTATACGACGACATAGACATAGTCCAGCGAATAAAAAGACAGGGCTACGTTGGCTGGGTCATGTTGTTCGAATGGACGAAAGTGCCCCAGCTCTGAAAGTTTTCGATGCAGTACTCGCTGGTGGAAGCCGAGGAAGGAAGGAAGAGGGAGACCACCACTCCCATGGAAGAACCAGGTAGAGAAGGACCTGTCTTCACTTGGTATTACCAATTGGAGCCGGACTGCCAAAAGGAGAGTCGTGACGCGCTGTTGTGGACTCGGCTATAACCGCGTAAGCGGTTTCTACGCCAGTCAAGAAGAAGATATGTGCTAATCTATGGATACGATTGTATTGTGACTTTGAAGGACCAATTTTGATATAAAACATAGTTTTCTGATATTTTAAAATTAGATAACGAACAAAACACTAAAGCTCTTCGAAAAGCCTATTTTATTAGAAGACACCCTTAACTGCTTCAGTGAATAATTTCGGATCATTTATAAATACCAGAAAACTTTCAAATAAGATTTGCAGGATAAATGTATCTCCGTTTGTGTTTTTTCTTCTTTTGTAACCTTTTATAAAAAACTTCCCTATGGGCCGCCCTATATATACAGCACATACGCACTTATTTAAACATTTACCGTTTATATCGTTATGCTTAATCAAGCATATTAACTGTTATCAACTGCAAAATACATATTTATTTCACCGATTTGCATAAATGTATCCCAGTCAATTGAAAATCAACATACGCTCACCCAAAATATTTATGTTCGAATACCTGAATTTCATATTTTATCTAGACCCACTCGCACGTACATGGAAGTAAACATACCTAAACAATGAGCTATTGTATGTACATCGATAAGAAGCCCTTCTGAGTTAACCATATAAATCGTACCGAGACGACGGCGGCGACAAAACAACAGCAACAAAGAGACACAGAGAATGAGTAAAAAAATATTTTGAGTTCACAGACACTGAAGTATCCCGTAACCACACAAATATGTATGTCGTTATTTTAGGCGAAAATATTTAACATAACTTCCTTACACACACATAGTCTCTCACACAGGGAGGCAGACAAAGTTATGCAGATAAATAATAATTTTCGATTTATTTGAACTCACCTTAATCGTGGCAATTCACAGTAGACCCAGACCGTGACTTCTTCCAGTCGCACCTCTCTGTGTATATTGGCCAAATCAGATTTATTGCCGGCGTTTACAATGGGGAAAGTCTGTTTATGTGCTTGTAAGTGAGTTCAGCGACGTTGGGTAAGGTTGGGCTTAAATCTAAAAAAGTTTATAGCTGAAGAGTAGTAAATAAAAATGACTTCATGATGGTCAGTTTGGAAAATTAAAGAATAATTTTTCTCACATATCGTTTGAATGAGTAATAGAGTTCTTTCGTTGATACTATTTTCATATTTCTCAATTAAAAATAAACTTTTTGTTAATCTAACATTTTTAATGAAACAATATTTTTGTCTCAGAATGTTCTGATTGATTTTTTTAATACACAAAAATAAAGTTTAAAAGACCTCATAACAAGCTTTTTTAATGTAAATTTCCTGTAAAAGATTTTAATCCCTAACAGGTGTGCTTCCTTCTGAATTTGATGAAGGTAAAGTGGAGTACAAACAGTGCATTAAAAATTCATGAATTTTATATTTTCCAGTGTCCAAAATAAATTTCTAGCGTCCAAATACCGATAAATATCATTGATATGCCACTCAAATCACATTCTAAAATTCTTTTTCTATAAACAACATGCAAACAACCGGCGCACTGCTCAAATATCTCTTCGAAACACTGTTTGACACATTGAAAACTCGATGCAGACGTGGATACTAGCATAGAAAGCGTGGAATTTAGCGCTTTTCGCACTATAAGGTTAAGTATTTTACAGAATTAACGACAGAAGTAATTTCATTTCAACGTCTTTTCATGTAAAATTGTTTCAAAAGACGATAGAAGTCCATAAAAATATAAATAACAAATAAATTTAACCACGGCGTATGAGTAACCTTTCGCAGCGTTGAAGAAAGTGTTCAAAGAAAACATGGCGTATGATTAACTTTTTGATAGCGGCAAAGTTGTCATAATCTCTGCAATAAATATTAAATATTTACAATGGCAAACATCATGTGTGATTTGAAAAACTGTTTAATAATTAAATTTTCCTCACACCCAGACACCTGTTATTATATGATAAATAATGATTTTAATTACGCAAAGAGCAAATACAAATGCATAAGAATCTTCGCTGCTCACAAATGCTTAAAAGCATTAACGCTGTTATTGTACAGCAGCTTCTCTTTTCATATTCTCGCAACATGTTGCAAAGAGAGTATAATGGTTTTGTGCACCTAAATAGAAGAAGTGTTTCCTGGCGCCATAAAAGGGTTGGTATTGCAAAAAGGAGAAATCGTTCCTTTGCCACGCTCACAAAATGGTGATAACCGAAAACCTATAAATAGCAAAAACTAAACCATAAATTAAGCTATAAAAGTAATATTTAGTCAGGAAATACTAAACCACTTTCAGCGAAATTCGGTTCGTAACATTCAAAATGCTATAGCTCGACATCGGTTCAAAACCATGCCTACTTCACATATACCACAACTCTGAAGACCATCTGATTCGTTTACTTTACAATAAATAAGTGAAACGCCATTTAAGACATCGGCACAAAACTTTGCTCAAATACTGAATCTAAACATATGACAAAGACCGTCTATAAAACGCCAAAATCGGACTATAACTTTTCAAGGTCTCAGCTATCGAATAAGATATTTATTATATTCTAAAAACGGTTTAGGGAATTACCCCAGCCCCCATAGACCATGTATACTTATTTTCGTTATTCTAGTGGACTTTATGCCGAATATACAGGAAGAATTGCGATAGTATTAAATATTCGGTTACACCAGAACGTAGCACTTCCATACTTGTTCTTCTTCTTCTGACCTTAAAAATTTTGCACTTAATAACAATTACGTTGGCATCCAATAGCATTAATGCAAAGATTCTGTGATTTTAAATGCCACAAAGGCATTGATTGCACTTTACACTCGCAGCTGCTTATTTAAGCATGACCACACATATCCCGATTGCAGGTGCATACATTGGTATTTGTATGTGAGTTTGTGTCTGTGGTTGACATTGAAAATTCAAATTAATTGCAATGAAATTGTGTTACGGCTATGAATGAGTGCAACCAAACGGAGAGACAAATAACAAAAAAGTTATTCTTGACTTGCTTTAAAATTATCTTCAATTGCTTAAGGCTACTTTAATGTGATATTTTAGCAAATGAGAGGTAATTTTGTTCTGTCAGCGACCATTTGAAAAAAAATATGAGTTTTATAACTCAAAACCCAAAACATCTTCTTCTTTAATAATCTCAATAACTTATCCGCGTTGGTGTTGTGGCACAAGCCCAAGTAAAACAAAGTTATTTAAGCATTTAGAGAAGTAAAAATTATGCAAATTAATTATTTGTAACGTCTAATAGGAGGCAACATGGATACATACATACAAAGAATACATACACAAGAGCTCCAGACTTGCATGAATAACGAACTTTTTGTTAACCATAGCGAATATCCGACTACACCAGGAATCCCCAGTTACCCTCATACTATCCATACTGCAGACGGCAGTACACTCACTTGCATACAAACATATAACTTACATGCAACACCACGGCATTAAGCCGCAAGCCACGAGGAGCGCTAATCCCATTGGCATTGGCACAACTACCACAACAAATACATCGTGACATTGTTGTTGTTCCTCTAATCATGCTTGTTTTGCAGTAGTATTGTTTAATTTTCATTTTTTTGCGCTGCACGCACCATTAATCACATTTATACACACATTGCTCTCTTAGCCATGTTGTTGGCCATGCTTAAATCGACTGATACTCACACAGTAACATAAATACTATATATTTACGGTAACAGACACATTAATATGACGCATTGCGTCGGTTGTTTAATGTTGCTCATACGCTCCGTTGAACCGCAATGATGTATAAGCGATTTTTCATAATTTTTACTATCAGCAGCGTTCAGCGGCATTGATTTTATTACAACAATAACAAATGCTATTTTGTACAACAATAACAACAATTCATTTATTTGCTCTTTGTTGTTTTATTTTACTAATTTTGTGCTTTGTGTGTGTTTTATTTTAGTATTCGTAAGAGTGCTTATTTAATTTTTCGATTACTTGCATCGCTTTGGCTCCGCGTTTTTTAGAATGTGTTTTTTTAGAATGTATTCATATTAGCTGTTGACACGAATTTCCGTCGCCACCATGATTATCTTTCTGCATTAATGCTTCCACAAGCGAATCAATCAAAGCGGGGAAAACATTTTCAAACACAGACAAGTGCTGTTTATATGATTTTGAATATAAAACAAGGTAGTAGGACATGAAGTCGGGTTAAATTCCACAATGAAAGCAATGAAACGAATTTGATGTCGATTAAAATTCAATTAAATACAAGTAAATAAGTGCTAAGTTCGGGTGTAACCGAACATTTTATACTCTCGCAATTTATTTAATTAATTTTATTAATATAACCCACAATTTGACCCACATATTCGTCATATATTGTGGGCTTGGTTGTGAACCGATTTGGACTATTTTCATAAAATATCATTGGGAAGCTATTATGAAATTGGGTTCAGTACCACATCCATTTAAAATTTTCTATACCATTTTAGTACCGCTCTTCTGTACCATCTTTTTAGTGAAATTTAAGGTTTCTGGTGGTTTTCTTTACTGAATTAAAGCATTTTTAGTAGTTTTCAACATAACTTTTTTATGGGAGGTGGGCGTGGTTATAATCCGATTTCCTCCATTTTTGGACTGTATAAGGTAGTACCTAAAAGAAACGACTCTATAAATTTTCCTTGATATAGCTTTAATAGTTTACCAAATATGTACAGAACCTTAGAAGGGGTCGGGGCCACGCCCACTTACCCATAAAAATTACATCCACATATGCCCCTTCATAGTAAGATCCTTAAAACAAATTTTACTTTCATAGCTTTATTTATGGCTTAGATATGAAACTTTATGTGTTTTCGGTTTTCGCCATTTTTTTGGCGTGGAAGTGGTCCTATTTTGCCAACCTTCGAACTTAACCTTCTTATGGTGACAGGAAATACGGTTACCAAGTTTCATCAGGATATCTCAATTTAAATCAATCTTAATCAGAGTATTAATCGAGCAGAGGCCGGTTTAAATTAAACGACAATCAAATTGTAAGTACTGTAATTGTTAGGTCTCAGAGATAAACTAGTTGATATTATCCGAATTCAGGAATCCTTCAGCAGATCAAGAGTTCTGATTTGAAACGTAGTAATCGTCACAAATATTTTTAACAAGCAACTGAAAATATCACACCATTTAAATGTTGATTAAGCTAAATAAATTCTATACAAATTAACACCATCAAGCTTATTATACCACAAAGTTCTAAATTCTAATTTATGCAAATTGTCATTTATCTATGATCACTCTTACAAATAACGATAAATTTAAAATTTAAATATATCAGCAATTTCAGCCTAAGGGACACGATATTATGGCGTGCCAATGCGAATTGGGTGTCAGATGGTCAATTTAGCAAGCGACTGCGGCACAACACGAAATAGCTAGGCCAGCCGATTGCGGTGGACTAACGAGCATAGCAAGGCGGCGGACAAATACCAGACGGTAAGCAGGAGGCTTCTATGCTTAACCGCCGCCGACTGGGCTGGACACAAATGAATGTGGTTGAAAAGTGTTCCATAAATTGGTTTACATAAAAAACGTTTTTACATGACAACAATTTGTGGCATATGGATGCATATAATAAAATGAATGTGAATACATGTTCCGTGTAAAGAGATAATTAAATTTAAATGCAGCCTCATGAGAAATGAAAAAACAATGACAAGATTACATAAATTCCACTGAAGCAAAGTGGCAGTAGTGGAGGGAAGTGAAGATCCGAAATCAGTTTGAAAGCGAAATACAATAGAAGAACATGAAGTAGCACAGCACAGCCTAGTATGACGTAGCACAGCATTGCATAGCAGTGGAGATGGAGTAAGACTTAGCAGTGCATAGTGTGGCATAAATAAAAACGAAAATTTATAAAAATAACTAGGCATCTCACATTTCATTTGGTATAAAGTTTTGTGTATTGTTCTCTTATTCCTCAGATGGAAACCAACAAATAAAAGAATTTTTGAATTGAATTTGTCACCATTTGTGTCTGTATGTCTCTTCATTGTCATTATCTATCTCTATCTCTATCTCATTATTATAACACTTTTAGAACATCCATAATGTGTGTCCCAGACAGATAGCAAGTATATAATTCCACTTCTATTAAGTATTATTATTATTGCATTAACAATTAGCTTATGCAATTTTCAGCAATTAAAATTTTAAAACAATAAACAAAAATATATTTAGAGCTTCTTTAACAATTATGTGTCATAATATTCGACAACTTTCTGTTGAATGCCTAATACGTAGTGATATTTCTTATTGTGCGCCATGTGAACGGAATTCTTGTGAAATTAAAGACTATTTACGTCAGGTGAAGCCAAAAACAATATCAAATGTCAGCTACAGTTTGAGGTTACGAATATTTAACAAATCACAGGAAATCGCTGTTGTGTCGGGCCAAACATTTCCACAATTACATTGAAATCGGTTACCTAATTTACCGCATGACACATTACACATAACCATATACACATATATTGAAAGGCAAATTGTTACAAAAATTACATGTTTAACCCTCGCATGTCCGAAAATGGGCAGAGCTAACATTTTTTAGTACAGATATATATTAGTCTTAACTCAAATATGAAGTGATAAAAATCCTGGTTTATTAGTTACAGGATGTTACCTATAGGCAAAAATTAAATTATTATAAATAAACTCAACATTTCATTTACATTCATGAAATTTTTTTAAATAACTCTCTTATCTATATTTATTTATATATTATAGTTCACTTTGTTTTAAAATAAAACAATTATTTTTATGTTTTTGAACACTTGTTATATAACCAGTTTTGTATAACTTTTTTCTCGAAACCGACAATTCCACTATGGGGAGAAAGCCTTCTGAATGAATACGTGCACAGCTCATAACAGAAAATGTAACACATAAGTCTACATAATTGAAAAAACCGCTGGTCAAAAATATTTAAATAACATGAATTAGAAGCCGGTAAGTACAATGTTGCCTATAGGCAACATCAGCTCAAAACCTTAGGAAAGCTGTTATCAAGGGCCGATAATTTTATGTAAAATGCACGCTAAACCTTACAAATTATGACAAACCAACTATTTTAAGTTGGCAAGGAGACCAACAAACTCTTAAAGGAATAATAAAAGGTTATAAAACCTTCGGCTCTTGCACAGGTTGGAGAAGTAATGAAAAATGTGTTTGAATACCCAAAGCAGCATGTTGTAAGTATGTCAAAGTTGTCTCTTTAATTTTTTTCAAATTTTTTTTTTTTTTTTCTGGGAAAATATATTTAATTTGTTTATTTTTACTTAAATCGAAGTAGTATACGAAAATGAGCGAACTGACATTTACAAAAACTTTTGACAGTTATTTATTTTATCTAGCAACGTCAGGTTTATTTTTATCGAATCACCGATTTTTTTACAATTTTCAAATTAACTTGAAACATACACGCGTACAGATTTACTTACTATGTCAACTGTAACTGTGATATACATAATATTAAGGGCTAAACAACATTTACGTACAGTAGGCTAGAGTTAATTTTTACTTGCCAAAAAAAGAAAATTCGAAAAAGTAAAACATAAAATTATATTGTTTTGGAATTCATTCCATAACATTTAAGAATATATAGCGATTTAATAGGCCACAATTACTCCATTAAAAACCTTATCTTCTCTTTTAGGAGAATATTTTTAAATTATGAATGAGTTTCATGGTTCAATTCATGATAGAGAAAAATTTAAATTCAAATAAAATCGCAAGGTAAGGTTAAGATCAGGTCCCTACGAAAGATATACTAAGCATGATGCATTTTTATAATTTCATAGGCATTTTATCACGGTTTTACTGTATCTAGAAGTTGTATGTGCTTATAAATACTCGTTCATCAAACTAAATGTATACTTATTAGTACTAGCTTCTAGTCTAACAGTAGCTTTGTATGAACGCGCGACCGATTGTTGCCAACATTTCAGCTGAAAACTTTGTCAACTAACAGCAACTGTGTATCTATGTGTCTGTGCACTATATAAATATTTCGTGTCGAGCGTGTCATGTTAAAGATGTTTGCAGACAAAAGTTTTTGTCGTTAATTGTTTGCCAAGTGAAATTTTGTGTTGGTTCCATTATATACATGTATATATGCATAGAAATCTATGTGAAAAGAAATAATAAAAAGCGTCGTCGCACTCTACTTTACTTCGGCGCATATCTTTAATCACTTAACGTTTTTATGCTGGCGAAAAGTGATACACGGACTAAGCCAAGGCCAATTGCTGCAAGTTATGACATTAAGTAACTAAGATATTGAAGCAACCTGCAACAGCTCGGAATATAAACTGACCGACTGGTTAAACGAAACTCTCTCATCAGCTGCGAAATGGATACAGAACTATAGCCTTTGAAAGAGAGCAAAGTATACTTGAGAGAAAGAGAAAGTTCGTTTTCAATACTTTATTATAAATATCGTTATATGCTACTAAACTATTGACGAACCTATTCATATCAATATTTTGGTGACGAAAAATTGTTCTTGGTAAATATTGTAAAAATACTAAATAAAATACTCACCTTCAGTGTAATGCCGCCCAAATCATATGCGCCATTAAAGAGATTCTCAACGAGATAATCAACGTTTGATTATGAAGCTTTTGCCCACAGCAGCACCGCACAGGATAACAAGTCTTATGCGTTCCAAGTCGGCCGTTATGAATATGGCTGAACGACGGCTGCTAAGACGACCAGCAGCAAGAAGTTACTGTTATTATTTGATTTGACTTTATAAGCTTGTTGGTTGAGCTTAAGTGCTTTAAATACATATTTTTATTTGATTTCATCGCTTCAAGTGACGGCAAACGAAGCTGAGATTACCGTTAATATTATGTTAAAGCACTCGAAATGTGATTTTAATTTGAAAATCTCAATAGTTGATTAAACAAAGGTGAAAACTCAAAACTGCTTATGAATTCTTTACACTTTACATCACACTTAATGACGCGCACTCTACAAAAACAAAAGAGAATTAATTCTCGGAAATCTTTCATGGAAATGCAGCACAAAAACTTAAAAGTTTATGAGCTTTCACTGTACACTTCATTTTTATTTCTTCTTAATTTGTGTTTAACACTTTTACATTACTTCCAGTAACTACATATATATTACATATAACTGAAGAGTAAGAGTCGGCGTGGCCGTGCGGTGAATGTATGCTAATACACTACAATAAACAAAAAATATTCCGAAATTTCGCCCGATAAGAATAAAATTTCATGTAAATAATGGCGTCAAAATATTTGCGCTTTCATAAATTTATTTGAGTCTATATATAATTATATTATAATGAAAGTAAAATTCTAATTATACCTATAATTGCAGAATAAATAATAATCTACAAATGCACTCAATAAATTTAACTTATGTATAGACAATTATAAATGCAGATAAATTCTAGGTCAAATATAGAAAAATTATGGCGATTATTTGTGTGCATATTAATTTCAACTAATTATGCAATTAACGTCAATAGTTTATATTTCATATAATCGCAATAAATTAGAAAATTAAAATCGAGGACAATATCATTGAAATTTATTAGCTTTTTATCGAATTTGGTTATTGAGGACAGTGGTACGGAAACAATTGAAATAGTTACTAAAACATATGGGATTACAGTTGGAGGAGTGCATTGGTCTATGGTATTATTATTGTTATGGAGGATGGGATCATATGTAGAAGTTCACGTAACTGAGAAAAGTTTCTGATTGTCATTCACTTGGGAGTGGCCAGAAACGATTCTTCTCCACACGATTCAAGCAGCTCACGACTTCCGGCTTTAGACCAAGTATCCTCTGGGTAGCTAACAAACATCCGTTTGAAGGCGAGCTAAAGTGAGAAGGCGAACCCGCTCCTGCGGTTGTGCGTAGGGTTTGGGACCCACCACGTAAAAACGAAGTACCAATGAAAAATCGAAAGCTTCCTGGTTACACTTGGAATCTCCAACTGGCGCTGAACTGCGAACGAAAGAGAAGAGTGGCGCGCTCTCATCGATTCGGCTATAACCGGCTAAACGGTTGAACGCCAATAACATACATACATACATTAGCACTCCAATATAGTACTTCATGCGAATATTTAGAAGATAAAGCCGAGCAGTTTTCTGCTCTGTAAATACTGGTCATGACTGATTTCTATGACAATTGTTCGAAAATTAGTAGCAAAAAGTTTACGAAACATCGATGGAAAACGAGCCATAAAAACCAAAACCTAAAAAACAGACCAAGTTCTGTTCAACTGATGAAGTTTTCCTCTTTTGAAATGGCGTGTGTTTTTTCTGAGCTTTAGTACTAATTTACTACATTGTCTCTCACGAGTCAAAATCCGAGGATCTTAAATGGGATATTGGGATATTAAATCAGATTAAGATTCGTTTATGAAAGCATGAAATATGCATACCTCTATTTAATTTTATTTCTGAGTTAATACTACCCCAAGAGGCAAAATAAATTCTAATACTTTTATGAAACCCAAAAATCGGTTGAATTTCATAACCTAAAACTGTACATTCAAACAAAGCAAACACCTCAACTACGAATAGGAATGTTTAACTTGAAAAGTCTTAGCCTTAGCAAAGGGTCATTTGTTTGTCATGTAAATGTAAATAGACAGTTATACACACACATACATATATTAAAAACTATTTCTCAAAAGGAACACTACAAAAGTATTCCAATAGGGACAGAAAACGACACCAAATTTTCTCCCACACTTTTAACATTCTCTTCAGTATGATGATATCGTAAATCATCATTGAAAAATATACTATCCAACCACGAATCGAAATTATTAAAATTTACTACCGAAATTCGGAGTCAGCGGCCTCAACTTTAAGGGCGTTACGTCCAATTTATGTTCGGCTCATTTCTGGCTGATTGGCTTCGTCAATAAGCAAAATATGCGTTATTGGTTAGGCAGCAATCCACACATGCTCCATGAGTCACCAATGCATCCGAAAAAATTACGCTTTGTTGCGGTTTATGGACCATGACGTTAAAGACAGGCATGTGACTGTGAATGGGAATCCTTGCCGCTCAATGATAACCGAATATTTTTGCCACATGTTGGATGATATGGATTTGAACAATATGTGGTTCTAATAGAACGGCGCCACAAGCCACACAGCGAATGTCACAATCGATTTATTGAGAATCAAGTTTGGTAAACGTGTTATCGTACGAAATAACCTAGTCAATTGGCCGCCTCGGCCATGCAATTTGACGCAGTTAGACTATCTCCAATTGGGCTACGTCAAGTCTATGATCTATGCCAACAAGCCAACGACGATTGATGAACTTCGTGCCGATTTATGCTTGAAAAATGTCGAAAATTGGATTCAGCGTCTGGGCTTCTGTTCATAATGGCATCGAATGTACTTCCACAAGTATAAAGAATTTCATTGACCAACCAGTTTTTTGTGTTATTTAAAGACATTTTTAACGCTCTTATCGAAAAATCCTTCACAAATCTAAATGCGAGAGAATAAGAAAAGTAAATAAAATAGTAAAATTTAGTGCCTAAATTATTAGCTGTACATATATATATATACACATATGTGTCTGGATCTGTGAGTGTGTGCAGTATGCAAATATTTTTGTGTTAATATTTACCAGCGTAGGATTTCACCTATATTATCATACACACTTCAAACTGTGTACGCTACAAATGCATATTTCCACATTTATACATATATCCATATGAATATATGTACATATGTGTTCCTATTTGCAATTCAACAGCAAGTAAATAAAACACATACAATTTATTTTGGAAGTAATGCTTTTTGAAAATCCTGTCCTTAATTTAATTGTGGTTTTTAGTAGTGGATGCAGTGCATGAATTTCTCGACTCTTCACAAATGCAAATCGGTACATATGTGGTTAGCCGGATAAATGAGAAAACAAACTAATTGGTAATTAATGCACAGATGTGAATATGAAATGTTTTGAATGGACTGAATTTTGATTTTTCCTCCATATTTATATTTCTTTGGTTTTGGTCAACAACATCAAAGCCCAATTTGTGATCACCTCAACAGTTCACTTTCATTATTTTTTAATGTTCGACATACATATACGTTACTTCATCTGACAGTTCACTGTTCAAAGAATAAGCATAAGCAGAGAGTGCAGTTTTGTTCCGCTGAAAATCGTTAAATGGCGAAGCGAATGAACTGGTATAGTCAATTAGGTATTGAAATGCTAGTAGTTATATAATTTCAAAGAGGTGAAAAATAAGTGAAAAATTTAATATTCTGCTTCGTCGCTTCTTTTTTACATCACTATCGATAATTAACTCAGCACATAACTCTCTATACTTACATACATATATATATGAACATATAAACAATCCATGCACTTAAGTAAATAAATCACTTGCTCAGCATAATAATTACACTTATTCATCAAAATGAATGGTAAATCTTCTCAGCTTTCAATATTTCTACTCCACTTTCACATTTCTCATTGCTTTGAAAGTAATTAATTTTTCTACACGTTCTCAACAAGTAAAATCAAAACCACGCAGCTACTGAGCGTTGATTTAAGTTAAAAACATACTGATTTTTTAAATTTATTTTTCGTTTTTAATTTTAAATGGAAATCCAATCCTTTCTGTATTCGGTGTATAATGGTATTAACTAAACTGACACACAAGCCAGGAAAAAGTATTTTTCTCATATATTATATATGTGCATACGCGTGTAGTAGCAGCATTTTTATTCGTTAAAAAATTGGGATTATTGATAATAAAAATAAGCAGATGGCAAGCTTCTGTATGTACGGTATGTCAAGAAACAGTTTACACATTGAAAATAAATACACTTTTTCACTTTCCGCAGCAAAATTTTTTACTTTTTACTTCAGTTCAACATATTTTTTGAATCAGAGATGGTTACTTACAGTATTTAAAGAGATGTAATGCAAAAAAAGCTGCGAAAGTAATGCAAAAACCAACCAAGAACAACAAAAAACAAAAATCATTCAATTTAGTTAGTGTCAAGAAAAACTTTACACACTTCGATTATTTTACTTGTTAAGCACGTGTTATACAGTTAACCGTACTTCACCGTTACTTATTCTTCGCAAAGGCATTTACAATGAATTTGTCAATTAGTTGGTGATTAATTTTTGCTTTTTTCATATCTAAAGTACCCAATATTGTCTTTTTAATATTCCATGCAAAGGGTTTAGTTTGACGAGGTCCAACTATTGTCCCATAATCCCCAATGGGGTAAAAACGTTTGAGATCTAACCGCAATGTTTTCTTTAACTCTCTAAATAGTGTATAATGGCTAAAATTGATCGGAAAATAAGGAAATACAAGAACCAAAGCCAGAAAAAGGCCTAAATTATAAATAAGTGGACATGTACAGTGCTTAATGTCTCGAAAACTTGACCTAATTCCAAAAATTTCGATCAGTGTTCTTACGAAAGAGTTCCAGGAAGAGTGCAATATTCAGAACTGAAGTAAAAAGTAAAAAATTTTGCTGCGGAAAGTGAAAATGTGTATTTATTTTCAATGTGTAAACTGTTTCTTGACATACTGTATGTATCTACAATTTCTTTTGTTCGTAAAAAATATGTTTTTTATGTGAATCGGAGAAAATTCACTGCTACAGTGGCTTATAACCACTAATCCGTGAAGAGCTGTATGCAGTGCGACTTGAATAAGCAAACAAGCGCTTTAAACGTAAATCTCTCCACGAGTGCGGCCGGTAGGAAATCATTAACTGGCCCGAATACTATTTACTTTAGGAACACTTTTGTAGAATTCTTTCCAGTTGGTACTTGAAAAAACTAATTTAGCTGAAATTTTTCACCAGCCGTAGGCAGAGGAATTGTTGCCAACATCTTTCTGTTTCAAAACTTTAAATTTCAATATATTTAATTTAATTGCTAGAATATCAACTTTCTGGAGAATCTTATTCTGAAGATGGAAATCGTCGCATCACAATCGCGTGCCAGAGAGTCGAGTAAAGAGCGCTCGCAGCTACTAGCTGAACAAAATTTCAAAACCTCCCAAGTACGCGCTTGTAGGCCGTCGAACTCTGAGCTTTCCCAACGCCTTCATAATCAGAGAGAAAGACAACGGACACCAAAGACTAGAGGTCGTAATCGAGTTTTAGCTCATGGCAAATAAAATATAGTTTTTGATATAAGTTTTGATATGTTTGTTTAAGCCCGTGCGAAGCCGGAGCGGTCAGCTAGTTTTGTGTACAGAGGAAAGACAGGTGGTATAATAAACCCGAGCTATCTAAAAATATAGTTTTTTGATGTAGTGTATAAGAATTGATTATAAAAATTAAATGAAAAAGCTGTAAACGCAGAACTCCCAGAATTTATTTCAAAAAAGATCCCCAAGATTCGAAGCTTCGAGGGTTTCACCTTTAACAGTTCAAGAACTTGGTAAATTAAAGCGATAGTTTGCACATACACAACACAGCGCATCATGATCGCCACGAAAAGCATTCGCCCACAAGTCAACGCTATCTAGTTGGAAGAAGAATTGTGTTTCCTTTACAGAATCCCTCATTGCACTTATTACATTTCTGGGAGAAATTTTTGTAGATTGTCGAGAACTGGCGGCAACCGTCGCCTACAGTCGAAAACACTTTGCATAATAACAACGACTACAAGTAAACGAACAACAAATATAACAGCAATGATACAAAGGAGTCAGCTGCAACAGCAGACATTGCCGATTTCAGTATACTTCTACACACATACACATGATCGTATAAATATCGAAACAGAAGCTTTACAACTTATGTCAACAATAACAATAACCCCAACAGTAACTGACATGCTAGTCGAAACAATAAAATAGCAACAAATGCGCTTGGAAGTTGAAGGAAACTCAGTGTCCTTGGATATTATAGCTTGCTGCCAATAATGCCAATATTGTCTTTACGTTGTTGCACGTGCATGTCGCAAGTCTAATATGAGTTTGTTGCAAGCAATGAATTGTAAGTGGATTTCCTCTCACTTTATGAGGATCTATTTGCATACGTGACATCAGCAGCGAAGAGCATTTAACCTGTTCCACTTTGACTCACTTTCGCATATTCTTTCATTTCATTTCTTACGCCCTTCTATTGCTGTTTTCTTTAATCATACTTTTTCGTATACATGTCGTAAAAATGTTTGTTTTCATTCTTTCGTTTTCCCTGTTTTTACTTTTTTTAGTTGATTTTTTCAATTTTAATTTTCCGCCTTCACCTTTGCTCCGAAATGTAAACCACACTTTTTATGGTTGGTTATTTTATTATTTGCTGGTTACCCCACTCATACTAATTACTAATGCGTTGCCTACATTTAGGCGGATTAGTTAAAAATTATATTTCTTCTTCGACGATGAATTTTAATTTCTCATACCCAACCGTCTGCCTTTAGAGAGACTAGTTTGAAATTAATTATCTAGAATCCATTATCTTTTTACAAAAACACTATTGACATTTTTTCTAAAAATGCTGTATAGACAGTCAATCTATCCCCGAATTTCAGCTATACAAATTTTCAAGAGAAAACCCTAGCGATTTTCCAATAAATTTCAAACTCACCCAAATGAATTGAGATTACTTTAGGAAATCTATTTTGAATTCCGAGATTCCCCAACTGCTCAGCTACACAGAATGGTCAACGTGGCACTTGGGGCGGAGTTCACGGAAGTGGGGAGCCGTGGTGAGGTATTTCTTTGAAGAGTAGGCAGACAATGCGGTCAAGTGACTTTTGTTCTGCTACAGCCTAACTGCTTAAGACTCACGTTGGTGGGAGTTATGATTATTTTTAATCGAAAAATTATTTTGTGCTTTTGTTCATAATATTATTTCTTTTGATTTATTCTACAAAGCATTATTGCTGAAGTATGTGAACCCTTTGTAAAAGTGAAATTACGTGTTGTGTCCCTTATCTTTTATATTGAAGAGGTTGGGAGAAGCAGACAAGTTATGATACTCGGTAAAGGAAAGGTAGAAGTAAAAAATATTTATGGAATGTTCTTTGGTTTTTCGAATTAAATCGAAAATAATGGGAGGGATAAATATTTGGCATATTTTTGTATCACAAATAACTATAAATTATTTCTGAGGATTATAAGCCCAATAAATTTGAGTTGTGTTGGAAATGGTAAGCTACTGTCGGAATCATAAAATGGAATTCATTGGATTTTTATTTGCGTTATTTCAGACGCAAAATCAGATTTAGAGTAATTTAAAATTCACAACCAATTCCGACTCAGTGTGTCTCAAGCTTGCGGACTTGGCAGCGCATAAACCAATATCAATGAATTATTGTATCAAATATTATTATTTAATTTTATGGTGAGAATGAAGAGGAATTATCTAAAATAGTCGCTAAAAGCACTTTTCCCACTTTAAGAAAGATATTCCAAGTTTCACAGGTTGCTCCAGGTTTGTCGGCTAAACCGTTTTTGGCAACTTCTCGACTTGTTCTTAAATGGTAAGTGCATCCATTAACTAACTCCTCTTTTTCATATTTTCGGGATCATTTTCTCTTATGCAATTTATGATTCAGGGAAATGAAATACCTCTCATTCGTTTATCAATTTTCTCTCTTTAATAAATCAAATAGCAACAGGATAGAACTAAACATAGAGTAACAATTATAAGACCACGATACTATTCGGACATCGTATGAAATGATGAATGCCTCAACAAAGGCTAAAATATGACACCAAAGAATGCATCTGCGGATCAAACCAAAGAAATGCTAACCCAAATGCAAATACACACACTCAAATACAGAAGACATGCAATGCAGTAGCCTGTTCGCAAATATTTTGTGCCAGAAAACATTTCTTTTTGATGATGTCAGTATTTGGAATGCGACTCCTTTGTGATTCCGATGTTCATTCGAGTTTGTGAAATTTCACGGCGCTTTGAGGTGCACACGGCCAAACAGACAAATATAGGCAAATTAATTAACACACGAACGGCATGACAAGAGAATTCGGGTAAGCTAGCACCAGCAACAACAATAAT
The DNA here is from genome assembly GCF_028554725.1 of Zeugodacus cucurbitae. Classification (NCBI taxonomy): domain Eukaryota; kingdom Metazoa; phylum Arthropoda; class Insecta; order Diptera; family Tephritidae; genus Zeugodacus; species Zeugodacus cucurbitae. The sequence continues at coordinate 52,432,829 of NC_071671.1, forward strand.
AATAATTGTTGTGTGAAAACCTACACTTGCACACAAAGCCCCAGATGCAGAAATGAGATCAGGCGGAAAACACCGTTAATTACCATCGATTGCCGTTGTGTTAATAAAAACCCCATTACGCATTACCACGAAAATACTCAAAATGTGTAGTGAAACTAGGAAATCAAGGAGTACGATTTCTCATGGAAAATAGGTTAGGTTAGCTGTTAAAGATGAGTCGAGTGAATACCACATTTGAATAAGGAAAAGAGTATTGACACAATGCATTCTAGTGATATATTTAAGTAACAACAGAGGAATTATCTCGAAATGGTATGTTGTGTATTCGAATTTCAAAGTGCTGTGTCCGAAAAGAATGACCTCTACGAAATTGTTTTCATCAAAATAGCAATACGCTACGCTGCAGGATGATGGATGAGTTCGATTGGGTACACGAATTGACCAAAAGAAGACATGCAGTTTGTAGGTAGAAGCCTGAAACATTATTTGAAATTCGTGTGCTGGAATACAATCAAATACTCGCACGTGTACAGCATGCGTATCCCCAATCGCCTTTAATTTGGTAAAACAATTAGCAGCAGAAATTATTCGAAAATTAATTAAGGGAATAATGGAAGACAGGAAGGACAAGGAACTTGATGCGAAGAGCATAATGATTTGACACAACAGTCGATATTTGTCGATAGATTGTGAGGGACATGTAACAGAGATTGTGGAGACACAATTAAATTTCAGTCATTTACATCCATTTAAGAAATGGCTGCCAACCAAGCTGTGAAATTGCATCAAAACAGGTGGGTTTCGACAGGCAAGTGCAATTGAGACATTTTAAATATGACAGATAGTGTCCGACCGATTCGCAACTTTTACACGATGCCGATGTCGATTAACGAAACACTTTCACCGAAATTTCAAACATTTTGACATCCTTCTGGCTACAGTTGTTAGTGTCGCCTGGAGTTTTTGATATTTTTGGAGAAAATTCCAGCAATGCAACGTTTAATTCACCCAAATTCTTCCAATTTTTTAGCACTTTGAGTGCAAGTTTCCAATAAGCTCCAGCTTGTACGAAATTTAACAAAACACTCGCCGTTGAACGTGGGCATATGATGCGCTGGACTTGAAAGCGGTGGCATGACTACAGAGCGGTAGGCGCTTCGACGAAAGAGCTACAACTGAAGAAGTCACCAAAAGACAGAATATTTGAGTCTAGCCAAGTTTTTGGTATGTTTTTGGTATAAGTATTTAAATAAAAGCTTCAAGGAAAAGTTCATTCTACTTCAGTGCTGCGCTTGCCCTTTCTTCCTCCCTTTCCTACTAAGAATGTAATAACACACACATAAAAGCAGCCGTCATTCTCACAACAAAATCCATTAAACCCGAATAATGAGCGTGTCTTAAATATAATGGATGAATTTAGTGGAAATTTGTGTATGCTTACTTTCGTCATAAAAATCGTTAAACGTTACGACAACAACAGCAATAAACAAAACGTGGAATGTGTGAAATGTGTTTGCTGAAGCATTTGAGGTCATAATTCATATATTAAATGTGAATGTAGTTATATACACACATATACTAAGGATTATACAAACATGCAGTAGCTATTAGGCACAATTGAATGTGTAAATGCGATTAACCTCAATATAAAGTTAGTTCAAGTTTTGCCACACACTGTACGCCTCACAGCAGGTGGGCAAACACACATAAATATGTAACCTCAAAGCCCTAAATGAAATCATTTTAACTTAACTGACGCACAATCACAAACCAAATGCTGCATACTTTTAGGCGTGTAAGCATTTTCAAACGCTTGCATATGCACCGGAGAGCACTTACATACAACTGGAGTTGATGTTTGAGTGCAGGAACTGTGGTTGCATACGTTGCACATATATTGACATTGACAAACACTCGGCCGAAACAATAAGCTTCGCTCAGTCGGTTAGCCAAGCACAAAGGCATGAATGCTTGAATGCAGTCAGTCAGTCAGTCAGAGCTTCAGTCATTCAAATATACACGCCTCGCACTGCAGTCAGTTAATTACACTTACAAGAAGCAAATAAGTGTTTACTAAGTCATTCGCTTAGCTATTTGTATTTGCTTTATTTGCTCGCTAGTTGTGAATGCAGAGCATCCACATTAAAGATGGATGTAGAAGCGTGTGCAGAAATTTATGAAAGTTGGTTGAATTTTTTTTTTTGATAGCTTACTCATGCCATTCAATTATTGTCATGAGTTTTATCAGATGTTTCAAATGGAATTTGTGGTTTTACAAAAAAAATAATTTCAATTTGCTAATGCTTTTTTGATATATGTTTTTCTCTACTTGAAACATATATGTAATATTGAAATTTTGGTTTAAATAAAAATAAATATTTTTATTTCTACGAATGTGTATACCTCTATTAAAAGTGGCCTGCAACGAAAGGTATCGCCGAAGCATCTCGACTTCCCCCATTTTCCTACTTCAGAAATAGTAGAGTTTTTTAGATTAAAAAAAAAACTATTTTTCTGCATTATGATTATGTTTCAAAAAAAGATCCGTTTATGAGAAATGATATTTCACATTCCAAAATGACAAAAACTACAAACGTATTATCCACTTTTAAAACACATCTACTAATAAACCAACTGCGGCATCCTAACCAATTAACACACTTCGAACAAAAAAATAAATGCTTTTTTACTACCTAGTACCGACGCTTCTGTTGCCCTAGCACTTGTCTGCGGTTTCAACCACAACCCATTAGACGCTCGCCCGTCCAAGCGAAAGCCATCTGCGGTTTGCATAGATATAGAAGCATGATGCAAATACTGACAATATGGACTGATTAGGTGGAGACAAGAAAAGAAAAATCCTGCTTGTTTGTATACAATTACTGCTGTTGTTGTTCTTGTTGTTGTACTGCGCATTTCAATGCGGTTCACATTAAGTCAATGTACCAAAATTCATCAGAAGAGTCGGTGGGAGAGGTCCCGATAGACCGTTTGTTACGGTAATGATTTGTAATGGCTGCAGCAGCTGTTGGCTGTTGGCGGCTATAATTGCTCGCTTCTCGCATAATGATTCACCGGAGGTGGCTCACTATAATGAACGTGCAGCTGGCTAGCTAACTCACTTAGCCAATCATTAGAGTGAACCAGTGAACAAATCTGCATTGGCACTGGTGTAGTCTATCATCAGTCTTCCACGGGCGTATGCTAAATAGGTGGCAATCCACTTTACAAATTTTCCCTCTAAAATCGGTCGTTGCTTATGTGCCACTGCGAGTGTAGTTGCGATAAAATGCAATTAAATGTAATTTAAAATGTATGAGAGAACTATATTTAAGAGTTTAAGTTGTGACTTAGGAAACAACTAAAGTAGGAGCAGCTTGAGCCTCCCAATTCCCGCAAGAATTCATGGAAGTTTTTCCATTTTATCTATGTTGATATCTTGAAGTAGTTCGTGGTACAAAATCAGTATTTTCGTATTTCTAATCTCGCCCTCTTAAAGAACTTTTAAATATTAAAATATTTAATATATCTTAATATGTATTTTTCTACTTATGTCGCTCTATAATAACCCTCATAACTCGCTCACATGCTAGTCAAAAAGGTGGGACACTACCTTGTCAAGTACTCCGGTTTACTTGTGTCCCACCAAATGCATTTCTATATTTAGTAGCGCACTTTTTTATACTCTCGCAACAAAGTTGCTAGACAGTATTATAGTTTTGTTCACATAACGGTTGTTTGTAACACCCATAACTAAACGAGTTAGATATAGGGTTATATATACCAAAGTGATCAGGGTGAAGAGTGGAGTTCAAATCCGAATGTCCGTGTGTCCGTCCATCCGTCCGTCTGTGCAAGCTGTAACTTGAGTAAAAATTAAGATATCTTGATGAAACTTGGCACACTTATTACTTGGCACCATAGGAAGGTTGCTTTCGAAAATGAGCAAAATCGGACCACTGTCGCGCCCACAAAATGGCGAAAACCGAGGACCTCGGTGCTTCTAACTTAATATTATGGTTTCCAACTTTCAATGGACTTTATACAATATATATGACGAATATGTGGGTCAAATTGTGTATTACATAATATAAATAAAGTTAAATAAATAAATTGCGAGAGTATAAAATGTTCGGTTACACCCGAACTTAGCCCTTCCTTACTTGTTTAATTTAAAATCGTTAATTTTTCACACCAGTTTAAACGCACTAAAGTTCATTCAACCATCTTACGGTTGTAGAAACTAAACCATGCCACATAGAGTGTATATGAATACGGCCCAGACGGCGCCATTGACAAAAAAAAAACTTGTCTGGCGTCGCATTCAGAATGCAGCAAACCAATTCTTTGCATGTGGCGCAAGGCCGAGGTTTTGCGTGTGGCAAATGTGTAGATTGCGGGAAGTGCGATACTACCATTGGCGCTGTTGCAAAGTGTTCTAAATATAAACGAATATGTTTGGGGTGTATATGGTAGAAATATCTGAGTCTGGTAAAGCAATAAACTATGGAAAATAATTAATTCAAGTAGTTGGTTGGTGTAAATGAGTTAACTGAGCGATAAACCTCGAACAGATTAGATAGGCCTGCATAGAGTTCGGGTACTATTAGTGGTTGCCATGGCGTATGAGTAACATAGTTATATTAAGGCTGATTTTCGATGAATACTTGAAGTACACTTTTAATGAAAAAGTAATTCATTTAGGGGGCTTATCTGAAAGATGGAAAGGAAAACGACCAACAAGTATGCTATGCTATAAAAGTAAATAAAACGCTTACAAAATCAGACTATTAAAGGAATCATAAACCCTTACTGCTTCATTTTGAATGTCGAGTTGGTATCAACCCAAATAATAGTGTCTTGCTCAAATACAAAAAGTATAATATTTAATTTCCATATCTCACATATAAAACATGAACCTTCAACGTAATTGAGTATTGAAATAGCTAATTAATTCGATATCTAACTGAGTACGCCAAGCACCCAGATTTCCAAGCCAATTAAATTTACCGAAATTAAGTGCAAAATAAAAACTGTAATCCAATTTCCTGTAACGGATCTCGTGAAAACTTCAAGTAGTTTGTGTATGACTTTGCATGATTTACAAAATAACTACGGAATAATACGGTTGTGGGCGGTGAGTGAAGAGAGAACAAATTGGTTATGGATTGAAGAGAAGACACACAAATACTTGTGAAAACGAATTGAGTATTCATGGACTGCGACAGCGTGTAAGAGAGAGAGAGCTAGTGGGAGCGCCTGGAAAATGTTATTTTTACAAAAACCAAATTGAGTAAGCAGATTGCCACACAGGCTTCATACAAAGGATGCATATTAAAGATATACAATCTTTACAAGCATAAGAGGACATGAATATGTGTTTAAAATGCTGCAACGGCAAAAGGTCATTAATTGAAAAATCTGTAATAAATGAGACAAAGCTCTGCTGTAGACAGTTGCACATGGAGAGAATATGCATGGAAATATTGCAATTTGTAACTTTTTAATAACCTGCGGTCGAATATATGTGCATAGGTAGCAGCTTTTTTGTGTTTCTTTGCCTTTCCGAAAATCTCATACACAAGGTTATATCTGTGTAAAAGCGCTGCAGGCGAAAACTGCAAGACTTCCAGAATACAGATTAAATTCTGACAAATTATTACAATACAATGCTGTACATGTGTGTGAGTGTGTGCGAATACAATAGCAAAGCATAATAGCTGCAAAACAATTTCTTTTGCAAATAATTTAAATTTAAATGGAAAATCGAATTAATTTGGTGCGAAAATTGCATTTTAATGAAATAATGTCGTATGAATAATATCATGTGAACTGTGTCATGTTGTTGCGGCGGGTTGGTAGCGTTCTCGGTCTCAAGTAGATACGGTAACACAGTACAGTAAATTACAGCTCTGAGCTCCCTTAAGGTAACTTATGAAGTGAAGAAGTTCGTAAGTGTTGTAGTGGGAATAATTCCAATACTCATAGATTAAATGGCGAATAGTTTGAACCAACGGCATATTTTTCTTTCGATTGCCACGGTGTAAAATATCTGAATTGCGACAGCACTCGACACAACTATTTACTACATATTTATGAGCTAGCTTGTCATGAGTACGTAACTTTTTTTGCCCTTCTACCACACACCTCACGAGACTTAGTCGCAACGACAGCTTAGGAAACAGAGAACAAAAAAAATCAATTCCTTCTGCTGAGATATTTTCATTTTCTTACTAGCTTTCTATCTTGCGTTCATTTACCTACCGTTCTTTACAAGGCAGCAGCGCTGCTCAAGGTGATGTGAAAACATCGAGGTGCTGTTGGCGTCTGTAATGCTACACTAATGAATAACTCTTTTGAAAAGAACAAAATAAAAATGCACTGAAATACCTAAACACATGCAAACAGCTAGTTTCTTCTAGCTTTCATTTGGAATAATGATTTTTTTTATAGAAATTAAATGCGCAACCGAATTCTTGCTGTTGACACTCGTTGTACGACAAAGGGTATGTACTAATTATTGTTTGTACGACTCTTTATGAAGCTTTAAAAGCACCAGATGTTGAGACGTGTGCTTACAATGTGAATTATTGTTTTAATGAAAACAACAATGCATACAATTAAAGAGAATTCTCCATATACTAAGTAAAAATAAATGCTTACAATTTTCATTAACTAAAACAAGTATTTTGAAAGATGACGATGGGTGTAAATTATAATTGCTTTTAAAATATAGTTTTATGTTTAACTCACCATTATTTACTGCTGCCTTTGACTCTATTGAACAAAGTAAGCTGAAAGGAAATGAAGAGAACTTATTTTGTAAATATTCCTTTGATAATAAATAGTCAAAGAAAGGTTATGAGTGCATGTGATGGTAGTGAATAATTTAATCGAAATAAGTGTTAGTTAGATAGCTCTGAACTGATATTAGACTCGGACTTTCGGCTAACAATGAAGCAATGATAAGCATTGTTGGCATCAAAAAAAAAATTGTTCATTGACAAGCAATAAATCCGTAGCCGTACTTTCCGCACAGCTGAGTGGCCACTCAGTAAAGTTATTGTTCGGTGTGACACTGATTTTCTGGCAAATCTTTAAATAGCACATTTGAACAGCTTTCTTCTTCAATCTTCTGTTATTATGCCATAAATCAATCCGTTCACCTTACATTCAGGCGCCCTCAGTGAGAATGTTTAACGATGCTGTCGATAGCAATTGAACAGATGGTGCAGCACAGCACACAGCAGGCCACACAGACGAAATCCAATAAGTTAAAGCCACGAAATGGCCCACAGGTGAAAGTACGACAGATAAACGGGATAAATGGGACAGTAAAAAGCCAAAATTGCAATCAAAGGGCATAAATAAGCATAACAAAAGGAAAACAGATGCGTAGATAGAATTAGAGAGCATCACAAAAACACACACACATACAAATATTATTTTTTAAGAAGCTGCAATGAGGCCACTGAATGATTTACGAATGATTTATGTGGTGCGGTGCCTTCAACAAAGCGTTGCTAGTGGAACAAGCCACAGCAATCGAGCATGACTTCGCGCGCCACTGGGCGTATGATAAACAACAGCGTTAAATGTCTTGACCGCCCTGTCGTCTTGCTTGTGTTATATATATGCCGCTAATCTTCCGGTGTTCATCTTCTATAAAACTGTCGCCAAACTCGTGCCGCGTCATTTAGAAATTTGTTCTTTTTTCTGCGCTTTTATTGTAATTCACCCACATACTCGCCTCCACAGCAAACGTTATATTATCCGTAATCAGCAGACGTAAACTGCGTTATTTTATCTGTAAATTGCAGAAGCCACGTAGAACAACGAATTATTGATGAAAACAACAAATTATTGTTACAAGGCGAAAGCATCATGTGAGAAAAGGAATTACGTTTATCAGGTCTGGCTCTTCCAGCTGTTGATAGACGTAATAAAATTGTTAAGTAGTAATAGGAATTATGTTTTTTTTCTTTATTTCGCTGAGCAAATATCGAATTGTAATACAGTAAAAAAAACACCACAAGCAACAACACGTACGCGCGTGATATATATAGTCCGCAGGCGCTGCA